>NW_012118999.1:195021-296860 GCF_000951035.1 Colobus angolensis palliatus | reverse complement strand
GAAGCTCTTTAGTTTAATTAGATCCCATTTGTCAATTTTAGCTTTTGTTGCAATTGCTTTTGGTATTTTAGTCATGAAGTCTTTGCCCATGCCTATGTCTTGAATGGTATTGCCTAGGTTTTCTTCTAGGGTTTTTATGGTTTTAGGTCTAACATTTGAGTTTTAATCCATCTTGGATTTAAGGAAGGGATCCAGTTTCAGCTTTCTACATATGGCTAGCCAGTTTTCCCAGCACCATTTATTAATAGGGAATTGTTTCCCCATTTCTTATTTTTGTCAGGTTTGTGAAAGATCAGATGGTTGTAGGTGTATGGTGTTATTTTTGAGGCCTCTGTTCTGTTCCATTGGTCTATATATCTGTTTTGGTACCAGTAGCATGCTGTTTTTGTTACTGTAGCCTTGTAGTATAGTTTGAAGTCAGGTAGCGTGATGCCTCCAGCTTTGTTCTTTTTGCTTAGGATTGTCTTGGCAATGCGGGCTCTTTTTTTGGTTCCATATGAACTTCAAAGTAGTTTTTCCCAATTCTGTGAAGAAAGTCATTGGTAGCTTGATGGGAATGGCATTTAATCTATAAACTACCTTGGGCAATATGGTCATTTTCACGATATTGATTCTTCCTATCCATGAGCACGGAATATTCTTCCATTTGTTTGTGTCCTCTTTTATTTTGTTGAGTAGTGCTTTGTAGTTCTCCTTGAAGTGGTCCCTCACATCCCTTGTAAATTGGATTCCTATGCATTTTATTCACTTTGTAGCAATTATGAATGTGAGTTCACTCATGATTTGGCTCTCTGTCTGTTATTGGTGTATAGGAATGCTTACAATTTTTGCACGTTGATTTCGTATCCTGAGACTTTGCTGAAGTTGTTTATCAGCTTAAGGAGATTTTGGGCTGAGATGATGGGGTTTTCTAAATATACAATCACGTCATCTGCAAACAGGGACAATTTGACTTCCTCTTTTCCTAATTGGATACCCTTTACTTCCTTCTCCTGCCTGATTGCCCTAGCCAGAACTTCCAACACTATGTTGAATAGGAGTGGTGAGAGAGGGCATCCTTGTCTTGGGGCACTGGTATTTTTAATAAGCATCCCAGAGGATCTAATGTGCAGTCAGGATTAAGAACCACTGCATTAGAGCAGCTACACTAGGTGAGCTGCTTTAGAGGATGCCCTTCTCACAGGTGTGGGTAACGGAGAAGCCCAGTTAGCATAGCTTTCCACTCTAGTTTTCTGTTTCCATGAAAGAAGCTTTATTTAAATAACTTAGTGCAAACATCTACCAATCAATATTTATTTTATTTAAGAGGTAAATCACATTTTGGCACCAAATTGAAATATCTACCATCACTAGATATAATTTGCACCACAGTTTAATCCAATGCTTCTCACCATGTTTTTTGACCATTCCTATCAGAATCCTATCAGAATCTGAAAGCTTGTTAAAATGCAGATTTCTGAGCCCCATTCCAGACCTACTGAATCAATTACCTTGGGTGGACGCTTAGGAATCTGCATGATAGCAGTTGTTCCACGAGAGTCAACACTAATGCTTAACTGGTTTTCAGTTAGTATTAACCGTCTTTGTCTTGAGGCAATAGTAAATCTTAGTACTTTTAGTGTTTTCTTTTGTTGTTGCAATTACAAGACTTCTAGCCCTCTGGTCCCCACTATTTCTCCTTCAGAACCAGACACTTTTTTTTTTTTTTTTTTTTTCTGTATAGACTATTGGCTACTGAGAGGGTTGGCCTGATTTTAACCTTTCTGGCATCCTTAACCAACTAAAATGTCCCTTGTATCTTCTCTCAATTCTGTCACAAAGCAGAAAAAAAAAAAGAAAAATGAAGTAGCAGCATGATATCACTGATCTGTTTAAGAACCCCGTGATTGTCTATTTTCAATTAGCAGTTTCCCTGCCAGCTGGCCTCTAAGTCGCTCCAAGCTTGCCCCGGTAGCAGGTATCCAGCTGCTTAGTGTTTGCTGATTTATTTGCGTCAAATTGTCCCTTAATAACTGTGTCTCACAGGATCAAACACCTCTGCTTTTGGCACAGTTTTTCTCTCAAGAGTTTGCAGTTACAAAGCCAAGCTCTAGCCATGAAGTTGAAAACCTATCATTAGAGAGCATGATGTAATTGTGAAGTAGCTGTAAAATGGTTTCTCTATGCAGATGAAATATTTCAGATTCATACTTTACTATTGTCTGTCTCCTGGTTCTGGCCTAACAGTAAAAAGATTCTGGGTGCCTTCCTCATAATTCTACTATTATATCTTCTTAAAATCAAGTTGCCTTGAATTAAACTCCCAGCCACACTAAAGGATCAACGTGATGACTTTTGAGTGAAAAGACCAATTGAGCATATGCTAAGAGACCATGTTTCCACACCAAACACATAGCAATGCCAGAAATATTAATAAATTATTCAAAGTCAAATTTAAAAGAACCAAGTTGAAATCTTAAAAATGAGAAACAGTCATTGAAATAAAAAGCTCAGTAGATGGGTTACAGTATAGGTTAGACAGAGATAAAGAAAGAATTAATGATTTGGAAGATGGAACTGACACAGTTTTTCATTTGTAGTATAAAGAGATCAAGAGATAGAAATATGGCATAAATTAGGAGTCATGGAGGATAGAATGAGAAACTCCAATGTATGTCTAATAGAAACTCTAGGAGCAAAGAATAGAGCTCTGTAAGGAAAGAATAGCAATAATGATAAAAAGCCAAGATTCAAAGGTGCAGTGGCAGAGTATTGTCTAAATATGGAGACATGGGTTTCTAGAAAGAAAAATTCAGAATGTCAAGAAGAATTGGAGGAGAAAAAAAATCTTTTGGTGAGTTCCATTGTGGCAGAACAGCAGAATATAAAATCCGAAAATTCACCAGAGTTAGCTATGAGCCAACAGCAATCAGACTGACAGCAGACTTTTCATTGGTAATTGTCAGAAGACAATAGATACTACTCTGAAACACTCTAATCCTAGAATTTCATATTCAGCTGTTAGGAACTAACCTAAGCCTAGTCAATCACTGCCTTATTTTTTGGGTAAATTTTGGTGGCCTACAGTGATTAGTAGTGAGTGAGATTTCCTTCTGCACAATCTTGCCACCAGGTAAGATATTTATAATGAAAGCAAGTATCAGGGTGAATTCTACCATGGTCACAAACATTTCTGGTAAGCAGGCACACGTAATAGTCATGCTTGTTCTTATAAGGTCAATTAAATTATATTTCTCCATTCTTTAGGCATTTCTACTAATGCCTTGCATAAATGACTCTCTAGAGGCAGATGTGATAATATTCTAGAAGCAGGATCAGCTGACTTTCCTGTTGAAAATTAACAGAGTCCTCTGTGATATGGTAGAACACGTAGAAAGAGAGCCCATTGCTTTGCAGGGAGTTCAGCTGCTGGCTTGACCTACTATTACACCCTGTTCATGTAGAAGTGAAGGAGGTACCTGTACAATATTCCTAACCAACCTGCATAGCTTGACCACCAATTATTTCAACAATGAAAAAATATTTCTAAATCATCATGCCGATTAATGCTGTCCTGTGGTTTTAGACAGCAGTATTTACTGGGCTTGCAGAAGTTGCCTCTGAGGAGTCTAATCTTGAATGAGATCTTTCAATTCTAATTAACTAACCTTGGAGCATTTATCATTGATTAGGTACTTCCAATCTTTGCCAACCACAACCATGGATTACAACTAGCATATATTCAGAAATATATGTCATGCTACTTCTTCTGAAATATTTTAAAACAAATTGTAGACTATATAACACCAGTTGGATGATATTTTAAAAGTGAGGGAAAAATGAAGATACTTTAGATATGAAAGAACTTGAAAAGTTTACCACTCACAGATAGAAATAATAAAGGATGTGTAAAGCTGGAATAAAAATGAACCAAAAAAAAAGGTATGGGATGCAAGAAGCAAACAATAACTTATTTATATATTTAAAAGCAAAATATTCCTAAAATTCTGACATAAAAATAACATAAGTTTATTTGGGAAGGGAGTTAAAGCAAGCTAAAGTTTAGGAGATAGATACAGATACCAAATAACTTTGGACTCAGTTACAAAAATATGGTTAAGTATGTACTTTAAAATCTAAAGAGTAACCACTAAAAGAGTGTGCATAGAAAGTGAAACTTTTGTTTATTATTTAAATTTAAAAAATTAAATTGCAAGTTTTATTACTTCAATAACAACAAATAGATTTAACAAAATAGATTTAATATTACTAAGGAACAATTCACCCACCTATTTATTATGCCATAATAAACTTTTATTTTAGATTCAGGGGGTATATGTGCAGGTTTGTTACCTGGGTATATTGCATGATGCTGAGGTTTGGTGTATGAATGATCCTGTCACCCAGGTACTGAGCGTGTTACCCAACAGTTAGTTTTTCAGTCCTTCCCCTTCCCCAAGTAATCCCCAGTTTCTATTGTTGTGAATCTCTATGTCCCTGAGTACTCAATATTTAGCTCCCACTTAAAAGTAAGAATATGTAGTATTTGGTTTTCTGTTTCTGTGTCAATTTGTTTAGGATAATGACCTCCAGATGTATCCATGTTACTGCAAAGGACATGATTTTATTCTTTTTTCAGCTGCATAGTATTCCTAGTGTATATGTACTGCATTTTATTGATCTAATTCACCACTGATGGGCACCTAGGTTGATTTCATGTTCTTGCTTTTGTGAATAGTGCTGTCATAAACAAACAAGTGTATGTGTCTTTTTGGTAGAGTGATTTGTTTTCTTTATACTCAGTAATGGGATTTGCAGAGTTGAATGGTAGTTCTGTTTTAAATTCTTTGAGAAATCTCCAAACTGCTTTTCACAGTGTCTGAACTAATTTACATTCCCACTAGCAGTGAATAAGCATTCCCTTTTCTCCACAGCATTGCCGGCATCTGTTATTTTTTTACTTTTTGACAAAAGCTATTCTCACTGGTGTGAGATGGTATCTCATTGTGGTTTTGATTTACATTTCTTTGATGATTAGTGAGGTGGAACATTTTTTCATATGTTTGTGCCTGCATGTATGTTGTCTTTGAGAAGTATCTGTTCATACCTTTTGCCCATTTTTAAATAGGGTTATTTGTTTTCTGCTTATTGAGTTGTTTACATTCTTTATAGATTCTGGATGTTAGACCTTTGTTGGTTGATGCATAGTTTGTGAATATTTTCTCCCATTCTGTAGGATGTCTGCTTACTTTGTTGATAGTTTCTTTTGTTGTGCAGATGCTCTTTAGTTTAATTAGGTCCTACTTGTTAATTTTTGTTCTTGTTGCAATTGGTTTTGAGGGCTTAGTCATAAATTTTTTCCCAAGGCCAATGTTCAGAATGGTGTTTTCTAGGTTTTCTTCTACGATCTTTATAGTTCGAGGTCTTACATTTTTATCTTTAATCCATCTTTAGTTAATTTTTGTGTATGGTGACAGTTGGGGGTCCAGTTTCATTCCTCTGCATATGGTTAACCAACAATACTAGCACCGCTTATTAAATAGGAAGTCCTTTCCCATTGCTTCTTTTTTTTTTTTTTTTTTTTTGTGACCCAGTCTTGCTCTGTAACCCAGACTGGAGTGTGGTAGTGTGATCGCAGCTCACTGCAACCTCCGCCTCCTGGGTGCCAGTGATTCTCTTGCTTCAGCTGGGATTACAGGCATGCACCACCATGCCTGGCTAATTTTTGTCTTTTTAGTAGAGACAGGGTTTCACCATGTTGGACAGGCTGGTCTCGAACTCCTGACCTCAGGAGTAAGTGCTAGGATTACAGTTGTGAGCCACTGCGCCCGGCCCCATTGCTTATTTTTGTCAACTTTGTCAAAGAAAGATCAAATGGCTATAGTGTGTGCCTTTATTTCTGGGTTCTCTGTTCCTTTCCATTGATTTATGTGTCTGTTTTTGCATCAGTACCATGTTTGGTTACTCATGGTATAGTTTGAAGTCAGGTAATATGATGCTTCCAGCTTTGTTCTTTCTGCTTAGGATTACTTTGACTATTCAGGGTCTTTTTTGGTTCCCTATGAATTTTATAATTTTTTTTTTTTTTAGTTCTGTGACAACAACATTGGTAATTTGATAAGAATAGCATTCAGTCTGTAGATTGCTTTGGGCAGTATGGCCATTTTAGTGATATTGATTCTCCCAATCCATGCACATGGAGTGTTTTTCCATTTGTTTGTGTCACTACAGTTTCCTTCAGCAGTGTTTTGTAGTTCTCCTTGTAGAGCTCTTTTACCAGTTTGGTTAGATGTATTCCTAGGTGTTTTATTTTTCTGTGTGGCAATTGTAAAGGAGATTGTGTTCTTTATTTGGCTCTCAGCTTGAACATTATAGGTATACAGAAATGCTACTAGTATTTGTACATTGATTTCATATCCTGAAACTTTACTGAAGTGGAAAGTAAAACTTCTAAATCAGGGTAGAAAATAAAGGATTATGAATGTAAAATTTAGAAGAAATGGACTGAAAGACACATACTAAACCCAGGGCAGTGATTTTCTGGGAGTGAAAGCTTGGGGGTGAAAGTGAAAAAGGCGGGATGAGGCTCATGACTAGACAGCAAATAAAATTGTTAATTCTGCATCATGGTGATATGGAATTCCAAAATATTAATCTTTGCGATTGTTTTTGCTTTGTTCAAAAAAAAGAGAAGTCTTAAGGAAACCACATGTTGCAACTGTGGATCAGTTTAAGTGCAGCAGCTTGGAGGAAATCAAAGGCTTGGATAAAAGGCACATGGAATTAGTGCCTTAAAAGCAAGAACCAGCTGTTTCAGTTGTTGTATTAAGTAGGGACTCAATAAACTCTTGTAGGTAGAGGTTCGACTCTGAACATGCATCTACTTTCTTCCTGGGACTCCCAACCCCTCCAAACAGCTATCTTTCTCTGAAGGATCAAGATCTCTCTTGGGATCCTCTGTTGTTGCCTCCCTTGATCTACCCCTTCTGAGGGCAAGCCCCAGTAGACTCAAAAGTAATTATGGCTCCCTGGCCTAACCTTGGAATGTCTAGCCTTTAGGTATTTTCAAGTCACTTGGGCTCACTGAACCTTATAAATCCCTCTGTTGAAGACTGTTGAATAAATTCCTGGGAATATTTGAGGAAGCATCCTCAAAACAATTCCTTAGCACTGCTGGCCTGTGCCTGGGATGAGAGTATGCATGCTTCACCTTTGCTACGTGGGGGTGAGCTTCTTGCTCTACTGGGTGTTTGTGGCAGCCTTTCACCTCTCTTTGTAGAATTGCTGTCATCCTTTCTTTATGACTCCAAGAGAAACTTTACTACTGGAGGAAGAATATTATACCACTTTGGGATGCTTCCAAAGAAATGAGATACCAAAGGAGTGAACTTCAGGTCACTGGAAGTGGCCAAGCTGGAGGGCAACTTATGGAGACATGGTGAGACTGAAAGGCCTCTCAGGTCCCTTGTACCTCTGAGATTCAAGGATTTTGGGATCATTGGTGCTAACCCCTAGAATCAGGTTAAACACTAGAAAACATGCTTGGATAGGGGGCCTCTAAGCAACTAACAAATGTTTGATGCAAAGAAGTAACACTATTGATAGAGATTCTGAAGTCAGTTACCGTGTTAGATTAGCAAGGTATTTTCTAATGCTTCTGCGAGGCACCCATTACAGACTATCATAAATTTCATCTGTGAATAAAGCTCTGATGCTGCTGCTTCCCCTGCAGTGCAGAACTGACCAGGGGCTCCTCTGGTGGAAAGCTATTTGCTTTGCAGTTAGCAAAGGGAATGAAATTCTTTTTGAACTCTTTGATGGGATATCCAGAAATTAAGCTTATTCTACTGTCCCTTGAAATGTAAAGTTGCATGGCATCCATTTGGTATTTAGTGCATGCAATCTTGCTTGATTAGTTGTTAGGCGCACAGGTTTTGTTTCCTCAATTTACGTATTACCTTCCAGAGGGAGGAGCTGTGTCTTACACTTTGTGTCATTCACAGTGTCTAGCAGGGTATTCTACACATATTGGTGCTCAATGATTGTTTATTAAATCATTAACATGAGCCAATATAGAGCTTGATAGACATGATTGAGCTAAGTTTAAGGATAATAGTCAATGTGTCTCTCCAATAAAGACAATACTTGTCATTGTTTTCGCTCCTTTATCTTCACAGTCCACTTCCATATGTTCTCCTGTGGGTCACAGGACTGTCTATACATCCATACAAAATGAAAAACAGGGGGGATGACATCCTAGAATGAATTATGGCAAAACAGCTTCAAACCAGCCAAGAAGACCAACAAAATATGGAGGGAAAACTGAATAAAATTAAATACCCAGAGTAATGCCTCCCAAGGCAGATCCCAAAACAAGGATTTGAGTGCATGTAACTCAACTGAGAGTTCACTCCGGAAGCCACTGGTAGATGAGTGGGGAAGGGAGATGAGAAAAGACGCCAGTAAAGGGTGCGTGAAAGCCAGGCACATGGAGCTGGGGCGTGTGGGAGAACGCTGGGAGACAGTGTGGGACATCCCCTGGGGTCATCGCAGCTGGATATTGATTCAGCAGCTTTTATAACTGGTTCAGGATACCTCTGGGGTCATTAATTCCTTGGCTCTTCCACCTTGCCCTATGTGTCAGCTGAGTATGTTCCCAAAATCAGAAAAAGAGCCCTCCTCGGTCAGACAGTCACAGGGGTTCCCAGTAAGCAGTGTTTGTCATGTTGTGTGGAAGTAGAGCCGGGAGGATGGACAAGTTTCAGGGTGCCACTACAGGTGGCACGTATGCGTGCCATGAGATAATGCTCTGTGCAGCCCGGGAGGGGACTCCTGTGGTGGCAGCCCACATTTCTCCTCCCCTTGGGAACTTGTTTGTCCCTGTCTCACTATACCTGACTGTGGCAATTCAGCCTTGGCTCTGAGGTCAGCTTCCTCTGCCACCCTCTTTCCTAAGCGTTAGGCCAGGGCCCCCAACTTTGCTCCTGATGGCCAGGGAGAGCCATTTCTGGGCTCAGCACACTGGGGCAACCGAGAGGAGAACAGTGAAAGAAAGGCTGTGTGGCTCTGACCATTTGACCTCTGCTGAAGTGGTATTTAAGGAGATTCAGCTCCCAGAGGTGTTTTCATTTTAATAGGTGTCTCTCAGTCTAGAAGTCTACAGGATTCAAAAGAGCAGGTGTGATTTGGGCACTATGGCAGTCTATTTGTGGCAGGGCCTCAGGAACTTCACACACAAGCAGGAGATCCTGGCTCAGTTCCTTCCCTGGTCCTGGCTCCACAGCCTCTGTCTCCTCAGAGCAGAAGACTGTAGGAAACCCCATTCCCAGGCCACAGAGATGCAATAGTCCCTGTCCCACTGGTCCATATCCTATCCCATCAACACTGCCTGTCCTCTACTGGGAGTAGGGATCTCGGGGAGAGGGAATTCCCTTCTGGGCGGAGCTGGGCTGTGTGGAAGCCACACAACTTGAAGGGTCTCAGACTACCTGGGTTTGCATCCCTGTCCACTCAGCAGCTGTAGGCCTTTGGAAAAGTTATCTGAACTCCCTATGTCTCAGTTTCTGCCTCTGTGAAATGGGATAACAATCGTACCTACCTCACAGGGTATGTGAGGATGAAATGAGTTACTTTGTGAGAAGTGCTAAGAACTGCTAAGAAGTCCTGGCATAGTAAGTGTTGTGAAATATACAGGACAGGAGTGCGGAGCTGAATGACAGGGGATAGGGGCTCTAACAAGTGGTGGAGTTGACAAGCTGGGTGGCCTTGGAAGGGCCATTTAACCCCTTAGAATCTCAGTTTCTCTTTGTAATATTTATACAAAGTCGTTGTGGGAATTAAGTGAGGTAAGGATGTGAACTATTGAGCACAGGGTTTGTCCCACATAAGACACTTTGGATCAGTATTCAAATGTAGTAGAAGGTCTCACTGAGGGTTTACCTTGCCTTTTGCACAAGAGATGAAATCACTGTGGTGAAACTGAAAAGGAAACTTTGTCCTTTTTGGATGAGGGTGGGAAGGAGAGAAGATGAGGTAGGCGTGTGGATGGAGTGGAGAGGGAAGGATGAGGGGGGAAGGGAACAAAGGGGAGCTGTAGGAACTTATCCAAAGGAAAAGACATCATTATAATGAAGGGCCATCTGAACCCCTGTGTTTATTGCAGCACTATTCACAATAGCCAACACCTGCAATCAACCTAGGTGTCCAACAACAGATGAGCAGATAAAGAAAATGTGATACATATATACACAATGGACTATTAATCAGCCATGAAAAGAATGAAATCCTGTCATTTGTGGCACCATGGAGAGAACTGGAGGACATTATGTTAAGTGAAATAAGCTAGGAACAGAAAGTTAAACACTGCATATTCTCACTCATATGTGAAAGCTATAAAAAGTTGATCTTACAGAAATAAAAAGTAGAAAGAGGATACTAGAGGCTGGGAAGGGTTGGGGGAAGAGGAGGATAGGGAGAGATTTGTTAAAGGACACAAAATTATGGCTAGATGGGAGGAGTGAGTTCTAGTGTTCTATACCACTGTAGGATGACTGCAGTTAACAATAACATACATATAGTTTCATTTAGCTAAAAGCAGGGATATTGAACAGGAGGAGAACCACTGGATTTCAAAGGCTGAAAAGAAAGATCTGCTTGCTTTCTAGGGGTTGGAGGCACAGGGATGTGGATTACAGGGAATTGAAAGAGTCAGAGAGTTCTTGCTATGAAAAACAATTCTGACAGAGAATCCCTGGAATCCTGACACCTGGAGGATGACTGAGGAGGGAGGGAGGGAGTATCACCTAAGAACTGCTGTCCTAGAGCCCTTGCTGGGGAGAGGGGTGCACAGCCTTCACTGAGCTGAGCATTAACGTTGACCATCCTCCCTCAGAGGACCAAAGGTATAGGGCCAGCACAGGGTGGAGGGAACATCTCGGACTGTGGGGAGTCAGAGTTCAACAGCCATGTTGGTGGCAGCAAGGAACCAGGCAGGAGTGGATTGTTCAGAGACCAGTGCTCTCCTGGCTGAATGTGGGAGGCAGGCTGGCCATTACTATGGGTCTGTGGTTATTAGGAAAATACTGGACTTATTGCTTTATGGTAAGTTGGTGACTGAGGCAGTTTTATTTTATTTTATTTTTTTAGCGGGGGCAGGGGGAAGTAGAGAGAGAGAGAGAGAGATTGAGAGATGGATGCACGCTAGCTGTGGCCTGAATTAATGGAGCAAGTCTTTGCTTTGTGTCTTATTGGTAAAGACAGGAGAATTCTTTAGTGCTCTAGAGTTGCCTCTTCCCACTGGGGCCTTTGGTCAGGAAAGGCAGCCATTCGAGAAACCCAGAAGCTGGACCTGTGCCCCTCCTCACACAGGATACCTACTAACAGGCATTTGTAATGACTTTGAAATTCATGCACTGCTTTTCTCATTTAATTCTCATAATAACCCTGCAAATAGGCATTTCTCTCCATTTTAGAGATGAGAAAATTGAAGCCTAGAGAGGTGCAGTCGTTTGCCCGGTCTCATGATGGAGGAGGTGCTCAAACCCAGGCTGATTTCAAATTCCATTTTGCTTCCCATATCCCATTCTCCCACATGAGGTTTCACAGTGCCTATGTGAAGTGCTCTGGATGTTGGGATTGAATACAATGGCAGTTCTATTGCACACATTTTTCTTTCTTGCTGGGAGTCTAGGCTTCTTTAAGTGCAAAAATAATACATAAATTAATATGTTGAGCTGATTCCCACACTTTTTCAACAGACCTTCAGTTCTTCCTGAGATCAATAAAGCTTAAAAGAAAAGAAAAAGCCAAGTCAGCTTGTGCGTGGATCCTGGACCTTGCTCTAATACAGACCCCGCTCCTGGAGTGTAAGCCATGCTTGACGGCTCAGCTTTCTTGTCACTAATGAGGTGGGATGTGGTTATGCATTCAAAATCTAGCAAGGACGAAGTGAGTGCACCACTGATGAAACATAGAGAGAAATTTCTTTCCAAAGGGCTGTGTAAGAGGAGAAGCAGGAGAGGTATGTAAGATTTCTTGTTTGTGCAATGCATCCTCTGAACCACTGTGATGCCACGGGCTGCTGGACTTTGCACAGGGGCCATTAGGGATGAAATCACACCGATGGAATGAAAGGGAAAGTAACCAAAGATAACAGCAACAGCTCAAAACACCAGAAAAAGCAGCAGCACTTTATCTATCCATCATTGGCCCAACTTGACATCTGGAAAAGAATCCAGAGTAGCTGCCAACCAGATGGCCCCTTGGTCTAAGTGGGAGGAGGTACCTGTCCAGGCACATGCAGCCCTCCACAGGCTGAATTTCAGGCCCCCTTGTGCAGGGAACCCTCTTCCCAGCTGTACATGGTCCCCTGAGCATTTACATGTAATTCTCTCATCTTTCCAGCCATTCTTCTCTTATTTTCCTTTTTTTAAAGGCTCAGTAGCTACCTTTTTTTTTTTTTTAGGACCATGAAGCTGCAGCCTCTGACATGATATGTAGATAAAAGATGTCATGGGGATAAGAGCTAGAGAAAGCTTTAACGAGAAGAGCTTAGACCATTTTCAAAGCTCCTCCACAGTGCATGGAGGGTCCCAAAGCTGGCGGAGCGCTGGGTGACACGCTCCCGCTCGCACCAAGGCCTCGCTCTGATGAGCTGGGCAATTGGGAGACTGTTTGAACAGACCAAAGAAAAATATCAAAAGGCAAATTGGAGTCAGGGAGAAAATGAATAGCCCATGATCTCCAAGGGAGATTACAGAGGTAATGACAAAGCAGGCAGGGTTTTAGAGGGGCTGTTATTCCAAGAAAGGTAATTTTGTTCAACTTATTTTTTTTAACGGAAAAGGGGATGAAGAGATCAGCACTAGCTAAATCATCACTGTCAGATAAAAGATAAATCTTTCATTAGGAACCATATCTTTGCATGCCCTTTTGACATTGAAGGATATATTTGATGTAAGGATTTGGGGCTTTATCAAAACTATAGTATTCCAATATAAACAAAACCACAATGTCATGTTTTATTGGAGAACAGCCATAAAAAATGAAAAGAACTTTTAAGATTAATAGCTCATTTTCCCTATAGGAGCTTTGCTCTTTTTGATAGTTTTTTAAGATCCATACTCACAGAATGTTTGCATATTCAGCCAACATAGGCTTAGATAACAAGAGGAGCTGCCTTTAACCCCTAGAGATTCAGACTCCATCCAGTCTTCCAGAGCCTGCCAAGCTTGAGGAAAGATAAAAGAAACCCTAACCAAGAAAAGACCCTCATGAAACTGTCCTGCTGCTCTGCCTCCTGGGACTTGGTGCTTCCACCAGGTCCCTCCTTCCTTCCTTTATCTCCCATTCTCATCGGTCCCCTCTCTTACCTGGCCTGGACTGTGCACCTGCCAAGTCTCCTTGGGACTGGCATTGTGCCCATGTCATGGTTCTTGCCTTTGATTTCCCTAAGTCTGTGCCACATCACCACGCAGTCTGTTCCCATCCCCCTGGGGAGAGCTCTGCCACCTGGCTGGTCTCCCAACTCATTACCATTGGCTGCAATTCCCGAGTTTCTTGCCTTTCATCAGCCCCTAGCTTCTCTGGACATGATCTTCTGACCAGCCAAGTCTACTCCTCTTGCCTGCAGCTGTGTTCCCACCTTAATATCTGTCCTACTCTGGTAGACAAATATCTTCCCCAGGTTTCCAAACCCTTGGTCTAGCTTATAAAATGCCACTTATTTAGGAAGAGTTCATGGATCTTCATTTTTGAGCTCTGCCATTAATAGACTCAGAAACCCCACCCCCCTTCTGTGTTTCTGCTCCATTCTCTGGTCCTTGTCCTCCACCCAGTGTTTTTTCTCTACCAAGAGTCTCCATTACTCAGTGCATGCTCCCTTAGAATGTCAGCTTCTACATGGCCCATTTAGCCACTTTGTCTTCTCTCTCTCTCTTTCCTTCCCCTGCTCTCTCTCTCTCTCCCTATCGGTTATAGGTTTACCTTTCAGCTTCCCTTAATTATTGCCTCACTCTCTGATATTTCTGAGAAATTTTATTTCGCAGCTTACACCTTTTATTTATTTATTTTGCATGAGTTTCAAAACATACAAACAAAGCAAAAGGCAGACAGAATTCTCCTACGTATTGCTTGTTCATGGGACGGGTGCCTACTTCTACTCTAATCAGTCTGCCTACAGGTTGTCCATTTACAGAAAGTACTGTGGATGTGACACGGTTTCTAAGAAGGTCTTAGGGGTGAAGAAGGCACCAGGACATGTCTAGCATTTACTATTTACTATAAAGTAAATAAAGTTCAAATTGAAAAGTAATTAAAAGGATCTAGCTATTCCAGGTGGATTAAAAAATGGCCTCAGATCTTTCCAGATTATCCGAGTTCACGAAGTCATCCAATCCTCAGGGAAGTAAAATTAATGAAATCAGATTCTGAAATTCTGAAAAAAAAGAGAAAACGCACAAACTCAAAAAACAAAACAAAACAAAAAGCTCTGAAGAGGCAGCTTTGTGCAGTAGAAGGAGTAGTGAATGAGACCCAGAAAACTTGGGTTGGAGTAATCTGTGGCACATTGCATGAGGCATTTTTCTGGGGCTGTAGTAGACACTGTGACCCTGCCCTGATCCCAATCACGGGCCCAGGGACCCATCTCCCAGCTGCTGTGGGCACTGAGATCTAACAGCTCACAGCTGTTCCTTTCTCTGGGAACCATCCACTTCTGATAGCAGCTCCCCACTTTTTGGGGGAAAGCCTACAGCCAGAGCCCTTCAGGCCAAGACTGAACTTTCTCAAGGTCATATCCTTAACCAGCACTTGCTTCTTCCTTATGCTGCTTCTCTTACTCCCTCAGATGTTTTTCCTGAAGAGCACTCCCTCAATAAATCATGGGCACCCGAATCCCTGTCTCAGGCTCTGCTTTTAGGGAATGTGTGACCTAAGATAGCAACTCAGTTTACTTCTCTGTGGAGTGAAGTGGGAGGCTGGGTTGATTAGCTCTGAGGTCCCTTCCTACTCCAATATTCCTTGGTTCTTTTTTGTGCATTATCTCACTTCTATTTCCAAAATAGACCAAGCTTAGAAGAAAACTGGTGATAGTATTGCAATAGCTGCATTTCCATGTAGCTTACTACATAACTGACATAAGCTAAGGGTGTCTTAGCTAATCAGATCTCAACACTTCCTTCGGTTACCCCTGGCAATGGGATTTGGAAGTGTTGCAGGGGTGACCACTGTGGCGTGATTTTTATCAGTGTGCTTTATTATACACACACAAAGTTCCTGGCTTTCTGAACCATGCAGACATTTCAGAGTGCTGAGTTCCTGGAATGTGAACCTATTCAGTCACTTCTATCAGCCTGACTTGGTACTTGTCGACACCTAGGCAGATATTTGGAAGTCTCACATGGTGTTCTTCACATAGAACAATTTGTTAGTCATTTATAGCAATAGGCAGACTGTGAGCCAAGTTATTTGTATCTAAAAAATGTTGGTTGCACATGATTGTATTATTTTCAGTCTTGGCTTGGGTCATGGAAAAACTGAAGATGCATTAGATCATCAAAGTTAATGGCACAAACAACCTTGCAAAAGAAAGGATCTTCTCCCAAATTAAATCTCTTATAACTCCTCTATTGGATGGTTAATTCTAACTATCCAGTGTCTCCCCTTTTTTGTCTTTAAAAGTTACCAGCCTGGGCAACATGGTGAAACCCCACTTCAACAAAAGATACAAAAAAATTAGCCGGGGGTGGTGGCATGTGCCTGTAGTCCTAGCTACTCAGGAGGCTGAGCCTGGGAGGTCAAGGCTGCAGTGAGCCATGATCATGCCACTGTACTCCGGCCTGGGTGACAGAATGAGACCCTGTCTCAAAAAAAAAAAAAAAAAAAAAAAAATCGTTAACAGCATTTGCCAGAGCTTTCTCATATGACCATTGCCAAGTAGCCATTAGTGACTTTCATTTAGGAAACCGTATTAAATGAACCTACTGAACATACAGTTCTTGGTGTGGAACTCACGATCTGACTGCTTTTTCTTCTACTGACTTCACCTTGTTAGCATAACAAGGCACTCAACACTCCTGTGGCTGAATGAGTTTAGCCATCAGTGGGAGATAATTATTCCCAAAAGGTTCTCTGAGTGTTGCTTAGGGAATACTTAGAAATACTTAGAAAGTGCACCCCCAGCAGGGCTCCGAGTCAGCTCATAGTGTTCCTTCCAAACACACAGAGCTAGCTGGGGATCATAGCAACGTTGAATTTGGAAGTAAGTGGCTTTCTGCTGTTTGTGTCCCCAGATCTGAACAGTCCTGAGCAGAGACCCCCTAGGGAGCTCCCTCTGCCTTGGGCTTTGCTTTGAGCTCTGAATGGGGTCTATGGTGAAGGATTGGCATCTACTTATGGGCTTTGTACTAACGGCCCTGCCTTATGCCAAAGGGACTGATGGAGAGGACTCAGGGCTCCTTTTACTGTGTGCTGTGTGTCCTCTTCAGTTCATTTTCCTAAAATCCAGGGCCATCCAGCTTCCAGGGTTCAGGAGAGGAATGGTTCGATGGGGACAGGACTGGGAGACAGAAGACCAGGCTCTAAAGACCAGCGTGAGCTTGGCCAAATCCGTTAACCAGACAGGACTTAGATTTCTTCACCTGAAACAGAAGAGGCCAAGGAGAAAATGCCTCTTTCAATTATAGAATTGTGCCATTTTAGACATGGTAAAGTATCAGAAATCATCAAGACCAATGTCCTCACTGATGGATGAAGAAATGGGGTTGGAAGGGTCACTTCTGCACCTGCCAGGTCTGTGCTCAGAGTCACTCAGCACGGGAACTCTAATCACTGTGACTTCTGACTGTGCACCTGCCAGGTTTGGTGCTCGCCCCAAGCTTTGATGATGTTGGTGACCCGGAGTCAGTTTCAGGGTTTAGTTTGAAAGTAAACTTTGGGACTCTCTGGACAGTTCCTGGCACCTAATTTGCATGTACTCCTCTATCCAGTGTAGGTAGAGTGGGTGTATAAGGGGAAATTTTAAAAATGTAGGTTATTGTCAATTTCCTTACCTACCTGATGTTGTAATTTGAATGTGTCTCCTTCAAAATTCGAGTATTGAAATTTAATGGCCAGTGTGACAGAATTAAGAGATGAGGCCTTGAAGAAGTGATTAGGTCAGCAGGGCTCCTTCCACATAAATGGGATTAAGGCCGTTATAAAAGAGGCCTCACACAGTAGTGTTAGGCTGTCTTGCCCTTCTGCCTTCCACATGGGAGGATGCAGCATTCTTCCCCTCAGGAGGACACAGCAACAAGGCACCATCTTGGAAGAAGAGAGATAGGGCCCTCATCAGCTGGCACTTTGAACTGGGACTTCCCAGGCTCTAGCACCATGATAAATAAGTTTGTTCTTTATAAGTTACCCAGTTCCAGGTATTTTGTTAAACCAGCACAAAACTGACTAAGACTCCTGAGAAGAAGGTGAGGGGTTCATTGGTACAATACTCGGTTGGGTATGGTGGGAGTGGGCACTGGGTGTGTGTTCTACTCAGAGCATGGCACAATGGAGGTGGAGAGAAGATGAGGAGCATGATGCCTGATTGGTGATAGAAGGGTATGGGTATTCCTCAGCATACTTCCTGGTGTTACTGATGAAAGGGCTATGGACTACTTCCGTAAAAAAGCTCAGACCTTGGACAGGTTCACGAATTCAATAAGCAGGGACACTACTGTGAGTTGTTTTCCAGGGCTGAGCTGAAAGAACACTTGATTGTCCTACAATGATGGAGTTACAGAGTATGGAGGCCCAAGCTTAACCTTTCCAAAGCACGCACTGGGAATTACTCTGGGTGTGGCTGTGGATAAAGGAGAGAAAAACTGAGAAACTCAGAGGCAGAGTTTGAAGAGGACTTTGCAAGTGAAGGTTTCTACCATCCCTTGGTAAGTGTGCCCCTTTATGGAAGAAAGGGGCTGGCTCCCATTTGGATCTACACATCCCTGGGGAAGATATCAGAATTTTCCATTAATAAACTTAGGAGTTTTAAGATCCATAAAGTCTATGTGGAGAATTGAGTTGGTAGCCAAACCCTTGAATTAAAGCTTGATTTCAGAGTCTTAGTAGGTGTGGGTGAGGTGAGGTGAGGATGGCATGGGTGCCTCACCTAAACAAATGAATCATGGAAAATACCTTGAATCACCTAGCCCCACCTTCCTCCCACTGCAGGAATCCCTCACCCAACAGCTCAAACAGATGATCCTGTAGCTTCTGTTTTGGTTCATCCATTGACAGGAAACTAACAAACCTCTTAACAATGATAGGCTTCAACAACCCACTGTGGGCTGACGTTAATTGTTAGAGGTTGCTTCCTTGCATGAAATTAAATATGCCCCCCCTTGGCCATAGTTCTGCTCTCTAGAGCTAAACAATTATACTGACTTTTAACATACTGTCATTCCAAAGAGAGGTAGTCATCCCCCACCTTGCTCTTCCCCCACTGTTTTCTTTTCAGGCTAAATCTCCTCAGTTCATCCCCTCGTTGATCACAGAACACGCTTCTAGATTTCTCTGGGCTCCTTTGGATGTCTTCTGATTTGTCAACATGAGCTATGACCTGGCCTCTTTCTTCTCTCTGTAAGCCATATGGTCCTCTGTAAGAGGACCATAGCACTGGGCTTTCCTGCATGTGGCAGTTAGGAGTTTTCTGAGCCTTCTTGAATGATTTTTTTTGGCAGTCTGGCCTGCCCTGTGCCTAGTGACCATTTGTGGCTGCCCAAAGGTTGGAGGACATTGCCCAGGTGGGAATAGTCTGACCTGCAAAGCTTCTTTCCCCAAGAAGTATAGGGGAACTAGGTTGGAAAAAAGCCTTGCCTGTCCTCTTCAGGGATCTGTGTATTCCTTAGAATAGTCTGCTTCTCTCATTTTCTCAAACATCATGGCCCCTCTAAGGCCCAAGGCCACAGCACAGAATTAATTTTAGTCCTAAAGAAGAGTAGATAATGATCTGGCATTCCTGATCTCCATCCATCCATCCATCCATCCATCCATCCATCCATCCATCCATCCATCCTCACATCAATCATTTATCAGCATGCACTGAGCCCTGACTTTTTCATAGGCAATGAACTAGGAGGGGAAATAGGATCTGTGAGATGCAGTTTCCTGCTGAGGAATCTCTCTTCTCTTCCTGAGCCCTACCCCTCTGTAAGTAGTCAGAGACTCAAAGAAGACTTAAGAAGATCCACAAAGATTAAGGCAGAGCCTCAAGAAGCTCACAATCTAAAGTAAGTTTATAATGAAACATTTCAATGAGAGGTGATATGGTTTGGCTGTGTCCTCACTGAAATCTCATCCTGAATTGTAGTTCTCATAATCCCCACATGTCATGGGAGGGACCCAGTGGAAGGTAATTGAATCATGGGGGCAGTTACCCCCATGCTGCTGTTCTCATGATAGTGAGTGAGTTCTCACAAGATCTGATGGTTTTATAAGGGGCTTCCCCCTTCACTGGGCACTCATTCTCTCTCCTGCTGCCCTGTGAAGAAGTGCCTTCCCCCATGATTGTAAGTTTCCTGAGGCCTCTCCAGCCATGTGGAACTGTGAATCAATTAAACCTGTTTTCTTTATAAATTACCCAGTCTCAGGTATTTCTTTATAGCGGCATAAGAATGGACTAATTGGTACTGAGGAAGTGATGCGCTGCTATAAGGACACCCAAAAATGTGGAAATGACTTTGAAACTGGGTAACAGGCAGAGGTTGGAATAGCTTGGAGGGCTCAGAAGAAGACAGGAAGATGTGGGAAAGTTTGGAACTTCCTAGAGACTTGTTGAATGGCTTTGACTAAAATACTGATAGTGATATGGACAATGAAGTCCAGGTGGAGGTGGTCTCAGATGGAGATGAAGAACTTGTTGGGAACTAGAGCAAACGTGTCTCTTGCTATGCCTTAGCAACAAATCTGGTGACATTTTGCCCCTGCCCTAGAGATTTGTGGAACTTTGAACTTGAGAGAGATGACATAGGGTAGCTGGTGGAAGAAATTTTTAAGCAGCAAAGCATTCAAGAGGTGACAGAGCATGAGAGCTGGAAAAATTTGCCACCTCATGATGCGATAGAAAAGAAAAACCCATTTTCTGGGGAAAAATTCAAGCCTGCTGCAGAAATTTGCATAAGTAAGAAGGAGCTAAATATTAATCACCAAGACAATGTGGAAAATATCCCCAGAGAATGTCAGAGACCTTCACGGCAGCCCCTCCCATCACAGGCCCAGAGGCCTAGAAGCTAAAAATGGTTTCTGGACCCAGGCTCCCACTGCTGTGTGCAGCCTAGGGACTTGGTGCCCTGTGTCCCAGCTGCTTCAGATGGCTAAAACAGGCCAAGGTACAGCTTGGGCCATGGCTTCAGATGGTTCAAGCCCCAAGCCATGGCAGCTTCCATGTGGTGTTGAGCCTGCAGGTGCACATAAGTCAAGAATTGAGTTTTGGGAACCTCCATCTAGATTTCAGAGGATGTATGGAAATGCTTGGATGACCAGGCAGCAGTTTGCTGGAGGGGGAGGGCCCTCATAGAGAACCTCAGCTGTGGCAGTGTGGAAGGGAAATGTGGGGTTGAATCCCCACATGGAGTCCCCACTGGGCCATTGGCTAGTGGATCTGTGAGAAGAGGGCCACTGTCCTCCAGACCCCAGTATGGTAGATCCACCAACAGCTGGCACCATGCTCCTGGAAAAGCTGCAGACACTCAATGCCAGCCTGTGAAAGCAGCCAGGAGGGGGGTGCACCCTGCAAAGCCACGGGGATGGAGCTGCCTAAGGCCATGGGAGCCCACCACGTAGGAGCCCCACCATATTTAGAGCATCTACATGACCTGGATGTAAGATATGGAGTCAAAGGAGATTATTTCAGAGCTTTAAGATTTAATTACTGCCTCTTTGGATTTTGGACTTGCATGGGGACTGTAGTCCCTTCATTTTGGCTAATTACTACCATTTGGAATGGATGTATTTATCCATGCCTGTACCTCCATTGTATCTAGGAAGTCACTAACTTACTTTTGATTTTACAGGCTCTTAAGTGGAAGGGACTTGCCTCATCTCAGATGAGACTTTGGACTTGGACTTCTAGTTTAATGCTGGAATGAGTTAAGACTTTGGGGGAATGTTGGAAGGGCATAATGATGTTTTGAAATGTGAGGACATGGGATTTGGCAGGGGGACCAGGGGTGGGATGATACAGTTCGGCTGTGTCCCCATCCAAATCTCATCTTGAGTTGTAGTTCCTATAATCCCCATGTGTCATGGGAGGGACCTAGTGGGAGGTGATTGAATCATGGGGTCAGTTACCCCCAGGCTGCTGCTCTCATCACAGCGAGTTAGTTCTCATGAGATCTGATGGTTTTATAAGGGGCTTCCCTCTTCACTGGGCACTTATTTTCTCTCCTGTCTTCTTGTGAAGAGGTGTCTTCCACTGTGATTATAAGTTTCCCAAGGCCTCTCCAGTCATGCAGAACTCTGAGTCAATTAAACCTGTTTTCTTTATAAATTAACCGGTCTCAGGTACTTCTTTATAGCAGCGTGAGAATGAACTGACACAAGGGGGCAAAAGGGAATATCCCCATTACAGGATATATTAAAGGAGATGTAAGAATCTCAGGCAGTAATATAGGAAAACAGGGGAGGTAGGAAGAAATAGCAAGCTTAGTTCAAAAAGCATTACTTAGATCACCATTACGCCTTTTGTTTAACTGAAGTTTATATACTTAATTTGCTGAAAATTTATACAACTCTAAGAGAGAGTAGGATGTTTTCATATTTACGACAAAGGGGCATGGATTTTTAAAAACGCCAGGAATCCCTGGCTTGGAGCTTATTGGGAAGGGCTGGGCCCCCTTCCCTCACTACTTCTGTTCTCCCTTTCTCCTGAGATGGATGTAGCTATTTTTACTCTCACTGCTTATGGCTTACAGTTCACTGATTCTGAAGAATGGGGAATCTTTTCTCGGCACACCCTATAGATCACCTTCTGGGACATTTTCTACTTCAAGTCTAGCTGCCCATGGAGTGGGGAAGCTGAGGAATAGAAGAGAGATTAGTCAGCAGGAATTGGCATTTTGTTGCTGTGTCCCCTACCCACTGTCTGGCTTCTCTGCAGGCCCTGCCACTTCTGTGCCTGCAAACACCTTGCTTCCTGGACCACCTTAAACCCTTTCCCTTAGTGAAACTGAGTCCAAGCCAAAGGTGGCAGATAGTCTACCCCCACTTCATACCACTGGGATGGTGCTGACATCCCAGAGGATCGTGCCCATGGATGCAGAACAGTCAGTGGTAATGAAACTCACAGTTGGCTAGGAATTTATTAATAGCAGGCAGGGTTTGCAGCATCTCATTCAACTGCCTTGCACCAGCTCCTGGAGCCAGAGGTAACACAGCCCTAACTCTACATTCCCATCCCTGCTTCCAGAATTTGCTCTATCTTCCAGGCAAAACTTTCCCAGATCAAATTGCCCAAAGGTTTATCTTATCTAGGTCCTGGGGGACTTTGTTCCTTTAGCTTTGTTTGCTCTAGTCAAGCACCTATCAGTTCCAGGTGGGGTTTTCCTGTGTATATAGTAGGTGCTCAATAAATGTTTGTTGAATAAAAGATATGTTGGGCTGTTAAAGGAAAGGTGTATTGTGCTGACGGCAGGAATGGTTTTTGCCAGGTAGAATTCTTGAATCTCGGAAATGATTTTCATGGAGGGAAATGTTCCCGTGTAAATTAAGAGTGATGAGCTGGTGTAGTTTTACTACTCAGTTCCCTGCAGAGAAGCTGGGCAGATCATGTGTATTAGAAAGTCTGGAGGTTAAGAAGGAGAGCCTAGCATGCTGAGTGTGTCCACAAACAGAGATATTAGCGAGGCATCTGGGTCTGACCAGCTCAGGAACCTCGGAGAAGCAGGTGGGCTGCCTCAGAGGAGGTATCTCACCAACAAAGCCCCATCAGCCTCAGTAAGTGGGAGCAGGGCTGGCTCCATAATTTTCAGGGCCCAGTTAAAATGAAAATGCTGAATCCCTTGTTCAAAAATTATAGACTTTCAAGATAGTGATGGCAGATCATTAAACTAATCACAAACTCTTCTAAGTGCAAGGCTTAGTGCAACGGGTTGGGTTACATGGCCCTGGGTGGGAGTCATTGCCTGTCCTTATTTCCACTTTAAAGGTAGACCAGTGGTAGCGTTTTGGGGAAGTATTTTCAGTCAGCTCCTCTCTGATGCATTCCCTTTTTACTCTTTCCTTGGCCTATTAGCATTAAGCCCGCTTTGCTCTGGTTGCAAACTCACTGTTTGTTCGGCATTATCTCCTTGCTCTGCTATTAGCAGCTAGCAAGTCTGAGGTCCTCCACGGTGAATAACATTATCTGTAATCCTTTCAGAAATGCTTAGTGGTATTTTTACCTCAATTTTACAAATAAGAAAACATATGGTCAGAGACACAAAGTGATTTGGCGAAGGCCACAGAATTTGTAAGTGATAGAACCATGATCAGGATGGCTTCGAAAACCCATAGTCTTTCTATTCCCTACCTGTTCTTTGAGGGTACAACTGTGTCTTAATTTCTGTGTCATCTGCAGGGCCTCACACATAGCAGGCTCTCAATACTTTTTCTTATGATAAGAGAAGCAGTCAGAGGTGAAACTTGAAAGAGAGATTTAGGGATCTTGACTCCCAGGTAGCACTCTGTTCACCTGGCTGGGGTATGTCTATTTCTGAGCATCCTAAAATAAAGATAGTTGCTGTATGTTAGGAGTTTCCTGGATTATGGACCTCCATTGATGTTAAGGGTGTCCTTGCTTGGGCTTGATTTGCACATCTTCCTGCCTCTCATAGGCACTGGCCTCATTCCAGCCAACCACATTGTCCTGGGTAGGTTCTCTGACTAAACCTATCTCCTCTCCTGCCCTGGGGAGCTAGGCTGATCATGTAGAAACTTAAGCAATTTGCTCTACCCTCTTTTCCCAGAGACTCTGTCAGAGCAGATCCCCATCAGCTAGCTCTTTGCACCCTTTCCCCCAGGCTTCACCCTGACCCCCTCAGCTTTCCCAAAGCCCCTCCCAAACAGAAGGTAACTGCAATTGCTATCATCTCTCCAGGAAAGAGAGAAGAGAGCAAGTGAGCACACAAGCAAGGAGACCATTTTTAAATGATGCTAACGAGTCTACTTCCCATTCTTGCAGGGTAGGAGGAACACGGAGGTGAGCAGTATTCCCGGTAAAGTCATTGTGTGTGGCTATGACTCATTTTATGCCTAATCAGAACCCATTCCAGGTACCTGCAAGACGTTGGAAGAGCAGGTTTCACCAACATTGTAGATTCATGTAAAATAAAGCTTAATTGCCTTCCTGCTTTCTAAAGCAAGACACACATGTACAGGTGTTTCTTGGCTTATATGTATTAGTCCTTTTTCACGCTGCTGGTAAAGACACACCCAAAACTGGGCAATTTACAAAAGAAAGAGATTTAATTGGACTCACAATTCCACGTGGCTGAGGAAGCCTCAAAATCATGGCAGAAGGCAAGGAGGAGCAAGTCACATCTTACATGGATGGCAGCAGGCAAAGAGACAGAATGAGAGCCAAGCAAAACAGATTTCCACTTATCAAACCATCAGCTCTTGTGAGACTCATTCACTACCATGAGAACAGTATGGGGGAAACTGCTCCCATGATTCAACCATCTCCCACTGGGTCCCTCCCACAACACGTGGGAAGTCAAGATGAGATTTAGGTGGAGACACAGTCGAACCATATCAACTTATGAAGGGGTTACATCCTGATGAACTCATCATGAGTTGAAAATATTGTAAGTCAAAGTGCAATCAATACACCTAACCTACCAAATTTCCTAACTTAGCCTTGCCTACTTTATACATTCTGGGAACACTTACATTAGCCTACAGTTGGGCAACATCATTTAACATAAAACTAATTTTATAACAAAGTGTTGAATATCTCATGTAGTTTATTGAATATCTCCTGAAAGTGAAAAGTAGAATGGTTTCATAGGTACTCAAAGTACAGTTTCTACTGAACACATATTGCTTTTGCACCATTGTAAAGTTGAAAAATTGTACATCAAAGCAGCATAAGTCGGACACCTTCTGTACGCTTCACTGTGCTTGACACACCCACTGTGCCATGGACAGGTCATGTGACCCAGAGTCTTTGCCCTGAAAGATTGTCTACCATTCCCTGCAGCCTGGACCCTTCATTAGAGCCACCTCTCTCTAAACTATAGCTGCCTTGCCTAGCTAAAATTCCCCTGAGTCTCTGAGTGTGCCCAATAATTTAAGACTCTCCAGTTCAAACTCTTCTCTCATTTTCCTTTGGGTGTGATTTGGTTAGTGCTTTGTGCAGCTTAGGATCTCACTTTGCTGAATTCCTTTTCCACTGGCTTCTGATGAAGAATAAATTGAGAGGGCTGATAGGGATGTTCTGCTGACTCTTGTTGTTTGGGACAAGGGGGTGTGTTGGCAAGTCTCATGTTGAAACTGTCACTTCTTCCAGAATATGCAATAGGACAGATTTTTACATAAATAATGTGGAAAATTGATTGTATGTGCCTGCTGGGCCATAGGGAATTTCCCTTTTGGAATCAAAATTTAAGAGATGCAATTCTGAGAACACTGCAGCTAACTGAAACATCCATTTGGAAGAGCATATTCTCTTGAGTCCTTCTGTGTGAGCTGGTTCAGGTTTCATGCTATTTTGCCCCTCTCTGTTGCTGTATTTTGTAACAGCAGAGGAAGCGGGGAAAAACCCTGATCTTCTGATGTTTATTTGACTATTGAGGCTAATTGTTTATTTGCTGAAAAAAATAAGAGACTAAGGGTCTCTAAAATACTACATTGTGTGTGTGTGTGCACGCACATGTGCCTATATGAGTATTTTTGCGTGTACATGAGTATACTCTTTGTCCGCGTGTGTTAGAAAGTGAGATGTGAGCATCAAGTTTAAAAATAAAGACAAGAACATTTTATAAAGAATATTCCCCCACCTCTTTTTTTGTCTTTTCTCCCACAAGGCACTGCCTTCCAGCTGTAATTACACCCTGTATTTAACACTTGCGGAGAATCACTTAAACATGTCCCTGCATACTCTTGCATCTTCATGTTTATCTTTCAATATATAATTGCGGTAGAAAGACGAAAGGGATGATCAGATTTCAGGAGTAAGAAGCAAGCTGAAATCTGAGATCACAGCTCTTTATAAATGTTTGACTCAGGAAAGAGAACTCTATCTGCCGGACTTGGTGCTCAGACAAAGCCTCAAAACACAGGCAGACCTCCGCAGGCCATTAGAAAAACCATTTCTCTGGAATATGTGTCCGTATGGAGAGGACGAGGAAAAGATGGTAAAAGCCTGCCTGAGATTGTAGCCACTGGAGACTGCTGATGAAAATTGTGCATAGCTGAAAGAGCAAATCGCTCTAGTTTTTCAGTGATTGCGCTGGATTTTGAAATTAAACCCAGCGGGGCGAACGTACCTGTCTGAGCTTCAAGAGATGTGGCAGGCTGGTGGACTTGCGGGCTTGTGAGCTACGAGCATCTATGTTTCCAGCTGTGGAGCTCTGTGCCTGTCCCGCTGCAGCATCCATGTGACTAGAGTCTCAGGACTGGTGATCTCTTTTTAGCTTACAGTAGTAGGCAGAAAGGAAGCAGATTTTACCTGGAGAGTGTGGTGGGGGAAGCTAAGGGCGGTGGCTTAGGTAGTAAATCACGGTTCCTTCTTTTGTTTTTTTCCACATCAGGGAGGCTTTAATCCTACTCTTCAGGCTAAGCTTAGGGGTGATTTAAACTGTTCAAAGTAAAGACCAGCTCTCAGAAAGCCTTCAAGATTTCTAATTTGGTTAGAATTTACTTGGTGCTAGGCGGACAGAGGTGCTCGAGTGTCTTCTTTTCAGCAAGAGTTGGGTTTTAAAGTCGGCTTGTGGGGTGAAAATTGCAGGTAGTCACAATTAGGCTTGAAAATCCTTTAACAAAGTATCCGTCAAGCTGCTTAGACCAGGGAAGGGTGGGGAAAACTGTGTGGTTGGAGGGGATTGCCTGTTCTCCCTCTCCTCCAGGCTCACTCGGGGCATTTGCTCTCAGAAAATAGAGTAGGACTGGCAGTATCTAAGTTATTTTTCTCCCAGTCTCATCCAGCCAGCTGGGCATTCTTGAATGTGCTTAAGTTAAATCTATGTAGGATGCAGTTTTACTGCACCAATGGTGGACCAAAGCAAATGTGCATTTGCCTTATTTGGAAGAGGAGTGGGGTGGGCAGAAAACCTGGGACGTGATATCCTCAGCCTGATCTCAGGGACCTCTGGCTTCACTGCGACACATTTTCAGGGCCTCTAGCTAACAATTAATAGTTAACATATAATACTGAAAATGTGCTAGACATTGGTGAAAAGCACTTTATATATATCAACCCATTCGATACCTATGATAATGCTATAACATAAAACTTTATTATCCCATTTTACAGATGAGGAAACCACATTTTAGAGCTCATTCACAGTTTTGCGCCTGAAGTAGCCTATGAAGAAGATGAGTGTCAGGAGTGTGTGGGCAGAGGCTGGGGAGAGGAACTGGAAATTTCAGCCTCTTTCTTGGGGTCCAATGGGGATGTTGTAAGTGGGAGGATCTTGCACTGCTCATCCACTGGGGCGTGGTGATGCCAGATTCAGCTGCCTTGCTCTCTGTCTCTGGGCTTTTGCACAGGCTGCTCCATCTGCCTAGCATATTTGTTCCCCCAGTTTCACCCCGGTAACTCTTATTCATCTTGTAATTGCCCTGTGGGTTCTTCTGGTCTGCTGACAGACAAAACCAGTTCACCGAAACCATGGTATAGCAGTAAAGAAAGAGTTTCATTGACGTGAGGCCAACCACATGGGAGACAGAGTTATTACTTAAATCAATCTCCCTAAAGGCTCCGAGGCTAGAGGTTTTCAAGGATAGTTTAGTGGGCAAGGGGCTAGGGAATGGGGAATGTTGATTGGTTGGGGATGAAATCATAGGAGTGTGGAAAATGGTCCTTACGCACTGAGCCCCCTCTGGGTGGAGGGGGTCACAAGACCAGTTGAGTCATAAGTTGCTGGTCCAGGTGGAGTCAGCCAGTAGTCAGAAATGCAGAAGTCTAAAAAGACATCTCAAAAAGCCAATCGTAGGTTCTATAATAGTTATGTTATCTACAGGAGTGATGGGAAAGTTGCAAATCTTGTGACCTCCAGAACAATGGCTAGTGGCCATTTAACTATGCCTACATCTTAGCAGAATTAGGGCCTTTCATTAGTTTTACAAAGGCAGTTTAGTTTTGGGAAGGGCTAATATCATTCTTGCTTTAAGGTTAAACTATAAACTAAATTGCTCCCGAAGTTGGTTGGTCTATGCTCTGGAATGACCAAGGAGAGCTTGGAGGTTAGAAGCAAGATGGAGTCAACTATGTCAGATTTCTCCTATTGTCATGATTTTGCAAATTAGTTTCAGTCTCTCCTGGGCTCCTGTAGCTGGATTAGTATCTGCC
The DNA here is from genome assembly GCF_000951035.1 of Colobus angolensis palliatus. NCBI lineage: Eukaryota > Metazoa > Chordata > Mammalia > Primates > Cercopithecidae > Colobus > Colobus angolensis. The sequence continues at coordinate 268,362 of NW_012118999.1, read as the reverse complement.
ATGCCCTCTTTCACAACCCTCACTCTGTCTCTTTTACTAGACCAGATCCTTTTGGTCAAGGATAAAGACATTCCACTGCTGTCTCCTCAGCACTCAACACAATGCCTGGCTCACGGTAGTACTCGGTGAATGCTTGCTAAATGGATGTTGAGTAAGTAAAGAGAATATAATTTCCTATCCAATTTCTAAAACACAGACACCTCCCACTTGATACCAGTCATCCCCTCCTAAAATCAGATGTTGGACACAAAAATGCTAACCATAGCCTATTTCTTATTATTTGAAATGGGAAAAATTACAAAATGGTACACATCAACCCCCAAATCTTTAGCCAATTTCTGAAAACATAGAAAAATGCCTATATGTAACTTAAAAACTTAGAGTGTAAAATACTTAAAACATTCCTTCATGATCCCAGACCACTAATGTGGTTATTGACAAACAACTGCTTTGAGGGCAGTAAAATCTTCTCTTCCTATGTCATGGCTTTCCTCTCTGGTTTTACTTGCTTCTACAAGTTTTTTTTCGCTATACTTTCTCAAATTTTGGGGACGTTTTACAATACTAAGCAAAAATCAAGGTAAATTATCCAAGTCTGTGGAAATATGTTTGGAGCAAGCATAGCACAGGCAGAGCGTGGCTTGCAGTGAATATGAAATCCTACCAATTGAATGTGGAATTTGCCTTGTCTTTTCCATAAATTGTTTGGTTAAAAATAATGCCCTAGCATGTATGGGTGTGTAAATGTATTTTTTTTTCTAAAATTCATACATCACCTGAAAAATATTCTATCATAGCCAGTGCCTTCCTTTCTTCCTTCTGTTTTTCCTTTCTTCTTTCCCTTTTTCCTTCCTTTCTTTTTTCTTTCAAAGTAATTGAGTCCATAAAATTTGGGTATGACCAAGGAAGGGACCAGAATATGCCACATGACATAAAGATTATTTTGAGTAAAAGGCATTTGAGAATCAACAGATGCAGGAAGAGCCTTTCTCTGTACTCCCTCATCTGTCTAAAAGCAGAATCTTCCAAAAGAATTCTGCTATCATAAATCCTGCTTTAAGGAAGTACCAGGGGGAAAGGGTGACTCCTGTTACCAGAGATGAGAAGTTGACACTGGATGCATAAACCCATCTTATTAAAATAAGCCTTATTGTACTATGAGGAATTGATTGATGTGATTGTGGAGGCTGAGAAATCCCATGATCTGCTGTCTGCAAGCTGGAGCCTGGGATAACTGGTAGTATAGTTCTAGTCAGAGGCCACGTCATGCCAGACTCCTATTGACTCCAATAGAGATGGCAACGTGTCTGAGAGGTCAAGGAAGAGACCTAGAGACAGAGAACAAGACACAGGGTTTATTGGCGTGACTTACATACAGGGATGGTCCAGGGGTGGTGGGCTGGATAGGAGAACCACTATCATTTGTAAAAAGCATGCAGTTTATATAGCATTTTCACTTAGCACCCTCCACCTAGCCACCTTCACCTAGCAACTTCCATTTAACCCAAAACAAAGGGCCTCAATTCTCTATACAGCTTGTATTCCAAGGGATAGGCCAGGGGTTCAGATGTCCTTTATACATAAGGAGCGAGTCTTTATATTGAATTCCTTAGCTTGAGACTCTGAACACATATTCTTCTTAGACCGTAGGGTCATTCTTAGGGCATGCTTCCTTTGTGGCTGTCAGGTCCCTCTGCCGTAAAGCCCAAAGGCCTGAGCAGGAGAACTGATGGCTCTAGCCTAAATTTGAAGGCCTGAGAACTAGAGGAGCTGATGGTGTAAGTCCTATTCTGCGGGCAGGAGATGAATATTCAGTTCAAGTAGCCAGGTAGAGAGAGTAAATTCTCCTTTCCTCTGCTTTTTTGTTTGGTCCAGACCTTCACCAGATTGCAGGGTGCCCACTTCTGTTGGGAAGGACAGTCTGCTTTACTGAGTCCATTGATTCAAATGCTAATCTCATCTGGAAACACCTCACAGACACACCCAGAAATGACATGCAACCAATTATCTAGGTACCCTGTGACCCAGTTAAGTTGACACATACAATTTACCACTTCACTTGCCTTCCATTGGTTTCTTTATATATTTCTCAGTCATTTCCCACCATTTGTTGTCCCTTGAAACCCTAACCCCTTCTCCTCGTTAAAATGGTATATAAGCTCCAAGTTCTAACAGCTTCTTTGAGCCGCTTTCTTTGTGAGCTCCCAAGTACATACATGAATAAACACTGCCTTTTGTTTTATTTTCTTTTGCCAGTCTGTCTTTTGTTGGTTTAATTCATAGACCCCCAAATCACTGAACCTAAGAGGATAGAAGAAAAGTTTTTCTTCCCTGATACTTTAAAAAGGTCCACTTATTTCGAAACAGGACAGAGAACTGTCTTTTGTGAAGATTTATGAATGGTGATGCCAACATGGATCACCTGTCAGTTCTTTAAGGGCCAGAGACCTGTCCCTAACTCTGAAGCCCTGGCCCTGAAGCGGGCTTGAATCCCATTGGAGAAATCTGCCTACATGGCTCTTGGCTCCTGTGGCCATTCCTCCATCTCTCTGGTCTATGGAGATGCCCAAAATTCTTGACTCATCAGTGTGATTAAGACACTACATCTTTTGTTATAAAAGAAAATATCTTACAAAAGCAGAGATATTTAATATTGGTTTTTCCCTTCTTTCACATGGTAACAGAACCCCTGAATTTTAGCTGAACATAGAATGAAGACTACATTTTCCAGTCTCCCTGTCAGTTGGTGTGGCCACATGACTGGTTCTCACCCATGGAATTTGAATGGAAGTGATATGTATCATATCTGGGTTATTGATCTTTTTGGAAGCCTGGGGACCAACAGAGATCCCCAACATTGTCATAAAGCAGTTTTTTTCCAGCTAGACCTTGTGCAAATTGCTAGAGCTCAAGATTGCACAGCTCACGTTTAGTGAAATCAGGAACATATTCAGCACAGTCCCTGGCATGAAGGAGAAATCCAACGAATACATGTGTTGAGTGAATGAATGGATGAATAAAAGATGTTAGGGATCTAGGTGTTCATGCTGAATGTTGGTCTTCTTTCATTTTTCAGGATGGATGACTTATGAGTCAAAGACAGTCTTAGATCTATTTTCAGTGCCTTCAGGCTGCTGATTGCAGTCACCTGCACCTCTCCATTCCTGTATGAGATCCCTCTAGGTGGTAGCACCCTCCTTATTTTGTGTGCCCACACATGACCCCAATCCTCTCATAGGAGTTTTGCTAATTTGTTGGGGCCTAAAAAGGAACAGACTTGAAACTAAAGCATGTTGTTTTATGGAATTTGCCAACCTGCCTTGTATCATAGCTAGTTTCTTTCTTTTAAAAATGTATTCCATGGATTCAAGCATAGATTATCAAATAAAGGAACAGAAACTCACTCCTTATGTAGCAGGAAGAGGATACAGCGCCTTGGGTATGACAACCTTTTTCCATACAGGGTAAAGTAGAAGGGGCCCATTTGAAGCCTTCCAGAGCTCAGTTACCAAGAAGTGCTGGAGTTCTCAGAGCTTAATTTCCTTGTACCTGGTGTGGCTGCCTTGAACTTTGCTCTCAATTGAATCAAGCCTTAGGGTGCACTAACCCTCCTGCATAATAGATCTAGCCACACAGGGAGGGAGATAAGCCTGATGCTAGCTAACAGAGGCTTTCTAAGCAGCCTATATCCTTAGCACTGCACCCTTGGATTTTAATCTTTTTTATTTGGAAAAAACTATCACAAGGACATGGGGCTTAATAGCATTGATTGTCTTGATAGTTTGTTGATTAAGTCCAGGAGATGCTGGCATCTGCAAATACATCTTATTAGGTATGATCAGGCAAGTAAATTGTCCCTGCCATCCAGCACGCTGCAATAATTAACTCTAATACCAACAACTAAAAGTTAATCACAGCAGGTGTAAAGCCAGGCTCTCTTTGTCTGCCTGCAAAACCTGTTTCCCACCATGGCTTCATAAGGTGTTAGCTCTGAGACTTGGAACAGGTTCTTTGTAAAAGAGCCTTACTTTGCTGTAAAGGCATTCCACATAGTATTATTTTAATTTAATTAGGTTTTAAAAAGGTTAACCATGACATTTTAATAGCTTAAGTTTCACACTAATATTCTGAGAACACTGTTTAGGCCAGCCACTTGTGATTCAAAAAGATGTTTTTCCAGAAAATGAATTGACTTTTAGAACAATTACAGAAAAACAGCTTTCATTTGATTAAGATGGGTATCTTGCTATTAAAACATGTTGTTGAAATGAAATACATATAAGACATTGAAAAACATTAAAACTTTAACGTGATACAATTCATCTTTGAGGGAGGGAGATGGGGCAGTATGTTTATGGAGATTATCTCAAAGATGGCTAATGGCCTTCAGCAATAAGCAAATTAGTGGACTGTGATTGTGATGTGCTGTGTGTTGTCAACCTAATGTTTTATGTATTTTCCTAAGAGCCACTGTCTTCATTAGGGAATTTAGCAAGCAAAGCAAGATGATATTTACTAGCCTGGCAAAGGAATAAGCTCTGTTCATGTTTCTTCTTTTGCTATCATGGCTAATCATTGTTTTTTAAAAATAGCTATTCGATATGCTAATAGATCCTGTAGAAACAGGAATAAACCATAACTTCCCTATAGAGGGAGGAAGGAATAATTCAGTCATACATGCACATATGGCTACTATGTGCCAAGCATTGTGCTAGCTTTGGGGGCACAGAGGCGATGAAGCCAGGGGCCTGCCCTCCAGATACTCCTGACGAGCAGGGAGCTGGCATCGATTATACAGTTAACCCTCATTATACAGTGTAATAGGTGCTTCTCTTGCCCCAAAGAAACACAGGGAACAAGTAATTAGTTCAGTCTGGTGTGATTGGAGATGGCTGCAAAAATCAGGGAGGAGCTGGGACTTGAAGGACTAGATGATTTTGCCAGAGGTAGACTGTTGCTTAAACCAGTGATTCTCAAAGCCGGCGGAAGGTGTGGTGTGTGTGCTTTTGTGTGTGTGTGTGTGTGTGTGTGTGTGTGTGTGTGCGCGCGCGCACAGAGGTGTGTGTTTTAACCAGCTTTCCAGGTGATTCTGATCCTAACTAAAGCTCAGAACATGCTCATTCATGGCCCCTCTGGTCAACTGTGAGACATTTGACTTGACCAGAGCTTTGGGATTGATGGGGGTGTGGAGGGATGGGATACCAGGCTGTGAAGCTGGAAATGTCAAACGAGGTCAAGTTTGAAGCAAGGGAAGGGAAGATATTAATATTTATATTAGTTATCTGTGTGTGGGCTTTTGTAATGATGGTTCTGGTGCCAGGTAACAGGAACCAGCTGGAATGAGCTTAAACAAATAGGAAATTTATGAGAAAGATACCATGATATCTCATTGCTATCCAAGGGAGAACTGAACAACCAGGCCCCAGGAAGATATATTTTTTTCTTTCTCTAGATCATTATTTCCTTAGGATAGATTTTCAGATGTAAGATTACTGGTTCAGAGAGTATGAACAATTCATGGCTCTTGAGGCATGTGGCCAAATAGCTTCTAAAAGTTTGTAGCAGTATACAAGGCCACCAGGATTGAACGTAAACACTGGTTTTACCACATCTTTATCAACATTAATTTTATTGTTTCTCATTTGATAGGGGGAAGTGATACATCATTGTTGCTATTTCAATTGATTGATGACTAATGAAGTCATTAAAATTGTGATTATTGACCAATTGTGTAGTCTTCCCTTCCTGAAAAGGAATTTTTTTTTTTTTTTTTTATGAGGAGAAGACATACTCTACTCTCCAGAGATTCCGAATAACCATAATTCTAGTGAAATAAAGAGGAAATCATATTGGTTTGGGTGGTTCCAGAGCTATCAGCTTAACAATGGGAGCACCATCATTACTGTCTTCATTAGCAGCTAAAAAAGGCAAGGTGCCAAGAGGACCTGCCCAAATCCCAGTTCTGCTACTTACAGGCCTCGTGATTTGGTGTACGTTTCTGCACTCCTCTGAGCCCCAGTTTCTTCATCTGTAAAATAGGGTTAATCCGTCCTACCTACTTATGTGATATTTTGAGGATCAGAATGAGGTCAGATATTTGAAAATACTTGATAAACTATAAAGAACTATAAAAATGTAAACTATTGCTACTATTATATTGGCTTGTGCAAATGAACAGTCTCCGTGACATTGCATCAGGTCAGGACTTTTACCTTTGATTGAAAAGTGGAAACTTCAGCCTTTTCACTTCTCGCACAAATGGGATTCAATTTATAGATGCAAATTCAGGAAAGATATTTACTGTGTTTGAGATATTTTTACTCCTGCCAGCAGATGATGGACTTTGCAAATATGTGGAAGGATCTGACATTTCAGACCTTTTGGGTGCACAATTTTCTCCCCCTGTCCCTCCCTCCCTTCCTTCCTTCCATGTGCTGAGCACTGGGAGCAAATAGCGAGCAAGAGGTGAGCCAACCCCCGCTCTCATGGAGCTTATGCGCTTATTCAGAAGGACATGCTGCCCAGATGTCCCTAGGTTTGGCATGGGTCTTTAGTTGACTGAACAGTGCTTTATAGTTTATGAGGTATGTTTATAGCAATCAATATATTGAGTCTTCCAACTTCACCATGGGGAGGACTAAGAGGCATAATATTTTGGAGTCAGAAAGGTCAGGTGTCTTGCCTAAAATCCCATGGCAGAGTCAGTTGTGGGGCCGGGACCTGTGTCCAGTTCCCTGGTGACTAATTTGGTGCCTTTTCCGTGACAATACACTCCTCTGTCCTTTTCATTCTCATATTCGCAAGGGGTTAAACTTAGCCCTGCTTGGATGAGGGAATCAAAATGATGGGATTCCCCTGCAGAATCCTAACTCAACTTAAAACTGGCATGGCTTTTGTGATGTGTGAAATGCTGCTCCAAACATAATCAAGAAAAAAAAGCCTGGCAGCCAGAAATTAAAAAGCTAAAATAAAAGAGATATCGTCTGAAAATTCCCCACTGACCTAAAAAACCAGGTAGCGGGTCCGCTGGGGTCGGAAGGGCTGTTGCTGGGAGGTGGCCTTGGCACTGCAGCAACTCAGCTCTGCTTTCTGCTGGAAAAATGTCCTATCAGTCAATGGAATTACTGGAGATGCTTCTGAGGGATAAAGGGAGATAAGTGAGCCAGATAGAAAGCTTGCAGAAAATTGAACGAAACCAGGAGAAGATGAGATGGGCTAAAAAAAAGCAGTTCAGGGAACGTGGGTAAGAGAGCGCCTGCATTCCTTAGCCTGTATTCACTGAGGAGGGAGAGAAGAGGTGCAGTCTACGCTACTGGCTGGAGGGGAAGGGTTGGTCTGAGACATGGGCCTGGGAATGGCAGTTTCACTCACTCCTCTGAGTCCTCTGCACATTGTGGCTGTACAGTAGAATGATTTACTCACCTGACAGTCTCCTCCACTGGGCTGTGAACCCTTGAAGGGAAGAACTACCGTGTTCAGCTTTTGTGTCCAGCATCTGGTAGGGTGCCCTGGGCATATCCATGCTAGCAAGCTGGCATCACAGGATTGTGCAAAGCAATGTCTGCTAAATTTCTGTTTAATATGTTACAGTTTTCAAGCCTTTGAGATATTTTGAACATGAAATAATAAATGCTACTACCTACCAAGTATTCCCTGACTTAAGTCAGGGCAGGAGCATGGAGCTAGACTTGGGAAATAATTCTGTCCCATGAATCTGCAGGTGAAACATAGATATGGGACAATTACCCTGTAACCCAGGCCAGGGTGATTTTTTAAAAACCCAAATTTCTGGGAAATGGCTTCATTCTCTGCTTTGGTCTCACGGAAGAATGATTTGACTGTTGACTTCTGAATCAGATATGAGCTGTACCATCCTGCTTTCCCATGGACAGAAACAGCCTGCTCTCTGGCTTCAACTTCTGAAGGCTGCAATAGAGGAAGGTAATAACGAGTCTCTTTTCTGTACCTGCCTCCCTACTCTCTTGCTCCATCTTTTACCTTTTCCAGCCTCATCCATTCACAAATGCCTGTAACCAGGACAGCAGCTGCCTGAGTGCCTCCAATTTCTCCAGCTTTTTGGGACCACCTTCCAGTTGACAGTGCAATAGAATGGCTTGAATCTTTTTCTTGGGAAGCCTGGTATTCCCTCAGTATCTCCAAGAATTATAGGTAGTCTTTTGTTGCTTCTCTAGCTCCAAGTCCTTGCTTTTAGTGAATTCTTCATCTTTTCTCCTTGTCTTTCCTCCTGTGTATACTGTCCATTTATGCACATCATCTCCCCTACAGGGGCACAGCCCCTTCCTTCTCCTTTAATTCTCGGACAACCATACACACAAAGCCATGACCCCTGGCCGAATTTTGGGATACTGGCTTTACTGAGTATCATTGATTACATTGTCGTATCACACAACAAATAGTTTTCACAAAGTCAGATTAAAAAATACAGATATTATTGGAGCATCCTCATTTTCATTAGCTCTACTAACCACCATGTTGTTTTGGGTCTTCCACTTTCTTTCCTTCTTCACATCTCTTTTTTCCCTCCCCCAGTTGCTTTATCCCTCCCTTGCAGATTGCCTTTGGAAATAGACTCAGGAGAAGGAAGGGGAGGAACTGAACTGAGCCAACCCCAGTTATTCTTCTGAAATTTACCAATCACGGGGTACATTTGGAAAAAATAACTTCCAAGAAGAGGGATAAAAACCAACATGGCACATGTATACATATGTATCAAACCTGCACATTGTGCACATGTACCCTAGAACTTAAAGTATTTAAAAAAAAAAAAAAACAGGGTGGAGAGAGGCCAGAAAAATTCTTCACTGGGAGACTATTCTAAACCTGTTGAAATGTGTTAGTTTGTCATTGTCTGTTCTCAGCCCAGCCTGACAAGCTTTCATGTCTAAATGTAAAACAGTAGCCAAAAGGAGACTGTGATTTCTAGTGCTTCACTGCTCAGATAGTTTCCTAAAGTGGATTCCTTCTGCACTTTAGCTGCCACTATCACTCTTTAGATGTTAAGTGTCACATGCCAGCCAGCAGGCAGCGCAAACCTTCACCGTTGGCTTTTGTTTTCATTTATTTCATGACAGCTGTCATTTAAAATCAACATTTATTGAGCACCTAATAATAGGCCTGGGCTAGGAATGGTGGGATACACACATTTGATTAAGATATGCTCCCAGCCCTCAAGGGAGTCATGCTGTAGCAGAAAATAAACGTAAGATTGTGTTATGTCCTCTAAATGGCTTTTGAAAAGATTACCCTACACTACCTGTGAAGTAGGGAAGGCAGATGATGATCTGACTTGAAGAATGACGAAACAGAAACTCAGAGCTAGGAAGTCACTGGTCTAGACTCTCACAGCTAAGAAATGATAGAACCAGAACTAGGACCTGTGGTTTTTGACTTCTGATCTACTCTCCTTCCTTGTATCATAGGTCCACATTGGGTATATCACATTACCAGAAAGAGAAAAGAATGTTCCAAACGTTATTGGATTGGTTCCACATATGGAAGAAACTTACCAGCTCTTGGGAAAGGGAATATGTTGTGGTAGGCAGTAGCTTTCCTCTTTATCTTTTTTCTTAAAAGCCAGTGTCCAAATGCATCAGCCTCAATAAACCACATTGGGATGATTTCCAGGGGAATTGTACTCCAAGGGGTGTTTAGCTTTTTCAGATTAGGTAGGGATAAATTCTTGTTTTATTAAAGTTGTTATCCTATTCATGGGTAGATTTCTAAGCAAATATTACTTATGAGACCTGAATAATTGTTGACACCCCAGAGTTCAATAAACACTTACTGAAGGTACATAATTAGGCAAATTACATGATAAAGTCTAGTTTGATATAATTTACTATTTCTTAAAGCTTATTTATCTTCTCCTGGTTAAAGAAAGCACAGTGAGGAAGATGTGAACCATGAGTGTGCAAAATCTGTGAGGTGGTGAAATCCTAGAAAACAGAGAGGCAGAGCAGGCAGTAAATCTATTTTCAACATCATCTGAATCAGATTTTCATAGTGAACTGTCATTTTCTTTATGCAAGGCTTTATACATTCCAGAACTGCTGTCAGCCATATTGAAATGTATGTGGACTCTGTCTCCAGAGCCACAAAGCAGAGAAAGGAAGCAAACCTTCATGGCATTACTGAGCTGCTGAACAAACAGCTCTGAAAGACTGCCTGCTTCTGACTTGCTGCCTTATTGTTGGGTCAGGTTGATTTGAGGTTTATGAGTACTTGTAAAACAAAACAACAAAACGAAACAAAACACATTTACCATTTTAATTGTCTCTTTTACTTTACTCTTTCATTAGCACAAATAATTGAGAGTTGTACTATTCTGAGATTTCTGTCTCTGATAGTGTCAAAGTTCTTCTGTAGGACTGTACACAGATTATCCAAACATGTGTAGGTCTTTGCTATGATCACAGGAAAATATATGACGGTTGTGTGTGAGTTGGTGGGAAAAAATTCATGGTGATTTATGTAAATTAATCAGCCCCTATCATGGTTCCTGGCTTGGATGCTTGATAGTACTTATTGACTATAGATAAATACTTATTGACTATAGACTTCTGATAAATGTGGAATAAATTCTTATCTCTCTCTTGAAACCATCACTATGATATTAAACACTTGTCTGCATATGGCTTGTGTGTCTTAAATATGTCTTGTCATATTACTCAGTATTATTTGATAAATAATTAGGATTGTTTGAGAATAATAATAATCATTACCATTTATTGTTTTGTAGGTGTTAGGATCTGTGCTAAGTATTTTATATATGTTGCTTCATTTCATCTTATTAGAATTCTCTAAGGTAGGCATTATTATCCTCATCTTAAAAAAGAGGAAATCGAGGCTTTCTTTTGGTGGAAAAGTTCTTAAGAGAATATATTCAAATGTACCAGTCTTATTGTTTGTAATAAATCCTGTCAGTGTCTTCTTTAAGAAATGTTTCTCTACCTTAAGTTCTAAAATATATTCACCTCAATTTTCTTCTAAAAGTTTCAATTTTTTTGGACATATAAGACTTTAATTCATCTGGGTTTGACTTGAACATGTGGGACCTTTGATTGAATGAATCCGTGCAATATGTGATGGACTAATGAGGAGAGGGTATCAAGAAGCAAGAAATGTGATGAATCAAATTCTGTCCATCTGAGGTCCTAGGGGAAAAAACACAACCCCAGATTAAAACAAATTAAATGATTTGCCCAGGCTCACTCGGCTGGGAAAACGGTAGAGCTTCAAAACTGTAAAACCAGTTCATCTGAGTCCAAACGCCAAGGTTTTCCACCCGACAGTGCAGCACAGTCCATTTTATAACCTTCCTTGAAGAGATAACATCTATACTTCCTACTGGTAAACAGAACAGCATGCAGAGTTAGAAGGCTCTAGAAGGTGCCTCCCTCTTGGATCCGTGAGGTCCTCAATCCATTAGCTATCTCCTCTCTCCCCTGCTTCTCCCACCCCCATCTCTTCTAGGCTCCTTTCCACTAACTGATATGCTTGAATTCTTGATTATGCTTGCATATACTTGCATCTTTGCATATACTTGCATCTTGAAGAAAGAAGAACAAACCTTCCTTTGACTGCTTCCCCCTCTCCTCTCAGCACTTGGTATGTCTTGTCACATTTCTCACTTGCTTATCCCCCTCTTACACAGAATCCCTGAAGGGCAGGGTCAGCTTTCTTGTTCACTATTGTACATACTACCTAACACAGGACTGGCTTGTAGTAGGCTCTTAAATATTTTTCTAATTAATGAATAAAGGTGGTATACTTACATGTTTCGAATCCCCTATTTCTAGTTTTGCCTCATCCTAGACTCTCGAAAGAGTCCTGTTCTGGGGCGAGGGAATGTGAAATTGTTCTAGATGGGGAACTGATGATTTAGTAGGCCAGCATTGTGGTCTGGCACACTGCTACCACGTGTTCCAGTTCTAGTAACCAGGTTCTTGCTTCATTCCTGGTCAATAAGCTTCTACCTCTTAGCTCAGTGCCAGTAAATAGATCCCTGCTCAATACCTTTGGCAGCCCAAAGACATGATCCTGCAATGGGTCTTAGTCTTCTTGACTGAGTCCCCTCACCACATGCCCCAACACAGTTTTTCCTCCAGCCTGCAGCCCGTGTACTTCTCCCCAACACACCAACTTCATTTTGCTTTGTGCCTCTTGCAGGGGCCTTCCAGAGAGCTGCCATATCTTATACACCTCCAGAATCCATCTGCTCACTTTTCTTCATGCAAGTGCCCATTCTAACATGTTGCTCAGCCCCAGAAGAATCCAGCCACCGTCCAGGAGGTCCTTAGGATCATTTCAGGCAGAACCACTAAGCCCCAGATTCTTGCTATACATGAAGCATGGGAAGGTTGTGGGGTGAGTGGGAGGAGTAGGACAGGAAGGCAGAAGGGTAGAAGAAAGGAGAGCCCCAGGAAACTAGTAGTGGTCACAGTCTTGCTGTAGGTCCCACACCCTGTCCAAAGAAGAGACTCTATCACGGGGGAGTGGGTGGTCCAAGCTGAGGAGGAAGCATATGTTATTTGTCTTCTATTTCCAGTACCTACCACAAAGCCTGACATAAACAGGTAGTCAGCAGACGTTAGTGGAATGGCAGGAACATATTCTATGTGCAGGTCATATCCCTAACACCCTATGTGACTTTGGACTAATCAATTCACCCTGAGCCTCAAATTTCCCATCTGTTAACTATGGATCATCATGACTGTCATGTCATTTCAAGGGTGAAATTATTTAATGCACTTGGGAATGTGACGTCAATAGCCTCCAATATTTGTTCAGTATGTTGCCCTATCAGTAGGAGGTTTTAAATATACATATTCCAATGTGAGTATATTTATATATTTTAAAATTACATATTCATTCCACTATATATTTACCTAACATATATTTTTAAAGGATTATGCAAAAATAAATAGAAGTTCTAATATATTCTTCTCGTAACCCAATGAATGATCTTGTGCACCTCTGGGTTGCATTTATCTTACTTTGGAGATCATGACTTTAAAGTCTGATATACACATAAGGGGGAAGACAAAATATTAAACTGTTTTTACTCACAACACTTCTGACTCTGAATGCATGGTCTTTTCCAATGCCACTTTAACTCTCAGACACAAGTTGGGGGTCCTACAACTCAATTCAGTTTTGACATTATCTACCTAGAGTCATCATCAGATTCCACAAATTAAGGATTTAGTCCCACAAGATTGTCCCCACATTCAGATGCCAGTCACAAGTCCCAGGTTGTCACTGGTACTTCTGACCAATTGGCTGTAAATTCAGAGGGTTCCCACAATACACTCTGCAGGTTCAATAATTTTCTAGAATGACTCACAGAATTCAGGAAAGCACTTTACTTAGTATTAATGGTTTATTATAAAGGACATGATGCATGAACAGCCAAATGGAAGAGAGGCATAGGCCAAAGTATGGGAGAGGGCATGGGCTTTCCATGCCTTCTCCAGGTATGCCACCCTCCCAGCACCTCCTTGTGTTCACCAAATCCAAAGATCTCCAAACCTATTTGTTTAGAGGGTTTTTTTTTTTTTTAAATAGAGGCATGATTGATTAAATCATTGGCCATTGATGATTGAATCCAACTGTATTAGTCCATTCTCATGCTGCTATAAAGGACTGTCCCAGACTGGATAATTTATAAAGGAAAGAGGTTTAATTGACTCACAGTTCTGCATAGCTGGGGAGGCCTCAGGAAACTTACAATCATGGTGGAAGGGGAAGCAAACATGTCCTTCTTCACATGATGGTAGGAAGAAGTACAGAGCAAAAGGAGGAGAAGCCCCTTATAAAACCATCAGATCTCATGAGAACTCATTCATTATCACGAAAAGAGCAGCATGGGGGTAACTGCCCTCATGATTCAATTACTTCCCACTGGGTCACTCCTGTGAGGCATGGCGATTGTGGGAATTACAATTCAAGATGAGATTGGGTGAGGAGAGAGCCAAACCATATTACCAATCTCCAGCCCTATCCCCTCTCCTAAGGTCCCCAGGTAGGACTGATAGCTTCAACTGTCTAATCCCATGGTTGATTCCTCTGCCAATCAGCCTTCATCCTGAAGCTATTTAGGGGCCCACCAAGAGTCACCTTATTAGCATAAACTCAGATACAGTTGAAAGGGGCTTGTTATGATTAACAAAAGATGTTCCTATTGCCCCTATCACTAGGAAATTCAGGGTTTTAGAAGCTCTGTGTCAGGAACCTGGGACAAAGACCAAATATTTATTTCTTATTGTATCACAGATGTCTACGGATTGCTGCTCATATTAGCATTTTAGTGACAAAAAAGTAATGCCACTAAAGTATTGCTCACTGATATTTTTCTGATCAATAAAGTACATTGTATCAATGTACTCCACCCCATAGGATTCAGTAAAGTTGCTTTCACATTAAATTTTAAAATGCTGATCATAAACATTTATGTTTTTCCTGAGTTGGCTCTCAGCCAGAAAGGGTGGTTCACCACCAGTTCAATGTCACTAGTAGCCACATGTGTTTCCTGGAAATGTAAATTCTTGCACTTATTAAAGCAAAATTCTCCTTAGGGTGCTATAAACAGATGTTGTGGAGGCATTACCCGCATCAGCAGAGAAAACTTCCCTCTTCTTGCTCCATCAAAGAGGTTACATTGGTGATAAGCTGGGGTTCATTTATTCCTTCACTTAACAAATCCTTATGAGTACATGGCACTGGGATAGTCCTTGGAAATAAGAGATTAAACAGGAGTGATATGGTCTTTACCCTTGTTAAAAGAAAAACTTTCAGATAAATGTGACAGAGTTTAATTGAGCAAAGAATGATTTGAGAATTGGGCACTGCTGAATCAGAACAGGTTCAGAGACAGTCTGGCATTGCCACGTGGTTGAAGAAGAGTTATAAACAGAAAAAGGAAAGTGACATATAGAAAACAGAAATGAGGTACATAAACAGCTAAACTGGTTACAGCTTGGTGTTTGCTTATTTGAATATGATTTAAACAGTTGGCCATCTTTGATTGGCCAAAACTAGGTGATTGGTACAAGAGTAGGTTACAGCCTGTTTACACATCCAGTTGGGTTACAGTTCACTAAGAAGGCAGAGACCTTTAGTCTGAAATTAAAGTATGTAAGGAGGAAGCTTTAGGTTAAACTTAATTTAACACCTTCAGGGACTTTACACACTGAGGTGAAAGACAACAACATATGAATGAAACAATTACAGATAGAGTTAGTCTATGAAGGAAACACTCTCAGTGCTGAGATAGTGAACTGTAGGGGTAGGCATGGAACCACCTGATGGTCAAGGAAATCTTCTCTGAAGAGGTAACATTTCAGCCTGATCTGAAGGATAGGAAGCCTTATGAGGAGTATGTAATCAGGCCCTGGGACAGAGTGTTGGAAAGCAAGAGGTAGGAGAGGGAAAGGTTGGAGAGTGGTAAGCTAAAGGGAGAGAGGCACAATGCACAGTTGAAGAGGAAGATAGAGACCATCCTTGCAAGAAGGTAGAGACCATCCATGCAGGAAGGCAGGGGCCATGTGATGCAGGAAGGCAGAGACCATCCAGGCAGGAAGGCAGAGATCATCCAGACAGGAAGGTAGAGCCATCTATGCAGGAAGTTGGAGATCATCTATGCAGAAAGGTAGAGACCACAGGCAGGAGGGTAGAGACCATCCATGCAGGAAGCCAAAGACCATATGATGCAGGAAGTCAGAGACCATCGAGGCACAAAAGCAGAGACCATCCAGGCAGGAAGACAGAGATCGTATGATGCAGGAAGGCAGACAATCCACACAGGAAGGCAGAGGCCATCCATTCAGGAAGGTAGAGACCATCCAGGTACAAAAGCAGAGATCATCCATGCAGGATGGCAGAGACCATCCATGCAGGAAGCCAAAGACCATATGATGCAGGAAGGCAGAGACCATCGAGGTACAAAAGCAGAGACCATCCAGGCAGGAAGACTTTACCTTGTTAAGTCAGGGTAAGGAATTGTGATTTTTAAGTACAATAAGAGATCATTCAAATGCGGGGAAGGACACTGTTCAGGGAATATGCTGTGAATAACGGGCTGCAAGCCTGAAATTGGGATGGGTGGTTTAGTGCTATAGTAGATGTGAATCACACCTCAAGTATGCAGCAGAAATGTAACTCAGAATCTTTTCTCTAAAAATTTAGCTTCCGCATTCTTCTGGGTAGTAGAAACTTTATCTAGAGTTTAGATTGTACAGATTCTAGACAATTGAAGACAAATGCAGTTACTTCAGTGTTTACTTTATCATTTTAGGGCTTCACTGTTCCTCCTTCTCCTCTTTCCCCGGGGGCTAGTCGGGGTTTTGGGGTTTATTGACACACCCTCAGGGCCCTGGGGAGCTGGATTCTGCTCCATGGACAGCATCAGGAAGCCCAGCAGCTTCCCTGAGATGAAGTCTCTGTTGGATTTTTATCATATTTTCTTCCTCTCGCCAGGTTCTTGCAAATCAATAGACCCTAGATTATTGAGACTACCAACTCTATTATGAATTTAAAACTGTCTGCTAAGAAACTCAGTTGAATTTTGTCTTTTCTCTGCACTGAGGTAGGTACAAATGCAGGTCACTATGGGACAAACTGCAACAAGAATAAAACATTGCGAATGATTCCAAATGTTATCTCTGTACACTTTTTTTTTTCCTGGTGAAGCGTTGAATATTTTCTTATGCTGTCTCCCAGTCAACTGCTCACCTCCCACCTCATTGTCTGGCAGCAGGGAGCTGGGGCAGAAAAATAGCAAATCTGTTCTTTTTGTGGATACGTTCTTTTCATGGATATGTTCGTGAGGCATCCATTGCATCAGGGAAGATTAGGACATCATAGCAGGGAATGCAAAGAGGGAGAAGCTTCTTTTTTCTGCTTTGAAGTATTAAAATAAGATCTTAAATATCAAAACAATAACAATGTCTTGAGAGAAAAAGATGCTCTGAACCTCTATGAGCTAAGGCCCTGGACTAAACAGTAGGCAAAGATGATGGGTCAGCAGAAGCTTTCTCCACCCCTAGAGAGCGGGTAAGGATTTCCCAGGCTACAAGGGCAGAGGCAAAGGGAAGAATGGCACCCAGGCCCCCATGGCAGAAGGTGGAGAGTTGTTGCTTCCAGAAGAGAGTGAGGGAAGGAGCAAAGAGTGAGGCCTGGTTTTCTGTCAGGGGAAATAGTATTCCCCCGTGTGCACCCCTCACACCTTGAAGTACCAGGGGTGGGGAAAGACAGAATCCAGATGAAGAAAGGAGATCCTCAGGTCAGAGTTAGGTTTCAGTTACAGCTGGGAGGCAGGGCAGGCATTTAGTTAAAAGGGTGAGGGCTGGGGACTTTGTTTTTCCTGGAATGTGAGTTTCAGGAAAGCCTAGGTGTCAGTATTGTATGAGAAGATCAGGTCAGGAGAAATGAAGTGCATGGTTGGTAGAGAAGACAGATAATCAGAGGGACTTAGGTCTTGGGCAGGAACCAGGGAACAGGACTGGGAGGCTTCATGGGCTTATGTGACCCCAAGGGTTCCACTTCCAGTCACCTGGGAAGGACCTGAGTCTCCAGAGGAGCCTGGTGACTCCTAGCAGCAGCCTCCTGTGACTGAGGGGGCACGAACAAGCTTATGGGCTCTAAGATGAGAATAACAGTCATGGGCAATGAGTAGTTCCACATCCTCAGAGTGCCTTGTGCTTTGCCTGGTGCCTACAAGGTACATGGGAAATGGATAATGAGTAAACAAAAATGTGGCTTCCCATTGAATTAGTTTGCTAGGGCTGCCATAATAAAGTACCCCAAACTGGGTGGCCTGAACAACAGAAAGTTATTGTCTCACATTTCTGGAGGCTGGACATCTGAGGTCAAGGTGCTGGAGGGTTGGTTCCTTCTGAGGGCAGTAAGGGAGACACTGTTCCCTGCCTAACTGCTTAGCTTCTGGTAGGTGGCTGTCACTTTGCATTTGTTAGCTTGTAGGCACATCACCCCGCTCTCTGCCTTTGTGTTTAGTGCATTCCCTCTGTGTCTCCATCTTCATAAGGTCTCCCACCATATTGGATTGGGAGCCCATCCCGCTCCTGTGAGACCACGTCTTAACAAATTACATCTGCCATGACCCTGTCTGATGGGTCATATTCTGAGGAAATGAGGGTGAAGACTTCAGCATCTGAGTTTTTGCAGGGACACAATTTAACCTGTGACACTTGTCTCCAGCTCCTTTTCTGCTGTATGGTCTGAACATCATCATTTGAACTACTGCTAACATGTATGGAGTTAGTTTCACACTTCTCATGTGTAAAAATGTAGCTTTTTAAGTTTCCCTTTAGCTTTACTACATTTCTACCACTAGTCACTACGGTAACTGGTACAGGAAGCCCAATCTAGTCATGCCCAGGTCAACTGAGTCCAATTCAGTAATTTCTCAATCTATTTGGGTTTAAGCTCAGTCACATTCAGGTATTTCTCACTCCCCCGCCACTCCTTGGTGGGGCAAGACTGTTCTTCCCTTTGTGGGGACATTACAATGCAGTGGCACTGAGGACATGCTTGGATTTATGGTCATTTGAGCTGACTTTCATGTTCTGTGTGCTGTCTGGTCTTGATCATCGGCTTCTGGTGAAGACCCCCCACCAGCATTTGCTGAAGTAGGTTGGGCCCACATCTTGGGACCACGGTGCCATCCATAGCTGCATCTCACACTGACGTCCGTAAGACTCCATCAAGCTCTTTCCCTGGAGCATGGCCAGGATTTGCTCTCCCCACAGCTGCTGGGATGTACAGGATCCTGGAAAGCTGCTCTCTAGCCCAGTGTTCTGGACTCTTCAAATGGTAATTGATCCTCTGTGGGTTTATCTGCAGGGCTTTCCAATGTTCCAGAGCTCCAAGTAGAAAGTCACCACCTGCCTCTTTTATTCCTGGATTTCCTGAAATATACTTAAGGGTTCAGCTGTCTGTTTTCACAGGATTCATTGTTTACAGACTGTTATTTCTTAGTCTACTTTTAGTGAGCTGTAAGCCTCCTGTTCACCTTTACGTCCCCTGTACCCAGCACAGTGTCTGACACATTGAAAATGTTTATTAAAAATCTGTTGAATGAATGATGCTGGAAAGCTACCTTCTGGAGAGAATATGTGACATCTGCGGTGGATGCTATGTCTTAGAAGTTACAATGCAGTGGATAAATCATGGGCCCTGGAAGCAGAGTGGATCCTCATTCAGATGCCAACCCTGCCGTCTGCTAGCTGCACCACCTTGGGCAAGTGACTTGAGCTCTCTAAGCCTTAGCTTTCTTATAGATGGGAAACAACTTCATAGGTTGGGATTGGGTGTAAATTATACAATGTATATAAAGTACTTAGCATGCCTCCTGCTGCTTAAGTAAGCACACTGTAAAAGGATGCTTTTATTATTACATGACAGTGCTTTCTTTAGCTTCTGGTAACTCCTCAGAGCTTACAGATAAAATGGTTACCATGAGCTCCAATGAGAGACCAATGTTGCTTTGCCTTAAGTCCATGCTTGGCTAGTAGTTGAGTTGGGTGGATCAAGCTGAACTCTTGCAGACTCTGGAAAGGAGGAGTGAGAGCAGCCATGGCTGACACCTCCATGTCGGGTCCCCTGAGAGCCATGGTCATCTTGGGTTTGACACTTGCAGGTCAGCCTAAAGGATGCATGATCCTGGCAGCTGCTCATGTGTTCAGAGAGAGGAAGAACAAAGTTGCTATGGTTGAAAAACAAAACCACCTTTTTTTTTTTTTTTTTTCTAGAAGGTATCAGAAGGTGGATCTGGACTTCAAGTTCCAGAAGCATCAGAGATAGACTGGAAGATTCCAGGCTGTTGGGGAGGAAAAAGATGTATTTTCCTGGCAGGAGTTCCTTTTGGGATGTAGGGTATAAACTACTCTATGGTCACATGCTCTTATCACGTAATGAAGCAGGGGAATCTCGTTCTCTTCTGTCCATTTTTCTTTTCTTTGTCAACTATGTACAGAAAGGCCTGGGTGGGGTGGGGAGCGATGACATCACTATATTCTGTCTCTAGGTTGAGCAGAAGCCAAGTTGAAGGCTGGCTCCTATTTTCCACAATTAGGTCTCACTTCATTGGGGAAATTTTCCAATATCATTCTATTCTGTGTGCCACGCTTTTATTTTTATGGAGGAAACTGAAAGGAGTCTATCGAGTCTGAAGTGGTAGGTGAGTTGTCATAGAATACTGACCTCCTTGTTTCTGAAATGCACCAGAGGAAAATAAAGCTATTCACAACTGGTACCCACACACCAAAAATCAATCTTATGTTCAGAGTGGAGTTTAATGGAATAAGCAGCTAAACAGAAGGCTGCTTCTGCAGCCAACTCCTGCAACAACTTGCTGCCTTGGTTTTCTTGATTGTAAAATGGGGATGAGAATAACAATCCCAATTAAATTACCGTTAGTTATTTCAACTCCTAATAGCAGTAACTGATAGCATTTTTTCGAGTGTGATGTGCCAGGTGCTGTCCTTCATAGCCACCCTTAGAGGTAGGTTTTATCATTTCCATTTTACAGGTAGAAGAAACTGAAACAAAGGGAAGTTAACTAACCTAAGTTTGCATAGCCAGGAAGTTCAGGACCAGGACTTGGACTCAGGCAGTCTGACTCAGGTCAGCCTGTCCCTAATCATACTTTCATCTGGGCTCAATAATAAAGACCTGCAAAGACTGCTTGCTGGTGAGTAGTATGAGGTCATCTTCTGTTGAAGTGAAATGATACAGGAAAAGTGAATTTTCCTAATAAGAGAAGCTTTATTCTAATATTAGCCATTTGACAAAATATTTTCATGAACATCTCTTCATCTTTTTTTTTTTTTTTTTTTTTTTTTTTAAAAAAGAGTCTCGCTATGTCACCTAAGCTGGAGTGCAGTGGCCCAATCTCGACTCACTGCAAGCTCCGCCTCCTGGGTTCATGCCATTCTCCTGCCTCAGCTCCCGAGTAGCTGGGACTACAGGACAGGCGCCCACCACCACACCCGGCTAATTTTTTTGTATTTTTAGTAGAGATGGGGTTTCACTGTGTTAGCCGGGATGGTCTCGATCTCCTGACCTCGTGATCTGCCTGCCTTGGCCTCCCAAAGTGCTGGGATTACAGGTGTGAGCCACTGCACCCGGCCTTTTCCTCTATTCCTAAACAGAGTGTGCAAACAGTGACATAGCCGTTTATACCCTGATGTATGTAACCTATCCTGTGAACCATGTGCCAAACCTGTTCCGATGCCTTGCCGGCACCCCCAAGCACTTCCATCTCCTACTAACCAATGTTAAAAGTGGGGAGAAAAAACCCTCAGCGAGTTAAGTTTAGCAGAGTTTAATTGAGAAAAAAACAATTTGCAAATTGGGCAGCTCTCAAAACCAGAACAGGTTCTAAGAACTCTGGCCAGCAACACGGTCAGGCAGTATTTATGGATGGAAAACGGAAGTGAGGTGTACAGCTTAATTGGTTACAGCTTGTGCTTGCCTTATTTGAATCCGTTGGTTGCCTGTGAATGACTGAAACTCAGCTGCTGTAATGGGCTGAGACTCAGCTGTTTGTTACAAAAGTATATTCCTAAATTAGGCTTTCAGTTAGTTTCCACACTAAGCCAGGCTGCAGTTCCTTGCTCTTTATGAAGGACCCAATTGCAGAGGCAAGCTCAGGCTAAATTTAGATAAATTTAACATGAAGGAGACAGGTATTGATATTGACCCATTTTTCTGCTTATATAACTGAGGCCCAGAGAGGTTAAACAACTGGCTCTGGGTCACAGAGCCTGGATCGAGCCTGGACTTTAACTTAAGCATTTTGGCTCCAGGGCCCTGTGCTCTTCCTGACCGACATTCTGAATTATGACACTGTGGAGTCTCCATGGCGTTCTAGTGACCACTTTTGCTCTTTATTGATCTTTGATCGTTGGCTCTGTGCCAAATACTGTGCTAGAAATGCTAGAATGAGCTTGTCCAACCCGCAGCCTGTGGGCCGCATGCAGCCTAGGATGGCTTTGAATGTGACCTAACACAAATTCGTAGACTTTCTTAAAACATTATGAGATTTTTTTTTCTTTTTAGGTCATCAGCTATCATTAGTGTTAGTGTATTTTACGTGTGGTCCAAGACAACTCTTCTTCTTCCAATGTGGCCCGGAGAAGCCAAAAGATTGGACATCCCTGTGCTAGAAGCTTGATGTGCTGCATCTCACTCAACCCACTCTACAATTCCTCTGAATTAGGTACTGCTGTAATCCTGTTTTAGAGCTCAGGGAACAAAGACTTAGAGAAATTAACTAACTTGCCCAATGGCACATAGCTATTAAGTGGCAGAGTTAAGGTTCAAGTTAACAGATACAGCACCAAAACTTGTGCTCTTTCAACTACGCAACTCTGCTTCTCCATACTGGCCTAAATAAAACAGATGTTCATGATTGCTGGTGATTCACACGAGGTTTGCCCTCCCAGGGTGCTGGGCATAAGCTCCTTTGCTACCTTCTTTCTGCTCAGCTGCGTCTACATTCTCCAGAGTTCCAAGTCTTGGTCTCTCTCGCTCAGCAGTTCCCTGGCCTGGTAGGATGCATAGAGACTGAGCTGTGCTGGTCAGTGCTGGTTATATCCAGTTCACCCTCAGGCTGAGTCTGTCATTCAGTAATTTTGCAAGATGACCTAAGACCTGGTCCCCATCCCCACCTTGTTCTTTCACTGGGGCAGCAATTTAGTAATTTTGAAAAATCTGTTGGGAACCATTATTAGATAGTGCAATTCACAGATACACAGGAACCTTGAGTGTAGTCATGTGCTCCTTTGCGCAGTAGCACTAGGGTTATTGTTTCTATGAGGAACAGGGTCAAATTCATGCTAATAGAGGGATATGCCTTCTTCATATGGAATCAGACAATGTTGTCTTCATAGAAAAATTAGTCCTCACGCAGCAGGCATAAACTTTTAAGTTTGAATTAGGGTGTTGAACAATGCAGGCTCATTTGGTCCTGGGAGCCCACCCTGGTCAGGTTCATTGTGAACACGGTCATCCTGGTTCCCATGGTTCTTAGGTGTGGTGATTCTCTGCTGCCTCTGGGCTGTGCTTGACACATAGACAACTTTGGCTTTGATTCTAGTTCAACTTGCCATGATGCACTATGCAGTCATTTTTCTCTGTAGTCTTTTTGCTTTTCCATTGTGGCTGCCAGGACTTGGCTCATTTTTGCTTTTATAACCCACAGAACAATTGATCTCTGTTCCTTCCTTTTCTTCCTTCTTTCTTTGTCCTACCTTCTCTCCCTCCCTTTCACCCTTTTCTTCCTTCTCTCTTTCCCTTCCACTCTTCAACACAAACCTGAAGGAAAATATCTAAAAATAAGGAAATTCTGATCCCTTTACATTTTTTGTAGAAACCCTATTTATATTTACCAAATATGACTTCTCTGTGGGCTTAGGCTTTTAAGACAAAAGGCAGACATATTTGCAGGCCACGTCTGTTTTCTAGTCTGCCACATGTTTCCTACTGACTATAGATGTACTTTGGAGATACTGCAGATTAGGTTCCAGACCCCTGCAATAAGGCAAATATCTCAATACAGGGAGTCACATGATTTATTTTGCTTTTCCAGTGCATGTAAGTTATGTTTATACTATACTGTAGTCTATTAAATATGTAACAGCATTATGTTTAAAAAACAATGTACATACCTGGATTCAAAAATATTTTGTTGCTAAAAAATACTAACAATCATCTGAACATTCAGCGAGTCACAATCATTTTGCTGGTGGAGGGTTTTGCCTGCTTGTTGATGGCTGCTAACTGATTGGGGTGGTGGTTAATGAAGGTTGGGTGGCTATGAAAAGTCCTCAAAATAAGACAGTAATGAGGTCTGTCATGTTGACTGACTCTCTTTCACAAAAGATTTCTCTGTAGCTTGTGATGTATTTAATAGCATTTTAACCACGTAGTAGAACTTCTTTCAAAATTGCAGTCAGTCCTCTCAAATCCTGCCACTGCTTTATCAATTACCTTTAAGTAATATTTGAAAATTTTTGTTGTCATTTCAGCAACGTTCACAGCATCTTCAGGAATAGATTTCATCTCAAGAAGCTACTTTCTTTGTTCATCCATAAAAAGCAACTCCTCATCCTTTCAAGTTTGATCATAAGATTGCAATTCATTTTATGGGTTTAATTCTAGTTCTTTTGCTATTTCTACCACATCTTCAGTTATTTCCTCCACTGAGGTTCTGAACCTTTCCAAGTAATCCATGAGGGTTAGAATCAACTTCTTCCAAACTCCTGTTAATGTTGATATTTTGACCTGTTTTTGTGAATCACAAATGTTCTTTATGGCACGTAGGATGGTGAATCCTTTTCAGAAGGTTTTCAATATACTTTACCGAGATCCACAAGAGGAATCACTATGGCAGCTATGGCCTTACAAAATATATTTCTTAAATAATAAAACTTGAAAGTCAAAATTACTCCTTGATCCATGGGCTACAGAATGGATATTATGTTGGCAGGCAAGAAAACAACATTAATCTTCTTGTACATCTCCATCAGAGCTCTTATGTGACCAGGCGCATTGTCAATGAGAAGCAATATTTTGAAAGGAATCTTTCCATTCTTAGAAATAGGTCTCAACCAGGGGCTTAAAATAGTAAACCAAGCTGTAAAGAGAAGTGCTGTCATCCAGGCCTTGTTTTTCTATTTATAGGCCACAGGCAAATTAGATTCAGCATAATTCTTAAGGGCCTTAGGATTTTTAGAATGGTAAATGAGTCTTGGCTTCAACTTAGAGTCACCAGTTGCATAGCCCCTAACAAGAGAGTCAATTTGTTCTTTGAAGCTCTGAAACCAAGCATTGACTTCACCTCTCTAACGAGGCAAATCCTAGATGGCATCTTCTTCCAATATAAGGCTGTTTCATCTACATGAAAGATCTGTTGTTTAGGGTAACTACCATCATCAATAATCTTAGCTAGACCTTCTGGTTAACTCTCTGCAGTTTCTGCATCGGCGCTTGCTGCCTCACCTTGAACTTTTATGTTGTGAAGACAGCTTGTTTTCTTAAACCTCGTGAATCAATCTCTGCTAGCGTCACACTTTTCTTTTGTAGCTTTCTCACTTTTCTCAGCCTTCATAGAATTGAAGAGTGTTAGGGCCTTGCTCTGGGTGAGGCTTTGGTTTAAGGCAGTGTTGTGGCTGACTTGATCTTCTTTCTAGACCAATTAAACTTTTCCATCTCAGCAGTAAGGCTGTTTTGCCTTATTATCATTTATGTTTTCACTGGAGTCACACTTTTAATTTCCTTCAAGAACTTTTCCTTTGCATTCAAAACTTGGCTGTTTGGTCCAAGATGCCTAGCTTTTTGCTCATCTTGGCTTTCAACATGCCTCCCTCAGGAAGCTTAATCATTTCTAACTTTGATTTTAATGCCTGTAATCCCAGCACTTTGGGAGGCCAAGGAGAATGGATCACTTGAGGTCAGGAGTTCAAGACCAGCCTGTCCAACATGGTTAAATCCCGTCTCTACCAAAAATACAAAAATTAGTCAGGTGTGGTGGTGCACGCCTATGGTCCCAGCTACTTGTGAGGCTGAGGCATGAGAATCTCTTGAACCCAGGAGGTGAAGGTTGCAGTGAGCTGACATCACACCACTATACTCCAGCCTGGGCAAGAGACTGAGAATCTCTTTCAAAAAATAAATAAAAAGAAAAATAAATAAAGTGAGATATGTGCAACTTCTTCCTTTTACTTGAGCAATTAGAAGCCATTATAGGATTATTCATTGGCTTAATTTCAGTACTTTTGTGTCTCAGGGAATAGGGAGACCAGAAGAGAGGGGAGAGATGGGGGAATTGCCAGTTGGTGGAACAGTCAGAACACAGACAACTACTGAGTAAGTTCACCATCTTCTATCATAGGTACAGTTTGTGGTGCCCCAAAATAGTGACAATAGTAACATTAAAGATCTCTGGGCATGGATTACCATTGTGGGAGGGGAAGAAGGTGACAGTGTCCCAGTCACTTCATGAGATTCAGCCAAGACAGTTAGAAGGACCCTGGTTATCTTGGGATGCCAGCAGATGTGGAGGGAATCTACAGACTAGCTGTGGCCAAGAGGATTTCTCATCCCTTCAGACCTCATTAACAGTGAGGTCTGAAAATACATAGCACTTACCTCCCTCCCATAGGTAGGCAAATAGCCTAAAGGACGGGAGAGGTGATGTTCCACATTTATTTGTCCAGCCAGATCTATCGAATAAGCCTATGTGGCAGCCAGGACATTTTTTTTTCATTTTCCTTTTATACAAAAATGAATGAGATAGTTATTGCTCTTGAAAAGCTCGAAGTCCAGCATAAGAAACAGAATTTTGTGCAGAAAATTATAGTCCTTAGGACTATGCGCGTGTGTATGTGCGTATGTGTGTGTTGACTATTTTCTTACATTTCTAATGTCTCTGCCCAAGCCTTCTTGAGGATACTGGAAATATTCTGCCCTGCTTGCCACCTCTCACCTCCTCTTTCCTGGAGCAGGAGCAGTGACTTACCTGTTTGCTGGGAAGGGGAGAAATTAACATCCACTGCTCCACATGGGAAAGAAGGATGTGTTAAGTTCAAGGTCCCCATTCTCAAATGGCGCTTTTTCTTTCTCTTTGAAAACAGCTTCCTCTTAGCAAGCATTCTCTGTGTGACAAGAGATTTACTCTGTCACGGGAGGCCTGAAGTGCTCCAGCAGCTCTGGGTGGCCAGGTGAATAAGTCAGGACAAAGACAGGATGAGTGTACTGGGGGTGTGTGGCATATTATGAAGCTCGTTTGGCTGCAGGTGCATCGCTTTTCCGCATCCAGCTTCATCTGTTATGTAATGAAGCTGATATTGTGAGCTCCATCTCTCAGACTCATGCACATTTCTCAATTGATTCCAAAAGCACAGGGGAGGGGTGTCATTTGTAGTTTCCCTTAAATCCTATCACAGGATGACCACGATAACAGAAATATGAACAGAGGGTTATGGGGTCAAAGAGGAGGGAGTACTAGTCAAGAAAGCCTTCACAGAAAAGGTGACAATTGAACTGGGACTTGAATGGAAGGCATTAGCCTGATGTGACCCAGGAGCCTGACAGCCTATCTGATTGTTTTTTGTCCCCACCTCAGCCTTAGTGCAGAGCAGGGGACCCAGCAGGGGCTTCATAGCTGGATCTGTGGAATAGAGAGATGACAACCCCTGGAGAACATTCTCTGAGAGGGATGGAGGAGTCCTGGGAAACATGGGAGGTCCACCCTTCTGTCACACATAACCTACCACCTCCGATGGCCTGAGGGCCACATGAATGGTGCATAGCAAGAAGCACAGGGCCCTGCCCCATGACTGACCTCACAGGAGGATAGCATGCAAAGCTCTGGGTGGAAGAAACTCAGAAGGCAGAGACAGCAGGGTGGAGTGTGAGGAAAATCTAGGACTGAAAGTTCCGAAGTCAAGAAAATGCAGGAGCTTAACATGAAGGGCTTTGAAAGAAGTTGTGTGCTTGGAAGAGAAACCAAGGAGAGCAATTCAGGTGACACGGAGTCAAGACTTTTCTTGATACAGAATGCCAACTTTGTTAGAGGATTTCTCCTGGGAATTGGTGGCGGGTAAAACATTAAAGGACTCAAAGAAAACCCAGTGCATAGGCAGACAACCAACTTTCATGGAAAACCAAGGACTAGAAAATTATTATTGAAAATTTGTTTTCTTGTGGTTAATCATTCCACATTTGAGAGCTGGTGGTTTTTCATGGATGTAATTAGGGATTACATTTTCTAGAGGACATTTTTCATATCAAGCTGACAGTGACTTCAAAGACTAGGGAAGATGGAACTTCATGGAGAGAAAAAGAAATGCCATGCTGACACAGTGAAGGGGATTTGACAAAAGCACCCTCCTGCATCATCAGCTTAAAAGTACCAGTAAACATGAGCTAATTTTTGAAATATAGTTGCAACTCTGTGATAACACACTCTTTGGGATCTCCAGGTGACTTGGCTGTGTGGAACTTTGCTGGTTCAGTCCAAGTTCACCTAATCTCTCTCTCTCTTCCAGTACATACTGGTATTAAAAATAGTCTCTATCCTAACGGGGGAAGAGGACGATAACAATACAGTGTGGCAAGTGTTGCAGAAGGGGTAAGTATAGGATGCTTGAGAAAGGGGGCCTAACCAAGCCCGGAGGAAGGTCACTGAAGGCTTTCAAAGAGGCCACAATGTCTGAGACGAGCTACAAGAGGAGTTACTGAGATTTATTGCTTGGTGGTGGCTGTTAAAGTCTTCCTTGGGGCTAATGCTTTGAATCTGCCCTTCTCTTTATGTCACTCCTAGCTCTTGACTTTTGACCACCTGCCTTACACATCTGTTTGGGACTATTAATATCATCTGTATCAGCAGTGTCCTGGCTCCTCTGTACCCACTTCCTCACCCTTGATTGTCTCAGCTGGCCCTCGTGATGCCTGTGTGACAGCTGACCATAGGTACCTGGTATGACGCACAGCCTTGTTCCGTTTAGGCCCCTTGTGTGTTAATTAGGCTCTCCCAGACTTGAGGACCAAAGCCATGCTCCAGGATCGGAAGGCTATGTGAAAGTCACTGGAATTAAGGGGACAGCAGATGTCTCAGCAGCTGTGCAGTCAAGACTCCTGTAGATCTGGGACATGGTTCTGCAGTGATCAGCTTGGCATTTCCTTATAATAGAGGCTCTGGCTCCTGGCT
Source organism: Colobus angolensis palliatus (assembly GCF_000951035.1). NCBI lineage: Eukaryota > Metazoa > Chordata > Mammalia > Primates > Cercopithecidae > Colobus > Colobus angolensis. Next base: position 239,606 of record NW_012118999.1, on the reverse strand, counting down.
CCAGCGACTCTCTTGTGCTTGACGCTTAGCCTGTCAGTCTTGGAGCTGTCACTGCCTCTGCTGCTGCTGTTTTACTCTGCTGTGGCTGTTTTCCCCTGCTCCTTCTTCCCTCCATCTCTTGCATTTGAGCATCCTCAAGGAATTGCTTCCCCAAATTCTGGGTCTAGTTGGCATTGCTTGAGTAGCAGCTTTTCTTTTCTTTTCTTTTTTTGTTATATTATTTTACCAACGTCTATATTAAAGACACAGAGTAGCAGCTTTTCTTGATACAAATATGGCAGTGTATGTGCCAGGAGCCACCCCGTGTCTGTTTTGCCTAGAAGGGGACCCGGGGCATGGCAGCATCCTAGGTCTCCACCTAGGACTGTCTGGTCCTGGGGAGGAGTTTCCATTCCTGACCACACCCTTGGTGCCAGAATGTCCAAGTATTCTGATCACAGCTCACAGAGTTTAGCCTGTACTAGGATTTTGACAAGATTCTCTACCTTGCATCCCCAGTCTTGATTTCATCCTCATTGTGACATCATAGCTCACTGCCATGAACATTTTATTAGGTTGGTGCAAAAGTAATTATGGTTTTTGCCATTAAAGGTAAAACCTAATACCTTCTCAAGCTATTATTCTTCTAAAACAATACAATCATGCCTTAGGATGGCCCATGAGGGCTACTTTTTTCTAGGCTTGGTGATTGACCAGCCCTGCCTCAAAGACTCTCAGCCTGTACATCCACGGCTCAGCTTTGACTCTTCACATGCTCTGGGCACTTACTTACTTGCTGGGCTTTCTTTCACTTCAGCAGACTTCATCTTACTCCTATCACTCTATTTGTTACAGTTCTAGGTTATATTTCTTTTTAAAAATTTGCATCATATCACCAATTTTCATCTTTTTCTTTTTAAGTTTTATGAATATTTTACTTTATTTATAGAGACAGAGTCTCACTATGTTGCCCAGGCTGATCTCAAACTCCTGTATGCACATGATCCTCCTGCTTTGGCCTCCCAAAGTGTAGGGATTATAGGCATGAACCACTCCACCCAGACAGTTTTTATATTTTAAAATGGGAAATAGAAAGCCCCAAGCTAAGGGTGTAGCCCAGGGTCCATCCCAGGCATAGACAAGGTAGGCCAACTCCAAAGAGCCCAGATCCCCCATACAATCCATACGATCTTCCATCCTGTTCCTGGAAAGCCTTCTTCTAGGTTGCAAAGCCAGCCATCGGGGACAGCCACACCACATGACACTCTTTTGGAAACTCTGCACAGATGAAGAATAAAGATTCCATCCCAAGGGCAGTAAGTCCAGCCTCAAAAGTAACTCAGTAGAGCTACTGGATGTGACTGAGTCTTTAAAGGCCATTCAGGGTCTATGCCAAGGTGATTTTTGACCATCATAGGAGGTCTCCAACTTTCTGCTGTTGGCCAGGTCTACAAGCAGCATACACTATGAACTGAAGGGGATACGGGCAGTGTTTTTCTAATTTCAGTCTTTCATAGGCTCATCTTCATCATTTTGACTTTACATCACCTAGACTATGATTTATATTTATTATTATGCTATTATTATTAACTTGTTTAAATCTACTGAAACAACTATAAGATAATATTCACTTTAATCTTATTATAGTAAGTAGTATCTGTGAAATCATATTTTTGATATATTACTTATATTTTTCCTAATTAATATTAAATAATTTCAGAACAATTGTAATAAAATATTTGCTTGTGTACACGTTAAGCATTAAATCCTCTTGTATACCTACATGGGGACACATACCACATTTTGTAAAACACAGCCATAGAGGGCCTTTAAGTGACTGGAATGGAACACTTTTTATGTCAGCAGACTCCATTCTATGCAACTGATTCACCTCCACTTGAGAGGACTTCCAGAGGATTCTCCTTGATACAGCTATTCCTGATGCTTTGTCATTGTGGAAACCAAGGTCACTTTCACCAGGAACTTTAGTTCTTTACGTGTGACAGACTTCAAACTCTCTCAGCTCAACAAGTGTTCGCTTGTTCACTATATGCAAGGTGCCATGCAAGGTGCTATGGATGGAGCATTCACTCATGGCCCTACCTCTAAGCAGCTCCCTTCCTTTGTGACGTTACAAGGAAAGCGTATTTCCAGAGGACGAAGGCAAAGGAATTCAAGTTCCAGTTATTATGATATGATGCTGTGCCAGAGACCCCACTGAGGAAGTCTGTGGCTGAGGCTGGAGGTCTAAAGGGAACCTCTCCCTCCCCTGAAACCCAAACCTTCTGACCACTCTTCAGCCCATCAAAGGATAGAAAATGAAACAGAGCAGAGGGGAGAAGAGGAGAGAGAGATAGATGGCTAGACCTCCTCAGGTCCATTTACATCTGCCACAAGGTCTAGTCATGTCCTAGAATTTCTAGTTCAGAGCCTCCCACCACCATCCCTGAATGGGGAGCAAAAAGAAGGGATGACGGGGAAGCCTATCTGGAGAAAGTGGCATTGAAACAGATCCCTCAAGGGGGGTAATGTTTCCAAATTCATAAGTGGATTTAAAGCCTCCTTTAAGGACAGAAATGTTGGTTCTTTCTGCCATTACCTCTCTGGTCAGCCTCCATTCATCTGGTATCTAAGTAGAAATTAAGTCCATAAATACCCACAACAGATAATTATTATGGTAGGGATCCCTGGAACAATCTCCCCTATGGCCTGGGTAGCTCTATGAAAATGCCACTGTGCAATGAGACTTCCTGTCTTTGGTCACCAGTCTGTCTTGTAGAGTAGGAAAAGTATGTGGCCTTAGATATGACCCTGGTTAATGCAGGATTGGAATACTGCAGTTTGATTTTGTGCCAATGCCATGATAAGCATATTACTGCATGACTGTCTCCTAACTGTATATGTATGTTTTGTAAGCCTAAATTTGAAAGTGTCACTCAGCAACAGTCAGGACTGTACTCAGGTGGTCTCATTTGAAGAGAAGCCCAATGTCCATCTCTTGGGGTCAGCTTAAACCAAGAGAATCTGTGTTGGGTCCGAGTCACTGCTGTTCCACCTGCTGGGACTCCATGAAATGTTAAGATGGCATCACCTGTCCCTTTCTGCCAGCAGTGTGAGCATAACTCTGCCTAGGTGGTAAGAAATTATAACCCTGAACTCCTAACTTCATCTGGGGACACTTCCTTTTCCTCCCCTCTGGGTCTGGAGAGAACAGAAAGTAGAATGAAAGCTTAATTGGTTTTTTGCCTGCACTGTGAGTCTGGCTCTTTTTGTAAACTCCCATTAGATAGAAGAAAAAGAACCCACTTTATTTCTGCCACAGGAATGAGCAAATTAGTCCTTAAGCAGATGAATGCAACATTGACTCTGTCACCAGCTCACCAGCTGTCTAAAGAGGATGGATAATTCTTTAGACAACAACAACAAACACAGCACTTCACACACTTGTGAGAGACTCAACTGGAAGTTGTCTGCAACCTAGCAATTGCTAAAGGCTACTCGAGACATCTGTCACTTGAAAGAGATAGTCTAAGGGACACGCTCCACATCACTTTCACTGAATCCTCTAAGTACCATTTGTATATTAATTCAGGAAGCAGCAAGTGAATGCTTTTGAGGTCCTTAAAGAAAAGCCTAGCAGGAGTTAAGACTGAATATTATGCTTTTGAAAATCTTGAGAGTTGATGGAACAAGGGTCATTTTGCAAGTGGCTTTGTATTTTTTGTATGTTTATTTTTGAAAGTGTTACTGGTTATACGAGTCATGTTACGTTTCCTAAAATTCATTGATAGGAAAAAAAATCTTTGACCAGATTAATGTATTAATTCTCCTAACAAACCTTCATGGAATGTTTTTTTGTGCACCAGGCTCTGGGCTAGGTATTGGAAAATGGATGAAAAAGTATGTTTTCTTTTATCTGAAATAAGCTCTGGGTAGCCCAAGCTGCATTCGTTTTTGCTATATCTGGCAGGAACACCAAACTAAATTTAGTGTTCAAGTACATTAACTACTACTTCCCATGCACAACTATTTTATTTTTGTTATTAATAAAATGAACTCTTATTTTTCTCATTGAAAAAACTATAATGTAAAGAGTTATTTCCCAGTGTAAAATTTTTATATAGTACAAAAAAGTTTATCAGCTCTCTCTTCTTTTTACATCCTCTAATTGTGCTCCTTAGTGACACCATTAACTGGGTGTTATGCATGAGTCCAGCTGTGAAAGACACATACACATTCACTCTCACACACACTTGTGTTTTATGCCAGACGTTTTACACACACACACACACACACACACACATATTCCCCAAGAGAAAGGAGATTGAAATGGAGTATCCCAGGTGCAGGCAATAAGGAAGTGCATTATTATAAGAGAATTGTAAAAAATAACACAGCCTTCTAAAAGTAAATATGCTTTTTTTTCAGATGGCATCTCGCTCTGTTGCCCAGTCTGGAGTGCAGTGGTGCGATCTCGGCTCACTGCAACCTCCACTTCCCTGGTTCAAGCGATTCTCCTGCCTCGGCTTCCAGAGTAGCTGGGATTACAGGTATCTGCCACCATGCCCAGCTAATTTTTGTATTTTTAGTAAAGATGGGGTTTCACCATGTTGGTCAGGCTGGTCTTGAACTCCTGACCTCGTGATCTGCCCACCTCAGCCTCCCAAAGTGCTGGGATTACAGGTGTGAGCCACCACACCCAGCTGTAAATATGTTTTTTATTAGCACCATGCACCCGTAATTCTAAACAATGTCAGGGATAAAATACTCCTCCTTATGAGGTAAACTTCTGTCCCAGTCCCCCTCCCCTGCTGCTAAACCTCTGAACATACACACATTTATAAATAGGCAAACACATTTATGTAGGCAAATGTATAAAAATATATGTGCACAACATATCTTTTGTAAAATGCAATTGGAATGATATGTATTATTCTTGAAATATTTTTCTATTAATTTATATTGGACTTTTTTCTGCATCATTTCTTATATATCAAATTCTTTCTTAATGACTGTCATATATTCTATCATATGAATGTACCATAAATTTTCTGTCCAAGTCCCCTATGTATATATATATTTACTATTACCATGAAAGATAGATGAGTTTTGTTAATCCAGACTGATACTCTTTCTCTTTTAGTAGGTAAGTTTACCTCATTTACATATTTTTAAATAACAGATGTATCTGTTACATCTAATTTTGTCACACTATTTATTTGGTTACAGTATATTTATATTTTGTGTTTATGTTTTTCCTTACTTTTTTTTTTGTTATTTGTTCTGTGCTTTCTTTTTCCTTGTCTTCTAATAATATTTGAAATTTTGATATAAACTTCTAATTTTTGTTTTATCAATCTTGGACAGTTTTTATACCACATCATAAAGGAAGAGGAAAAGTTATATTTCATGTTTTCTTCCAGCTCCTTCCCCTCATCTTACTTTTTATTATTTTTTTATACTACTGAGATTTATAAAGTATACCAAGCTGAGCTCTGGGAGCGTTATGATACATTCAGTGGTCACCAACTGTTCTTTCGTCCATGACGTTCCCATTCATGACATGACTTTAAACACTTTTTACTTATCTTTGGGTTGGGTTGGCTAGATTTTGTCATAAAGTGTCTTTTCTTTTTTTTAAGGACTTGTATATGTGCTATGTTATTAGAATTTTGCATTATTAAAATTATTTTTCTGCTACTTTTAAACATAAAACGTATGTTTCTTGGGCCACACACTTTTTTCCCCATCAGAATTCTGTAGAAATTGTTTCACCCACTTTTTGCACTGAATGTTGCCATCGAGAAGACTGAGGTCAGGGATTTTCTCTTTTTGGGGAACATGTTTTTAATTTTTGAATGCCTGTAGGACTCTTTCTTTACTCTTAACTTCAGGGTCCCCACTAAGATAGGGTTCAAACTTGAGACTATATTTTTCCTTGAACAAAATTTCTATGTTCTAAAGATTTTAATCAGTAGATTTTTATATTTTTCTGTATTTTACGTTTTCTTTTATATATCTCTCTTTTTTTTTTTTTTTTTTTTTAGACTGAGTCTCACTCTGTCGCCCAGGCTGCAGTGCAGTGGTGCTATCTTGTCTCACTGCAAGCTCTGCCTTCCAGGTTCACGCCATTCTCCTGCCTCAGCCTCCCAAGCAGCTGGGACTACAGGCGCCCGCCATCACGCCCGGCTAAATTTTTTTTTTTTTTGCATTTTTAGTAGCATTTTTTTTTAGCATTTTTATATTTTTTTTGAGCATTTTTAGTGTTAGCCAGGATGGTCTTGATCTCCTGACCTTGTGATCTGCATGCCTCGGCCTCCCAAAGTGCTGGGATTACAGGCGTGAGCCACCACGCCCAGCCAATATCTTTGAATATTTGTTCGTTTCTCCACATTAGGAAGATCGTAGACATGAAGAACATCCTTACACTGACTATATTTTCAGTATCATCTATTCTTCTAGTTACTTTTAATGCAGTATCTTCTCTATAATCTCTTTTATTATCTATTCTTTTCTATTTAATTTTGTATGAATTTCTTGAGCTATACCTCCATATTCCTGTTTTCAGTATTATATTTTCTTCTCCCTACCTCTAATGTGATTGATTTTTATTCCTATGTTCATATTATTTTAAGTTTCTTCCAATACTTCTTCAGTTCATTTTAAAATTTCTTTTTATTCTTTCATCCTGTAATCTTTGATTCTATGGTTTTTCTTCTTTACTTTCCCCAAAGAACCTAAGTTCCGTTTCTTTATAAATAGAGTAAAACAATATAGAATTTCCTTATCTTTTCCGAAATGATTCTTTTTTGGAATAGGGTTTTTTTGTTTTTTTTTTAATCTGCTTTCTTTTTGGAAGGTTTGTTTCTTACTTTTTAGGTACTCTTTTTACATTTTGCATCCTTTGTGCTATATGTGAAGAAGACAAGTCTTTACGGGAGGATGTGACCAGGGAAAGCCATGGATGTTAATCTGGGAAATGTCTTATCAGAACTCTTTTTAGATTTCTCTTTCTCTACCCTGAGGTCACATCTCTCCCCAGTTTTCTGATCTTCCGCAGTTGAGGGGAGCAGATTATCCAGATAGGAGGTCATCGGTGCTGTCAATGCAGACTCCAACTTACAACTGATTGCTTAAACCTTCTTTATAATAAAAATTCAAAACTACTAAATGATATAGGTTGAAAAACAAGTCTGCCCCTACACTTAACCCCTTCCCCTGAGGTAACCACTCTTTTAGTTTGTGTGTATTCTTTTGGACAAAGAGTCTATGGATGTACAACTCTATTGTTCAAATAGTAGCACTGTATATATATGGTTGAGTTTTCTCCCTTAACAGTATGTGCTAGCAATTGTTCCATGTTAGCATATATGCTATCTGTCCAGTCTTGTTAATGCCACAGGGTATTCTTTTGGACTCACACTCAGGGCTTACTGTGCAAGTTCAGGCGTTCTCGGCCAGCACAAGGTTTCCAAATGATGAGGAGGAAAATCTTCATTCGTTTTAACTTTTTCCATGTATTTTCCCACCTCATGAGAGGCTGGAGTTGCCAGGACCCCCTGGAGGCCTAGTGAGGGCCAAGGGACAGAGCCAGCAGTCCTCTTGTTTGCAGAAGAGAAAAGGACAATCAGTAATCCCTGCTCATAACTATGCTTGTCCAAGCTTAAAATGCTAGACTAGGAGAAACTTGACTGTGATAGCTTGATGTAACAGGTATTAAATGGGAAAGAAGATTATGTAAGTAAATATGGTACTCTAGAGAGTTTTGTTTTCTCTCTAGTTCCCTTTCCTACAAGAGGGGATGAAAACCTCTAGATACCAAAATGTGTTTTGTTTTAGCATGTCAGAAGCTTGGCTTATACAGCTGGCTTCACTCTGTACCTAAAATGTTTTTCATGAAAACAATATAGTTATATCTGAAACTGGGACAAAAAACAAGTTAACAATATCAGATTGATTAAACAAATAGATTTAAGAAGGGCTGAGATAAACCATCTGAAGTTTTAACCTCTAGAGGAGAGGTTTTTTTTTTTTTTTTTTTCAGACGGAGTCCCGCTCTGTCACCCAGGCTGTAGTGTAGTGGCGTGAACTCAGCTCACTGCAACTTCTGACTCCCGGGTTCAAACGATCCTCTTGCCTCAGCCTCCCAAATAGCTGGGATTGTGGGTGCACACCACCATGCCTCGCTAATTTTTTTGTATTTTTAGTAGAGATGGAGTTTCACCATGTTGGCCAGGCTGGTCTTGAACTTCTGACCTCTGGTAATCTGCCCATCTCTGCCATCCAAAGCGCTGGGATTACAGGCATGAGCCACTGCGCCCAACTGGGAGATTTTTAAAGCAAATCTTGGGTCTGATTTACTAACTTCCATCCATTCATGAGGATAGATAGAAATTTCTCCAGGGGGCTATTTGGAATGCATTTCCTGGTGAGGTGGAACTCTTCTTGTGGTGCTTTCAGCTGCAGGAGAATTCAGTGTATTGTCTCCACACAAACCTTCTACATAGCCATTGGTAACTCTTATTGATCTGTTGGTTGTTGTGAAAATGGAAATACGGTTGGACATTCTTATATAAAAGGATCTTTTGGCTAGGCACAGTGACTCACGCCTGTAATCCCAGCAGTTTGGGAGGCTGAGGCTGGTGGATCACTTGAGATCTGAAGTTCGAGACCAGCCTGGCCAACATGGTGAAACGTCTCTACTAAAATACAAAAATTAGCAGGGCACGGTGGCAGATGCCTGTAATCCCAGCTACTTGGGAGGCTGAGGCAGGAGAATTGCTTGAACCCAGGAGGCGGAGGTTGCAATGAGCTGAGATTGTGCCACTGCACTCCAGCCTGGGTGACAAAGCGAGACTCTGTCTCAAAAAATAAAAATAAGAATAAAAAACAAATAAAATAAAAAAGGATCTTTTATTACATGTATAATATGTGCTTTTTATATTCCTGGCATTGTGCTAAGCATTTTATATGAATTATCACATTTAACTTTCACAAACAACATGATTAGATAGAGTCAGACACCTGGGATCAAGTTTTGACTCTGCCAGCTCTAATTCTTGGCAAGATTGTTTGACTTCTCTGACTTTCTTTTCACCTGTATAAGGTGGGGCTAGTGATAGCAGTCACCTGGACGGTTGAGAAAATTAAATGAGGTAATGCGTGAAAAGCTCCCAGCAGAGTGAGTGCCTGGCACCTAGTCAGCACTCATAAAATGTCTTTTTATATTTGTATTATTACTCTTATTACTTCCATTTTATAAATGAAGAAACTGGGGCCCACACAAAGGGTGTCTTTTGCCATGTCACCGAGCCAGTAAAGTGGATCTAGGACCCAGACGCTGGTCTGGTAGAGACTGACCTTTTACAGATGATACTGCCTGTCCTCTTCCACATATCCAACATCACCTCTCTGGGGCTCAAAGCTTTTTGGGGATACCCTGTGCCCTAACAAGACAACATGCATTTGAATCTCCTCATACAATAGATGCATTCTCAAAGACTGTATTCACGTTGAGTTCTGTTTTTCCTTGGCCTTCATTATATGAATACTTTTATGATTGTGCCTTTCTTTCTTGCTCAATATTTTCATTCAAAGACTCATAAACACATTTGAGCCCTGGTTTACTCTCTGGAATCTTAATTATTCTTTCAGAGTTTTTATCTATTTACTGCAGAATTGCCCCTTAGCTAGAGTTATTCATAGGAGGAGCTCAGGAGCCATTTATTCAATGTGACTAAGAGTCTTACACATGTCCCTCCACCAATTAGTTATTGCATTCCTAAAATGTTTTGCTTAGAACAAAAGATTGTTTTATGTAAGACCAAGTGGGTATTTACGTGAGAGAGTTGTTTTTGTTTTGACTTTTTTGAAGTATGCAACTAATTATATCTGGAGACAAGAAGACAGCTTTTGTTATTTTAATGTCCTTTTTAGAAGATAACTCTCAAAATAAATGAAAGTATAGCTGATACTCATTATCCATGGGAATTATGTCCTATAAAGTCACTATGAACACAAAATCAGTGAGTACTAAACAAGGGGAAATGCAGGGTTAAATTCCTGAGCGTCTCTGGTCGTAACATTTTTTGTCAATCAATCAGTACATAACTCTATTTTAGGTGTGTGTCTGTTTAAAGATATCTTATTTAATATATAGTTGATTCATTAACATTGAACTCATGGCCAATAGCACTAACTCATGCCTGGAGGAAGCTTATCTAACACTGTATTTTCTCCTTAAGGCACATCACAGGCTTGCTGTAATCAGCAACAACAGCACTACATTTGAGGGCCATTTTAAACAGAGAAATCACCAACACAAAGCACAAAAATGCAAATAATTTTTTTTTCATGAAGACAAATAGGAAGCAGTGCCAGCATGCCTCTCCCACTTTGAAGGGCAGAACAGTGTGTGGAGACTCTCACTGTGAACTTTTGTTCCAAGAATCACCATAGGAACTTACCAGGAAAACCAAAATAATAAATAGATCCTTGGAAAGATGTGGCAAACTCTATGAGACAGGCAAAAAACTTTGAGTTCTCAGAGTGGGAAAGGGAGACAGCCTACCTGTGAGCAAACATCCCCACTGGGGAAATCAAAAAATCTAGATCACGGGAGGAGGTTTTAACCCTACTTAGAGCCAGAACAGATTTGGGGAGCAGCATGATATATAAAAGCAGAAGGAGCAGCAGGAAGATCCTGGTAGGCACTCCCAGTCCCCAGCTTGAGCCCAGGGAAGCCATCCCTGACTGTATCAACAACAGTCCGTGGGGAAGGCAGCCATGAACTCAGGGACAGGTCGCAGGTGAAAGAAGCTTCCAAATGAATTTTGTGACATAATTTTGAGTAAGTACAAGCTCCCTCAAACAGAGTCTGGGGGACAAGTGGGAAGTGCTACAGATATGTCTGCAGGAGCTGACCGCCCAGCATTGCAGGCAGAAGGAGAGGGGCATGGCCTGAAAGCCTTGTGCTTGCTTTCTCAGTGGGGTAGCTTATGTCCTGGGGTAAGGTGTGAGTTCCATGTGCACAGTCTGCCTGGACCTAAACTTGGTGCCATTAGCAAGGCACTGCAAGAGCAAGACCAGACTCATTGTCTGCATGGGAGCTGGGTGAGGCCTAGAGCTACCGGCTATTCCCCACTCTCCTTGCAAACTCTACTGCACAGCAGAGGCAGCCATACTCCCCTCTTGGACATAACTCCATTGGTCTGAGAACCACTCCTTCATCCCCTACAGTGGCTGTGGCAGGCCCCACCCAACGAAAGTCTGAGCTCAGACCCACCTGACCCTGCCCCCACCTGATGGTATTTCTCTACCTGTCCTAGTAGGTGAACACAAAAGACATAAACTCATGGGAGCTTTATGGCCCCACTCACTCCCTGAGAAACCAGAAGACCTCCCCTGGCCAACTTAGGGAAAGCTCAAATTCTATTACTACTACTGCAGCTGGTGCTCTCTTGCAAGCGCCACCTCCCTGGCTGGAGGCAAACCAACTCAGGCCATTACAGCAACTCATGATAGAGTAGCCCTGCTCCCAGAAAGGAGAAAACAACAGCTAACACCACTGCCTGCAACACCCTGGCTAACCAGAGGTCCTGAGTTTGTCCATGTGACAACTTTACTGCCAGCATAATCAGCATTCAAGAAAGCCAGCACACTAAGCCAATCCACAACCGAGGACTCTCACAGAGTCTACATCACTCTCCTGCCACCTCCATCAGAACAGGTGATGGTATCCATGGCTAGGAGACCTGAAGATGGATCACATCATTGGACTCTTTGCACACATTCCCTAGCAACAGCTTGGAGCCTATTAGCCCCGCTGGGTGGCTCAACCCAGAAGAACAATAATAATCATTACAGTCAAACTGTCAGGAAGCCCCATTTCTAGGAAAAGGGACAGAGCACCACATCAAGGGATCACCCCATGGAACAAAAGACTCTGAACAGCAAGCCTTGAGTCCAGATCTTTCCACTGGTGAGAAGTTTCTCACAACAGAGATACAACGGGAGTGCTGGGTGCAGCAGGGGAAAGTCTGCATCTCTCCCCCAACAGGCGGGCAGCCTCTGTGATCATGAAGGGACTTGGAAAAGGAGTCTTTGTTCCCCACTGGCACTCCACTGCAGACACAGCTGGAGTTCTCCCGACGGGGATGCAGCATGGATCCACCTGTAGACAGCCCTCCTGGAAAAATCCAGGGTGAGCACAGTCCCTCACAGTCCCCTGTGGGAGGAGAACCCCACAGATTCAGGCCTGCATGAGCAGCAGAGTCATAATTCCTCCCTACCTGGAACATCAATATTCCTATAGATTGAAAAAGCTCCCTGTCCGATCTGAATAGCCAAAACACTGAAACAGGAGTAAGGTTTTGAGGTGAATAGCTTAACTGTTTGCCTGGCAGGAGAGCTGAGGTAGCCCCCACTCTTCACCCTGATAAAACCTCAGCACATCTAATTGAGAGCTCCTCCAGCCACCCTTATCAAGGCTGGGACCTCAGGCCACCATTGGATATTATATCTATTTACCTACCTTAGCAATAACTGGTGCCTCCCTAGGTTTACCTCTCCTACTGGCCTGAAGTCTGAATCATCAACTCAGTAAATAAAGTACTGGGGGAAAATTAAATAAACAAAGTATACACCATGAGAAAAAGATAAGTTTCAAGACATCCCTGCCATTCCAACTCCATAGGAGACAATGAACTTGCCCACACACCAAGAATACAAATACAACAACCAGCACTGGGGAAAGCCAGTGCACCAACACACTCTATAACTAAGGAACTCATACAAAGTCTTCACGCCTACAATCACCAAGAAACAAATTAGGCTAAAATAAACGCTAAAGTCTGATCCTCAAGAGGGAAACACAAGAAATAAAAAAAAACACACATTCCAATAAAAAATAAATTCAAAAACAACTTGAAGAAATAGTCTACCCAAATGAGAAGGAATCAGAAAAGTAATTCTGGTAATTTGGCAGAAAAGGGTTCTATAACACCCTTAAAATGTCACACTAGCTCCCCAGCAATGGATTCAAACCAAGAAGAAATCTCCGACTTGCCAAATAAAAAATTCACAAGGTTGATGATTAAGCTAATCAAGGAGATACCAGAGAAAGGTGAAAACCAGCTTAAAGAAATTAAAAAACAATACAGGATATGGTTGAAAGATTTTCCAGAGAAATAAATATCAGAAAGAAAAAACAATCACTATTTCTGGAAATGAAAGACACACTTAGGGAAATACAAACTGCAGTGGAAAGTTTCAACAATAGACTAGAACAAGTGGAAGAAAGAAATTCAGAGTTTGAAGACCAGGCTTTCGAATTAACACAAACAGACAAAGACAGAGAAAAAAGAATTTAAGAAATGAACAGTCTCCAAGAAATATGGGATTATGGTAAATGGCCAAATCTAAGAATAATTTGTGTTCCTGAGGAAGAAGAGAAATCTAAAAGTTTGGAAAACTTATTGAGGGGATAATTGAGGAAAACTTTCCTGGCCTTGCTAGAGATCTAGACATCCAAATACAAGAAGCTCAAAGAATTCCCAGGAAATTCATCACAAAAAGATCATCACCAAAGCGCATAGTTATCAGGTTATCTAAAGTCAAGATGAAGCAAAGAATCTTAAGAGATCGGAGGCAAAAGCATTGGGTAACCTATAAAGAAAAACCTATCAGATCAACAGCAGATTTTGATTGGGGTCCTATCTTTAAACAAAATAATTGTCAGCCAAGAATTTTGTATCCAGCAAAATGAAGCTTCATAAATGAAGAGGAGACAAAGTCTTTTTCAGACAAACAAATGCTGAGAGAATATGCCACTACCAAACCAGCACTGTAAGAATTGCACTGTAAGAAAGGACTTCTAAATCTTGAAATAAAACCTTGGAATACACCAAAATAGAAACTCCTTAAAGCATAAATCTCACAGGGCCTCTAAAACAGTAGCATAATAAAAAACCAAGGTATTAGGCAACAAGTAACATGATGAATAGAACAGTACCTCACATTTCATTACTGACGTTGAATGTAAATGGTGTAAATGCTCCACTTAAAAGATACAGAATGGCAAAATGAATAAAAATCTACCAAACAAATATCTGCGATCTTCAAGAGATTAACCTAACACGTAAGGACTCACATAAACTTAAGGTAAAGGGATAGACAAAGACATTCCATGCAAACAGAAACAAAAAGCGAGCAGAAGTAGCTATACTTATATCAGACAAAACAGACTTTAAAGCAACAACGGTAAAAAAAAAAAAAGACAAAGACAAAGCAGGACATTATATAATGATAAAATGATTAGTCCAACAAGAAGGTATTACAAAACTAAATATATATGCACCTAACACTGGAGGTTCCAAATTTATAAAATGATGACTACTAGACCTAAGACAGGAGACAGCAACACAGTAATAGTGGGAGACTTCAATACTTCACTGACAGCACTTGACAGATCAAGACAGAAAGTCAACAAAGATACAATGGACTTAAACTATACCCTAGAATAAACTTAATGGATATTTACAGAAAATTCTACCCAACAACTGTGGAATATACATTCTTTTCACCAGTACATGGAACATCCTCCAAGACAGACCATATGATAGGTCACAAAACAAGTCTCAATAAATTTAAGAAAATCAAAATCATATTAAGTATCTTCTCAAACCACAGTAGAATAAAACTGGAAATTAACTTCAAATGGATACCTTAAAATTACACAAGTACATGGAAATTAAATAATCTGCTCTTGAATGATCTTTAGGTTAACAATGAAATCAAGGTGGAAATTAAAAAATTCTTGAACTGAAGGATAATAGTGACACAACTTATCAAAACCTCTAGGATACAGCAAAAGCAGTGCTAAGAGGAAAGTTCATAGCATTAAATGCCTACATTAAAAAGTCTGAAAAAGCACAAATAGACAACCTAATGTCACACTGCAAGGAACTAGAGAAACAAGAACAAACTAAACTCAACCCCAACAGAAGAAAAAATATAACAAAGATTGGAGCAGAACTAAATACAATTGAAACAAAAAAATGCAAAAGATAAATGAAACAAAAAACTGATTCTTTGAAAAGATAAATAAAATTGATAGACCATTAGTGAGATTAATCAAGAAGAGAAGAGAGAAGATCCAAATAAGCTCAATTAGAAGGGAAACAGGAGCTATTACAATCAATACTACAGAAATACCAAAGATCAGTCAAGGCTACTATAAATACCTTTACACGCAAACTAGAAAATCTAGAGGAGATGGATAAATTCCTGGAAATATACAACCTTCCTAGATTAAGTCAGGAAAAAATAGAAACTCTGAACAGAACAGTAACAAGTAGTAAGACTGAATCAGTAATAAAAAAAAAAATGCCAGCAAAAAAAGTTGAGGACCCGATAGATCCACAGCTGAATTCCATCAGACATTCAAAGAAGAATTGGTACCAGTCCCACTGAAACTATTCCAGAAGATAGAGAAAGAGGGAATTCTCCCAAAATCATTTTATGATACCAGCATCATCCTAATACCAAACCAGAAAAGGACATAACAAAAAAAGAAAAATGTAGACCAATATCCCCGAGGAACATAGATGCAAAAATCTTCCATAAAATACTAGTTAACTGAATCCAACAGCATATCAAAAAGATAATACATCATGATCAACTGGGATGCAGGGCTGGTTTAACATACATAAATCAATAAATGTGACACATTGCATAAACAAAGTTAAAAACAAAAATCATATGGTCATTTCAATAGAAGCAGATAAATCATTTGACAAAATCCAGTATCCCTTTATGATAAAAACTCTCAACAAAATTGGCATACAAGACATACCTGAAAATAATAAAAGCCATCTATGACAAACCCACAGCTAACATTATATTGAATGCAGAAAAGTTGAAAGCATTCCCCGTGAGACCTGGAACAAGACAAGGATGCCCACTTTCACCATTCTATTCAATATAATTCTGAAAGTTCTAGCCAGAGCAATCAGACAAGACAAATAAATAAAGGGCATCCAAATAGGAAAAGAAGAAGTCAAACTATTGCTGTTTGCTGATATGATTGTATACCCAGAAAACCCTAAAGACTCATCTGAAAGGCTCCTAGATATGACAAATGAATTCAGTAAAATCTAAGGATACAAAATCAACATACATAATAAATGAGTAGCACTGCTATACACTGAACAATGCCCAAGCCGAGAATCAAATCAAGAACTCAATCTTTTTTACAACAGCTGCAAACAAACAAACAAACAAAACCAACTTAGGAATGTACTCAACCAAGAAGATGAAAGATGTCTGCAAGGAAAGCTACAAAACACTGCTGAAAGAAATCATAGATGACACAAATGGAAACACATCCCACGTTCATAAGTGGGTAGAATCAATATTGTGAAAATGACGATACTGCCAAAAGCAATCTACAGATTCAATGAAACTCCCATTAAAACACCATTATCATTCTTCACAGAACTGGAAAAAAAAATCTTCAAATGTGTATAGAACAAAAGAGAGCCCACATAGCCAATACTAAGTAAAAAGAACAAATCTGGAGGCATCGTATTACCCGACTTCAAATTATACTACAAGCCTATAGTTACCAAAACAACATGGTACTGGTATAAAAATAGGCATGTAGACCAATGCAACAGAATAGGGAACCCAGAAATAAAGCCAAATACTTACAGCCAACTGACCTTCGACAAAGCAAACAAAAATATAAACTGGGAAAAGGACACTCTATTCAGTAAATGGTGCTAGTATAACTGGCAATCCATATGTAGAAGAATAAAACTGGATCCTCATCTCTCACCTTATACAAAAATCAACTCAAGATAGATTAAAGACTTAAATCTAAGACCTGAAAAAATTCTAGAAGACAATTGAAAAATTCTTCTAGACATTGGCTCAGGCAAAGAATTCATGACTAAGAACCCAAAAGCAAATGCAACAAAATGAAAATAAATACACTGGACCTAATTAAACTAAAACACTTCTGCGCAGCAAAAAGGACAGTCAGCAGAATAAACAGCAACCCATAGAGTGGGAGAAAATATTCATAAACTATGCGTCCAACAAAGGACTAATATTCAGATCCTATAAGGAACTCAAACAAATCAACATGAAAAAAAAATCCCATTAAAAAGTGGGCTAAGGACATGAATAGTCAATTCTCAAAAGAAGATATAAAAACAGCCAACAAACATGAAAAAATGCTCAACATCACTAATTATCAGGGAAGTGCAAATTAACATCACAACGAGATACCACCTGACTTCTGCAAGAATGGCCATAATTTAAAAAATCAAAAAATTGTAGAATTGATGTGGATGTGGTGAAAAGGGAACTCTTCTACACTGCTGGTGGGAATGCAAACTAGTACAACCACAATGGAAAACAGTATGGAGATTCCTTAAAGAACTAAAAATAGAACTACCATTTGATTCAGCAACCCCACTACTGGGTATCTACCCAGAGGAAAAGAAGTCTTTATATGAAAAAGACACATGCACATGCATGTTTATAGCAGCACAATTCACAATTGCAAAAATATGGAACCAACCTTAATGCTCATTAACCAAGTGGATAAAAAAATGTGAGATACACACACACACACACATACACACACACACACACACACCATGGAATACTACGCAGTCATAAAACAGAATGAAATAATGGTCGTTGCAGCATATTGGATGGAGTTGGAGGCCATTATTCTGAAGTAACTCAGAAATGGAAAACCAAACATTTTATGTCCTCACTTATAAGTGGGAGTTAAGGTATAAGGATGCAAAGGCATCAGAATTATGTAATAAACTTTGGGGACTTTGGGGAAGGGTGGGAGTGGGTTGAGGGATAAAAGATTACATATTGGGTACAATGTACACTGCTCGGGTGATGGGTGCACCAAAATCTCAGAATCACCACTAAAGAACTTATTCATGTAACCGAAAACCACCTGTTCCCCCAAAAGCTATTTAAATAATATTTAAAAACTGTAAAAAAAGACATGCAAAACAATGTGGTACCAAACATACTGCAAAAAGAACACTTGTCTACAGTGTGAAAGGAAAATAAGAACTTGAGACCCCAAACTCATGTTGCCAAAGGGAAAAGTTAAGCTCAGAAACTGAGTCACGCCAAAAAACTGCCTTTTTTTGTTGTTCCTAAACAGATAGCTGTAAGATAGACGGCCACACATTTCCTCAGGCAGCCTCCCTCACTCTGACAATGCAAATTAACAGCACATCTTCACAGGTACAGGACAAAGACAAGGCTAGAAATTGTCCCTCTGCCTACCCAGGAGATAAGTGCATATTTAACTTCTTCCACTACCCTATGTTTATCTTATCTTATGTAAAATGCACATTCACGAGAATGTGACCACTCACCTCACTACATACCCTTTCTCTTTTTTTTCTTTTCTCTTTCCCCTCCTGCCCATTTTCCCCCCTTTAAATATTGAAACCTTCAAAACCCTCTTTGGAAAAAGTAGGGGCCACAGATCCTACTGTGACTTGTATCTCTTTTTCCTGGGTGCATCCTCAACCTTGGCAAAATCAACCTCTACATTGATTGAGACCTATCTCAGATGCTTTTTTGGTTTACAACATTATGAGAGTTGAGACAGGAAGGCCTTGCGGACCTCAGCTTGGGACCTGTGCATTGGGTAGCTCAAATTTTTCACTGTTCTGCACATGCCCATGAATGACTGTGAAAGCCCCCAATCTTGATTCTGAGGTCACAAGCAGATTTTAGTAAGCAGGCAAATTGGCAAATTTGGAATCCATCAATGATGTGGATCAACTGTATTTTGCTTTTGAAATATCACTTTTTGCCCAGCTTTAACTTGTGGACTTTGGTAGATTGATCTCACCAATGGCCTTCATATTGGTCTCCCAGTGTCAGACCCCACCCTGCAACTCTTGGTTCCCTCCCACTTTGATTCCAGGCTTGGATAATAAACCTGGTATGAACAGAAGCTTGAAAAGCACATGTGCATTTTCTCTTTCTCTCTTGGACCTCAGCCATCACCACAAGAACATGCCGGGCTCACCTGAAACAAGGGTAAGAGAGACAAATGGAGAGCAGAGTTGTCCCATCCGAGACCTTGTCTTCTAGACAAGACAACCATGAGCAGCCCACTGGCTGCCCACAGAAGAATGAGAGAGCTCAGCTGAGATCACTCCAGCCCTGTTCTGGATCCAGAGACCGTGAGAAATAATCAGTCATTTTTGATTTAAGCCACTATGTATTGGATGGTTTGCTGTACATCAGTAACGAACTGATATGAGACTTGAGCATCTCTAGTTTCAGTTTAGGGATGTTAGCCTTCAAGATCTTCCAGAAGAGCACCAGGCAGCTATTGATACTACTGCTACAGGTCAATGTCTCTGTCTTTCCATCATGTGGAAGGTGGAAAAGGAGCTCAACCATTTAAACATAGACCAGGGCTGGAGTAGAACTGAGAGTATGGTGTTTCACATCTAGTTTCCCAGGCCTTGATGGGGAGGTGCTTGCTTCCTTCCTTCCTTCCTTCCTTCCTTCCTTCCTTCCTTCCTTCCTTCCTTCCTTTCTTCCTTCCTCCCTCCTTCTCTCTCTCTCTTTCTCTTTCTCTCTTTCTCTCTCTCTCCCTTTCTTTTCTTTCTTTCTTTCTTTCTTTCTTTCTTTCTTTCTTTCTTTCTTTCTTTCTTTCTTTCTTTCTTTCTTTCTTTCTCTTTCTCCTTTTTTGATGTAGTCTCACTCTGTCACCCCGGCTGAAGTGCAGTGCTGTGACCTTGGCTCACTGCAACCTCTGCCTCCACTGTTAAAGCAATTCTCCTGCCTCAGCCCCCTGAGCAGCTGGGACTACAGGTGAGCACCACCACGCCCAGCTTATTTTTGTATTTTTGGTAGAGATGGGGTCAGGCTGGTCTTGAACTCCTGGCTTCAAGTGATCCACTTGCCTTGGTGCCTCCCAAAGTCCTGGGATTACAGGTGTGAACCACCACGCTCTGCTGGTGCTCATTCTTTTAACTGAGCTTTAGCTTGATTAGAACACAACAAGTTATTTTTTTAAATTCCACTGATAATAGTAGTTATTTTATTTATTTTGCACTGAAAGAAAAATCTCAGGCAGGAAAAAGGAGGGGTGGAGGTGGAAAAAAGGGACGGAAATAGTTTCTCATGTTCCAGCCTCAGAACATGAAGGGAAATTCACAAGGGGTACAATACATCAATAACTACAGTATATTTCTCTAGAAAAGCTGCCGGCCCCAAGGCATAATAAAAGTTACACTTAAGAAGACCATAAACCTTTTAAAAGTCACATTTTGAATCAAAATAATTTTCTTATAAAATATTAATTCTCAAAATGAGTTGTGAAATATGAACACAAAATGGCTTAGGCTATTTTTATTTCTGGCAATAAAGCTAAAAATTCTTAGAGAAAATGACAGCTACTAGAATGTAATTCTCAGAGTCAATGAGTGAAAATGTGAGTCTGAAATTCACTCAGATTTGATTGAATCGTGGAGTGCACAGTTAGTGAAGCAGCAGCAGGCTCTGTGCTAGGCACTGCAGGGCTCACCCATCCAGGCTGCCAGAGAAACCTCAAAATACAGCTGAAGCTCAAAATGAAATTTCAAGGAAACTCATCACTGTTTGGTTGCTCTGAATTTATTTTCTGGAAACTGAATTTTAAAAATGAAAAGGTAGATATGAACTAAAGACACAAACTAGAGGTAATTATTTAAAAACAGAAAAAAACAAACTCACTTAATAAAGAACAGATTTCAGTGGAACTGAAAATTCTTTAATTAACTGAAAATTACCTTATGAAAATTTATGCAAATATGATACTTTTCAGTTAATGCCAAAAGGATCAGTTCCCTGGCTTATGAATTTTACTATTGAGGTTTTGGGTACAACAAATATTCATATTTTGATGCAGTCCCGTAACAGTATGGGTCCCTGAAGTCAGACTCTCTGGGCTCAAATCTTAACTTTACCATTTATCAAATCTAGATTTTAAGTAAGTTTCTTAACTGCTCTGGGCATCAATTTCCTAATATGTTAAATGGAGATATTAATATCATCTGCTTCATATCTTTGCAATGTGCATTAAATGAGATGATATATGTAAAGTGTTCATTTTATGTCAACTATTAATAAGTATACATTAGCTGCAACCAAGAACAAGGCCTTTGTCTGACATTTTCCAAATCCATTATCTGACCCACCCCTAGTGTTGATTCCAGTTCCATCCATGTTAATGCCTTCCTTTTCTTTTCCCCAGGAGTAAATCAATTTCAGGTATTACTATGAGAATCCCACCAGGTACACTTCCCTCCCTAGAATACATGAAATTGAACACTAGTCCTTCCAGGTTTGGCTGACTACACATAAATCAGCTTCTTGGAGTGGGAGACTAGAGGAAATGGGGACCAATGGTCTCAAGACTGTTCAGAGAACCTGTTCCCAGGCTGCTGCTAAACCCCATAATGCCACTCTCCTGTCCTCCCAAACCCTGACCATCTTTTCCTGCCTCAACTTCTCTGCTTATCTGCCTCAATCTGGAAATCCCCCTGGTTGTTGGATCTGTGAATTCCCTGCCCAGGGATGGGCCCTATTGATGACAGTCTCTAAAGCTATTTAAAGTATTTGGTTACATCTTTGTTGGATTTCCATGTGCTGTATTTGAAAGTAACCGAACTTTAATTCTTTACAAATTCATTCATTCATATTTTTTCTACATTGAAATAATCTACTTGCTTATGGCCCCAAATTTCTGGGGATTTTCCACCCAACCCTAGGAAATCCTGTGCACCTGGTAGACTCTGAGGCCAAAATGTACCTGAGTAAACTGAATGTACATCCTTATTCTCCTCCTAACACCTTTTCAAATCTATTTAAGTGCAATTCCAGTCCAGAGCCTCTGGCAACTCCCTATCGGACTTGCTGAGCCGACCTCCTGATTGACTGTCAATAGATCAATCCTCATCTTGCCTTATTTAACGTATATGCTCTCTTGAGCTCCTGTTACACAAGCAACATAAAGTGTGGGGGGTCACGAGGGGTAAGAAGTAATTTAGAGTTGTAGGATGAGGTACAATTTGGAAAGGCCTGACTTCAGCTGACCCAGCCTCCGGCAATAATTCCACGTCGCCATTCACACTGACTGTCATCAATCTTTCCTCTTCCAATTAGCCCCCTTCCCTAAAGAACAGTGACTCACCCACAGTTACATGGCATCCAGTACCAAAGCTAATTAGAAGTTAGGTCTCCAAGCAGTTCCTTCCTTTCCTTACCAAAAATTCCTCGTGTTTTCAGAAACTGGAGTTTAAAACAAAGCAAAACAAAAAATGCTGTGACAGAGGATAATGACGCCCCTTTGTGAAATGGAATCTGTATTTACACGCCAGCATGTTTATTTGGGATTAATGAAAGAACAAAGGAAGACTGGGGCAGGCTATAATATTGTTTAAATCATCCTAATAACAATAACGGCTAACATTTATTCAGCATGTACAATAAGCCACACATTGAGGCAAGAGCTTTCCATATTTTATTTCATTTTGACCTCCACCACCCTCACAACAACCCTATTATTCATTTAAAAAATCTATAGTAGTGCTTACCATGCACTTGATAAATAAAGAAGAATACCGATGTGACAGGGACAATATTTTCCAAATATTAAGCCAGTGCATTGGAATTTTTCTCCTCTATAGTCCCTGGTAGCCATTTTCTCCCTTATTTTGTCCCTGGGAAAGGGGCAGGATTGTTTCATGTGACATAGGAAAGTCAAGGATAGAAAGAGGAAAAGGAAATTCTTTTCTCTCCATCCCCGGGGGCTGTGGGAAGAAGAAGGGGATCATATGGGAGAAAAAAGTGATAGAAACATGAGGCCTCTGACTGTGCTTCCTCTGGCTGGAGTCCAGGGGGATGTGTGAATGTGTGTTTGTGGTGGGACGAAGGAACACTGTTAGTTAAAATAAAACTTGAAATCAGAGGAGAACCTGGCGAGGCATCCTGTTTGGGACTCAGGGTGAAAACTGCCTTGCTGAATGAATGACAACCTGAGCAGCCAGGCTGTAAGGCGGAGAGAATGACTGGACCCTGAATGGCATGAAACAGGTCAGCAGTGATGACTGAATAGCTCCCTACTGTTCATGCCTTTGTCTTCCTAAGTAACAGAATCCCAATTTGGGGGTAATTACTGACTCAGTTAACAGACTACATTTCCCAGTCACCATTGCAGCTGGAGTGGCCATAGAACTAAGTTACGGACAATGGAATGTAAGCAAAATTTGAGTGGAATTTCTGGGAAGGCCTTTTAAAGGAAGCCAGCCTGGTAGGGAGATGCTTCACATCCTTATTTCTATTATGTCCTATAAATTTTTATTGCATTATGCCCAGAAAACCGGACATAATGGCTGGAGCGACAGCTGCCATCTTGTCCCACGAGTTGACCTTGAGGACAGAAACATGTGCAACAAAGCAAACAAAGAGAAAGCCTGGCTCCATGATGGCTTCATGGAACCACCACACAAACCCTAGATTATCACCCTCTAGATTTTTTAAAGTGAGAGACTTAAGCCTCATGCTTTAACCCATCACTATTTTATTTTCTTGTTAGGTAGAGCTGAATGTGATCCTAACAGATAGAGTCTCCTTCGTGTTAGGCTGAAGAGATTGTGGAGTAGGTGGGCATGCGGAGGTAAGTTCACAGTGATTGAGGTGAAGTGAAACTGCAGCTAAGGGCTGAGAGGCTGGCTGCTTAATCTGGGGATTGAATAGGAGCCACAGCAGATTCCAGGAATTCACAGTTCCAGCAAGGGCCCGACTGAGGCCAAGTCCACAGAGAAGGTTCACCAGGCTCTGATTTAGCCAAGGGAATGGACATGAGAGACAGACACCACCATTGAAGAGCAGTGGCCACCCTGCACCCAGGTGAAGAAGGGGGATCAGACAAGGGTAAGCCCGGGTGGATCATATTTCCCCCAGAAAGCTCCCCAAAGGCCAGCTGTTACCATGAGAAGGAGAAACAGGAGGGAGAGAAATGGTGAAAGATTTGGTGTTAATCTGAGAGAGACTGAATTAACTAAAGAAACTGCTATAAATGTTGGACTGGGCTTATTCTCACTGGATTAGATTAAATTTGTTTTCTCCCCCTACTATCCAGTTGGCAGTGAAGGGTATGAAAAGGATCAGTTCAGACACAGAAAAAACAAATACTAAATACATTTGTTTTGCAGATCTGAGCATGGTGCCTAAATTGGCTTCACCATGACAAAGGTATTTTTACCTCCATTTCACAGACAAGGAAACAGAAACCTGGAGTTCAGTAAATTTAAAGTCACACAGCTATTAATCATGCCCATATTTAGTATTCCTATGTCTAACAACTTTTAGGTATGGGGGCCCAACCTGCTTCAGTCCAAGAGAAGAAGGATTGGGTAGTTTGCACAGCCAGAGTTTACTTGCTTTGTGTATTCAGTGTTGGGTAGTGGATTGAATTAGAATTCATTTTCAGTGCCTCTCCAAATTCTAAACTCCTTTCTGCTAGATTATGCAGTATTTAGGAACTCAGTGATCTTGATCTTACTCCAAAATATATCAGCATATGGATATAAACCTATCATTCTTGTCCACTGAGATTGTCAACATATACCTGATTTTTTAAATGAAAGTCAAAAGCCTATAGATCGGCTCCATACATAAAGCAGCAAATCTGAGTCTAATAGATTTAAGGGGTACTGATTTATCAGGGTATAGCTAAAAGGAAGTGAGAATGGCAAATCCTGAAACTTTGGCCTTGGATCCTTGAGCAAGTCCCCAGAGCTGTGTTTTTCATTTTTCATGCATTTATTCATTCATCAAAAATTTTTTGCCTCCAATAAGCCAGGCACAGATTGAGTGGGGAAGAAAATAACTAGGAATAGCTGGGTAGAGGCTGATGTCTCCATGCTCTATTACCTTTTATCATTTCCGCAACCTTTCCTACCTCAAATATTCCAATTATTCCAGAAAATTATATTCAAGCCCTCAAAATAGAGAATATCTAAAACACAAACATCTTGTAAATTAAATGCCTAAGGTGAGAGAAAAGGTGTGAGAAATGAATACGTAACACCACCCAAAGGGAGGATTACTCTCACTTAAATTCTAGACTTTGGTTTTACAAGTTATCAGTAATGCCTGTATTTATGATTTATATACTTGATTTGTGTATTTATAATTATGATTTATGTATATTTATCTATAAAATGTTAAATTATTAATAGTATGGCCTTTGACCTAACAATCCCAATCCTAGGAATTCTTTTTTTTTTTTTTTTTGGCAATAGAGTCTTGCTCTGTTTCCCAGGCTGGGATGCAGTGGCATGACCTTGGCTCACTGCAACCTCTGCCTCCCAGGTTCAAGTGATTGTCCTACCTCAGCACCCCGAGTAGCTGTGATTACAGGATTGTGCCACCACACCCGGCTAACTTTTGTACTTTTAGTGGAGACGGGGTTTCATGATTGGTCAGGCTATTGCTGGTCTCAAACTCCTGACCCCGTGACCCATCTGCCTCAGCCTCCCAAAGTGCTGGGATTACAGGAGGAATTTATATTTTATTACTATTATTATTATTATACTTTAAGTTCTGGGGTACATGTGCAGAACGTGCAGTTTGTTACATAGCTATACATGTGCCATGGTGGTTTGCTGCACCCATCAACCTGTCATTTACATTAGGTATTTCTCCTAATGCTATCTCTCTCCCCTAGTCCCCAATCCCTGACAGGCCCTGGTGTGTGATGCTTCCCTCCCTGTGTTCATGTGTTCTCATTGTTCAACTCCCACTTATAAGTGAGAACATGTGGTGTCTGGTTTTCTTTTCCTGTGTTAGTTTGCTGAGAATGGTGGTTTCCAGCTTCATCCATGTCCCTGCAAAGGACACGAACTCATCCTTTTTATGGCTACATAGTATTCCATGGTGTATATGTGCCACATTTTCTTTATCCAGTCTATCATTGATGGGCATTTGGGTTGGTTCCAAGTCTTTCTTATGGTGAACAGTGCCACAGTAAACATACGTGTGCATGTGTCTTTGTAGTAGAATGATCTATAATCCTTTGGGTATATACCCAGTAATGGGATTGCTGAGTCAAATGTTATTTCTAGTTCTAGATGCTTGAGGAATCGCCATACTGTTTTCCATAATGGTTGAACTAGTTTGCAATCCCACCAACAGTGTAAAAGCATTCCTATTTCTCCACATCCTCTCCAACACCTGGTGTTTCCTGACTTTTTAATGATTGCCATTCTAACTGGTGTGAGATGGTATCTCATTGTGGTTTTGATTTGCATTTCTCTGATGGCCAGTGATGATGAGCATTTTTTCATGTGTCTGTTGGCTGCTTAAATGTCTTCTTTTGAGAAGTGTCTGTTCATATCCTTCATCCACTTTTTGGTGGGGTTGTTTTTCTTGTAAATCTATTTAAGTTCTTTGTAGAATCTGGATATTAGCCACTTGTCAGATGGATAGATTGCAAAAATTTTCTCCCATTCTGTAGGTCGCCTGTTCACTCTGTCGATAGTTTCTTTTGCTGTGCAGAAGCTCTTTAGTTTAATTAGATCCTATTTGTCAATTTTGGCTTTTGTTGTCGTTGCTTTTGGTGTTTTAGTCATGAAGTCTTTGCCCATGTCTATTTCCTGAATGGTATTGTCTATGTTTTCTCCTAGGATTTTTATGGTTTTAGGTCTAATATTTAAGTCTTTAATCCATCTTGAGTTGACTTTTGTATAAGGTGTAAGGAAGAGATCCAGTTTTAGCTTTCTGCATATGGCTAGCCAATTTTCCCAACACCATTTATTAAATAAGGGAATCCTTTCCCCATTTCTTGTTTTTGTCAGGTTTGTCAAAGATCAGATGGTTGTAGATATGTGGTGTTATTTCTGAGGCCTCTGTTCAGTTCCATTGGTCTATATATATGTTTTGGTACCAGTACCATGCTATTTTTGTTACTGTAGCCTTGTCGTATAGTTTGAAGTTAGGTACTGTGATGCCTCTAGCTTTGTTCTTTTTGCTTAGGATTGTCTTGCTTATACAGGCTCTTTTTTGGTTCCACATGAAATTTAAAGTAATTTTTTTTTCCAATTCTGTGAAGAAAGTCAATGGTTGCTTGATAGGGATAGCATTGAATCTATAAATTACTTTGGGCAGTATGGCCATTTTCATGATATTAATTCTTCCTATCCATGAGCATGGAATGTTTTTCCATTTGTTTGTGTCTTCTCTTATTTCCTTGAGCAGTGGTTTGTAGTTCTCTTTAAAGAGGTCCTTCACATTGTTGTATTCCTAGGTATTTTATTCTCTTTGTAGCAATTGCGAATAGGGGTTCACTCATGATTTGGCTGTCTGTCTGTTATTGGTGTATAGGAATTATTGTGACTTTTGCACATTGATTTTGTATCCTGACAGTTTGCTGAAGTTGCTTATCAGCTTAAGAAGATTTTGGGCTGAGATGATGGCGTTTTCTAAATATACAATTATGTCATCTGCAAATAGAGACAATTTGACTCCTTCTTTTCCTAATTGAATACCCTTTACTTCTTTCTCTTGCCTGATTGCCCTGGCCAGAACTTCCAATACTATGTGGAATAGTAATGGTGAAAGAGGGCATCCTTGTCTTGTGCCAGTTTTCAAAGGGAACACTTCCAGTTTTGCCTATTCGGTATGATATTGGTTGTGGGTTTGTCATAAATAGCTCTTATTATTTTGAGATACATTCCATCAACACCTAGTTTATTGAGAGGTTTTAGCATGAAGGGCTGTTGAATTTGTTGAAGACCTTTTCTGCATCTATTGAGATAATTGTGTTTTTTGTCATTGGTTTTGTTTATGTGATGGGTTACATTTATTGATTTGCATATGTTGAACCAACCTTGCATCTCAGGGATGAAGCCGACTTGATCATGGTGGATAAGCTTTTTGATGTGCTGCCGGATTTGGTTTGCCAATATTTTATTGAAGATTTTCGCATCAGTGTTCATCAGGGATATTGGCCTGAAATTTTCTTTTATTGTTGTGTGTCTACCAGGTTTTGGTATTAGGATGATGCTGGCCTCATAAAATGAGTTAGGGAGGATTCCCTCTTTTTCCATTGTTTGGAATAATTTCAGAAGGAGTGGGACCAGCTCCTCTTTGTACCTCTGGTAGAATTCAGCTGTAAATTCATCTGGTCCTGGCCTTTTTTTTGGTTGGTAGGCTATTAATTACTGCCTCAATTTCAGATCTTGTTATTGGTCTATTCAGGGATTTGATTTCTTCCTAGTTTAGTCTTGGGAGGACATATGTGTCCAGGAGTATATCCATTTCTTCTAGATTTTCTAGTTTATTTGCATAGAGGTGTTTATAGTATTCTTTGATGGTGGTTTTTTATTTGCATAGAGGTGTTTATAGTATTCTTTGATGGTGGTTTGTATTTCTGTAGGATTGGTGGTGATATCTGCTTTATCATTTTTTATTGCATCTGTTTGATTCTTCTCTCTTTTCTTCTTTATTAGTCTTGCTAGTGGTCTCTTTTGTTGATCTTTTCAAGAAAACAACTCCTGGAATCATTGAGTTTTTGGAGGGTTTTTCATGTCCATGTCTCCTTCAGTTCTGCTCTGATTGCAGTTATTTCTTGTCTTCTACTAGCTTTTGAATTTGTTTGCTCTTGCTTCTCTAGTTCTTTTAATTGTGATGTTAGGGTGTTGATTTTCGATCTTTCCTGCTTTCTCTTGTGGGCATTTAGTGCTGTAAATTTCCCTTTACACACTGCTTTAAATGTGTCCCAGAGATTCTGGTACATTGTGTCTTTGTTTCTCATTGTTTCCAAAGAACATCTTTATTTCTGCCTTAATTTTGTTATTTACCCAGTAGTCACTCAGGAGCAGGTTGTTCAATTTTCATGTAGTTGTGAGGTTTTGAGTGAGTTTCTTAATCCTGAATTCTAATTTGATTGCACTGTGATCTGAGAGACTGTTGTGATTTCCATTCTTTTGCATTTACTGAGGAGTGTTTTACTTCCAATTATGGGGTCAATTTCAGAATAAGTGCGATGTAGTGCTGAGAAGAATGTATATTCTGTTGATTTGGGGTGGAGAGTTCTGTGGACGTCTGTTAGGTCCACTTAGTCAAGAGCTGAGTTCAAGTCCTAGATATCCTTGTTAATTATCTGTCTCATTGATCTATCTAATATTGACAGTGGGGTGTTAAATTCTCCCACTATTATTGTGTGGGGGTCTAAGTCTCTTTGTAGGTCTCTAAGAACTTGCTTTATGAATCTGGGTGCTCCTGTATTGGGTGCATATATATTTAAGATACTTAGACACTTAACTCTTCTTGTTGCATTGATCCCTTTACCATTATGTAATGGCCTTCTTTGTCTCTTTTGATCTTTGTTGGTTTAAAGTCTGTTTTATCAAAGACTATGATTGCAGCCCCTGCTTTTTTTTTTTTCTCTTTCCATTTGCTTGGTAAATCTTCCTTCATCCTTTTATTTTGAGCCTATGTGTGTCTTTGCACGTGAGATGGACCCCTGAATACAGCACACTCATGGGTCTTGACTCTTTATCCAATTTGCCAGTCTGTGTCCTTTAACTGGGGTATTTAGCCCACTTACATTTAAGGTTAATATTGTTATGTGTGAATCTGATCCTGTCATTATGATACTAGCTGGTTATTTTGCCCATTATTTGATGCAGTTTCTTATAGTGTCAAGGGTCTTTACAATTTGGTATGTTTTTGCAGTGGCTGGTACCAGTTGTTCCTTTCCCTGTTTAGTGCTTCCTTCAGGAGCTCTTGTAAGTCTGGCCTGGTGGTGACAAAATCTCTCAGCATTTGCTTGTCTGTAAAGGATTTTATTTCTCCTTTGTTTATGAAGTTTAGTTTGGCTGGATATGAAATTCTGGGTTGAAAATTCTTTTCCTTAAGAATGTTGAATATTGGCCCCCACTCTCTTTTGGCTTCTAAGGTTTCTGCTGAGAGATCCACTGTTCGTCTGATGGGCTTCCCTTTGTGGGTAACCCGACCTTTCTCTCTGGCTGCCCTTAACATTTTTTCCTTCATTTCAACCTTGATGAATCTGACAATTACGTGTCTTGGGGTTGTTCTTCTTGAGGAATATGTTTGTGGTGTTCCCTGTATTTCCTGAATTTGAATGTTGGCCTGCCTTGCTAGGTTGGGGAAGTCCTCCTGGATAATATAGTGAACAGTATTTTCCAGCTTGGTTCCACTCTCCCCGTCACTTTCAGGTACACCAATCAAACGTAGATTTGGTCTTTTCACATAGACCCATATTTCCTGGAGGCTTTGTTCATTTCTTTTCACTCTTTGTTCTCTAATCTTGTCTTCTCACTTTATTTTATTGAATTGATCTTCAATCTCTGATACCCTTTCTTCCGCTTGATCGATTTGGCTACTGATACTTGTGTATGCTTCACGAAGTTCTTGTGCTGCGTTTTTCAGCTCTATCAGTTCATTTATGTTCTTCTCTAACCTGGTTATTCTGGTTAGCAATTCCTCTAACATTTTTTCAGGTTCTCAGCTTCCTTGCATTGGGTTAGAACATGCTCCTTTAGCTGGGAGGAGTTCGTTATTATCCACCTTGTGAAGCCAACTTCTGTCAATTTGTCAAACTCATTCTCCATCCAGTTTTGTTCCCTTGCTGGCAAGGAGTTGTGATCCTTTGGAGGAGGAGAGGCATTCTAGTTTTTGGAATTTTCAGCCTTTTTGTGCTGGTTTCTCCCCATCTTCGTGGATTTATCTGCCTTGGTCTTTGATGTTGGTGACCTTCAGATGGTGTCTCTGAGTGGGTGCTCTTTTTGATGATGTTGATACTATTCCTTTCTATTTATTAGTTTTTCTTGTAACAGTCAGGCCCCTCTGCCACAGGTCTGCTGGAGTTTGCTGGAGATCCACTCCAGACCCTGTTTGCCTGGGTATCACCAGTGGTGACTGCAGAACAGCAAAGATTGCTGCCTTTTCCTTCCTCTGGAAGCTTTGTCCCAGAGGGGTACCTGCAAGATGCCAGCGAGAGCTCTCCTGTATGAGGTGTCTGTTGGCCCTTACTGGGAGGTGTCTCCCAATCAGGATATATGGGAGTCAGGGACCTACTTGAGGAGGCTGCCTGTCCCTTATCAGAGCTCAAATGCTGTGCTGGAAGGTCCGCTGCTCTATTCAGAGCTGTCAGGCAGGGTCGTTTAAGTCTGCTGAAGCTGTGCCCACAGCTGCCCCTTCCCCCAGGTACTCTGTCCCACGGAGATGGGAGTTTTATCTATAAGTCCCTTACTGCGGCTGCTGCCTTTTTTTCAGAGATGCCCTGCCCAGAGAGGAGGAATTTAGAGAGAAAGTCTGCCTTGCTGACCAGCGGTGGGCTCCACCCAGTTTGAAGTTCCCTGTGGCTTTGTTTACACTGTGAGGGTAAAACCACCTACTCAAGCCTCAGCAATGGCGGACGCCCCTCCTCCAACCAAGATGGAGCATCCCAGGTCAACCTCAGATTGCTGTGCTAGCAGTGAGAATTTCAAGCCAGTGGATCTTAGCTTGGTGGGCTCTGTGGGGTGGGACCCACCAAGCCAGACACCAGAGGGAATCTCCTGGTCTGCTGGGAATACCGTGGGAAAAGCACAGTATCAATAAAACTCAAGTAGAACTGGAGATCGACTTTTACAGATCTTAGATGGAACTATTTTCTCACTTTGTTAAGTGAGAAAATTCAAGGGTCTTCCATATGTCAATATGATGCTATTAATAGCCCATGAGGAGGGAAAATTTATAAAGGGAACAAAAAAAAAGAAAGAAATGTTTGTTTCTTGTTATTGAAAAGCACTTGCCAGATGAAAAACCCTGAATTTGTGCTGTATGCCCTGAATGTGAGTCTAAAAGGCAAATTGGTTCCTTATATTAATATAGATCTCTACAGTCAGCTAAATGTTTTAATGCTTATGATGTGACTGAGATAAGCAGGGGCATAAATCAGGAGTCAGACTGCCTGTGGGTTCCCGCCAGGTACTGTCCTTGCTTTTTCTCTGGGTGAAGCAGGAAGGAGTGTGAGGAAAGCAGAAGAGAGTTCAGAAGAATCTGGTGGAAATGAAGCAGGGAAGGGCAGTAGAAAGCATGAGACAAGGGCGCTACACGCCTTTGTCTCTCCATCTGATCTCTGTCTGGTCTCTCTATCTGATCTTCTCTCAACAGGAACACCTCCCAGTCTGGAGATGCTGCCCCATGGCCCATATTTGGAGCGGATGTGCTGAAGGATAGAGACGAAGAGAAAGCTGTAGTTCCTCACCAGAGCCAAGCAGCCCCTCTGAGAGGGCGAGTCAATCAGGCATCCCCACAGCTTGTCTCACCAACTTTATGTGCCTGGCATTTAGGATTCATTAATCATTCAGTGAGACAGATTCATCGTGGCCAAACAGCTCTGTGTCACCATTTCCCTTGTGAATAGAATGTGAACATAATTAAATATTTGCAAAAGGTGGGCGACAGATGGGCTGTTTAGAACAGCCTCATTTATGGTCATTAAATCGGACTTTTTGAGACAGAGCACCTGGAATGGTGACGGTCTCCTTCCGGGAAGGAATTGCAAACCCCACACTATCTGGTGTCCGGTTCCACGAGCTTTCCCAGAATCCCAAGCGACTTTCCTACAGTCCCCCGCCCAGGTCCCCAGGTCTCCCCTCCCTAACCCAGATGCCACTATGGATCTTGCTTTCTTTCTCTCCCTGTCTCAGTACACGGGGACTCATCCAATACTGCTCAGGTCCTTCACTGCAGAGGAGTAGTTTTCAGCTCTTGGAGAGCAGACAGTGGGGGGATATGGGCCCTTACCTCTGGTGGCATGATGCATAGTCACCTCTGCTTTAGCTTCGCCCGTTCCTGAATCTTCTTCCTTTCCTAAGTGTGCTTGGGAGTGAGTTGCTAAACTACAAATATTGGCATACAGCTCATTTGTGGAAGTAATAAACAGCTCTCATGAGAAGGCTGATATGCATTAGGCTCTGCAGGCATGGAGATGTCCTAGAGTCCTGGAATCTGCATGTCTGAACTGCAAGGGCTGATGGAGGCCTAACTCCTCCTTTGGCATGTTTGGGCCCCAAGTTCAAGGGTTGTGAAGTGCTGTCTAAGGATGCACAGCTGGTTCTCAACACAGCTGCTCTGGAAGCCAGTTTGTTCAATTTCAGAGGTGTGCTTAGACACAGTGATTGGATATGTGGGTGGAGTGGGAAGAGGTTAGTTTTCCAAGCAAAAGGGAGAGGCTCTACTTTGTGGTTTCTTTTATTCTATGGTAACATTAGAGCCCTGCAGGAGTCAGGCCCAAGGACATTAAATTCCTGCATTAAACTTTGAAGGCTCATGCATTCCTTCACACTCTCATCCTAAGGCGTCCAGTCTCCTCTAGAGCTTCAGCCACAGATGCTCCCGTGCCACCCTCCCTGCTTCCCTCATGCATCTAGTCATCCCTCCTGAAGGCTCAGGGCCTCCCTCTCTTCGAAGTCCTCCCAGCAGCCCCCCAGCCTCCACCACTCCTGAGGAGCTTTTTTTTTTTTGATGGAGTCCTGCTCTGTTGCCCAGGCTAGAGTGCAGTGGGACGATCTTGGCTCACTGCAATCTCCACCTCCTGGGATCAAGTGATTCTCCTGCCTTAGCCTCCCAGGTAGCTGGGATTACAGTGTGTGCCACCACACAGAGCTAATTTTTGTATTTTTAGTCGAGACAGGGTTTCGCCATGTTGGCCAGGCTGGTGTCGAACTCCTGACCTCAGGTGATCCGTTCACCTCGGCCTCCCAAAGTGCCGGGATTACAGGCGTGAGCCACTGAGGAGCTTTTTATACTCTGATGCAAGTGTTGGTAGATTCCGCGTGTCTGTCCTCTCCTCAACCTGCTTTGAGGAACTTGCAAGCCATATTTGAAAAGGACAATGAAGGCTGGTGAAGCACAAGTGCCACGAGCTTCATAGGGGCCTTATGAGGCCTAGAATCCCTGCAAATTTGACCTCCTGCTCCATGGTACATGCTTTTCCTCAGGCTCCAGCAGAGGAAAAGTCATGTGGGTCAGACCCTGCAGCAGGTGGCTCAGGGGAAGCTTGAGTGGAAACAGGCCGGCTCCTGCTCCCATTCTCTTCTTGATTTGCTTCTTTTCTTCATTGTCCATCTCTGACTTGCAGCCTTTAGCTCCAAGCTGCTTTCTGCTGCACCAGCCAGGAGTGTGGCATTAGAGGAGATGGGCTACTGGGAGGTCTAAAGTTCCTACTTCTGCCGCTATCAAGTATAGGCCAAAATATTGAGGAAAAACATAGAATAAGATGAGAGAGTTTGGTGAGATGTGGGAAAGAACCTCTTAATCATTCTGGTACTTACAGCCATCAGCACACTCAGAATTTCTGAAACTCTACCCAGAAAGCCTTAAGGATGGCACAGGAGGAATCTGTATCATTTAGTTTAGGTATGATTCTGTTCTGAGGTGGAAGGATATATTAGAGCTGTGTTTTCCAAACATGGTATTGTATGCATCCAGTGAATCATATACGTATTAGTCTGTTCTCACACTGCTGATAAATACATACCTGAGACTGGATAATTTACAAAGAAAAAGAGGTTTAATGGACTCACAGTTCCACGTGGCTGGAGATGCCTCACAATCATGGTGGAAGGCAAAAGGCATGGCTTACATGGCGGCAGGTGAGAGCCAGTGAGAACCAAGTGGAAGGGGAAACCCCTTCTAAAACCATCAGATCTCGTGAGACTTATTCACCACCATGAGAACAGTATGGGGAGAGTTGCCCCCATGATGCAATTATCTCTCACCTCACCCCTCCCATAACACATGGGAATTATGGGAGCTACAATTTAAGATGAGATATGGGTGGGGACACAGCCAAACCATATCAATATACAAAATGTTAGATGATATGTGGATCAACATTGCTTATTTTAATACTAAATATCCTAATTTTAATTAATCAAATAAATATCCTAATTTTAATATGTATTAGAAAAAAGTATAACCAGCACAACTAAATTCTAATTTTATGGTTATTGTAGCCTAGGATGAGGCTAAAGAAAGGTGATTCACTATATAGTTGATTTAGGAAAATATATTAAATGAATAGAATTATAGGCATGATGCAGGAATGGCAAAAACCACAGAGGTGGCACACAGAGGGCAGAAGCCAGGGAAATGGACTCCGTGACAGAGCTCCCACCCTGGTTTCTCACTCCCACAACCTTTGTAAGAGTCTCAGCATCATCTAGATACTGAAGGTCTCCTTCTTTCACCCACTGTCAGTGTTTAAGGCATTGTGACAGGAGAGATTTCGCCTGGCTAATGTGAATTTCAGGTGTTTGGTAAGGAGGCCCCTCAGCCCGACCTGGGTAATGAAGAGCTCTTCTCCCTGGCAGCAGAGGCTGCTCATCATCCGCCATGCAATGCTGGGTGCATGCCCACTGATGAAGATAGAATGACCAGGCCTGCAGCATTATGAATGCCAGCATCGAATCTTTGAGCATCTGTAAGTGAAACAGTGACATGCCCTTCACTTAAGCCCAGGAGGACAATGAAAGCTAGTGTGCAGCTTGGATGGGAGCCAGAATCAGGCCTGTTGTCAGAGTAAAGAAATTCATTAAAGAAGATCTCATAGCAAGGGCTGAAGAAAGGAAAAAAAGAGGGGGTGGGTGCTGATGGAGAGGCAGCA
This sequence comes from Colobus angolensis palliatus, assembly GCF_000951035.1. Classification (NCBI taxonomy): domain Eukaryota; kingdom Metazoa; phylum Chordata; class Mammalia; order Primates; family Cercopithecidae; genus Colobus; species Colobus angolensis. The sequence goes on along the minus strand of NW_012118999.1, from coordinate 203,890 downwards.
CATTAAAACTTCGTCCCTTGAGACAGGATGCACAAATGTCCCTGCCGCTTGAGGAGATTTATGACACAGAGGCCTGGGAGGGATTTGTGAATGCTGCTGATTACCTAGCCACACATCTGTCAGCCCTCCTACTCCCAAGTCATAGGCCCATTTGCCTTCTAGAATCAGAAGAAAGGGCCATGATGACATCTCTGTACAGACAGTAAGATGGTAGAATTCCCATCAGGAGGGTGTGCACCCAACAAAGAATGAAGGCATCTCAAGTCCAGTACAGATAGTAAAATGGTAGTTTGGGATCCAGACGTTAGTATGCCTGGTACAAATTTGCAAACTTAAAGGGACAAGGCAAGTCACATAACTTGAAGTGTGCCAGGAGTATAGGTGATAGGAAGTGCCAGAGATCATGCCACCCACCTGGAGGGCTCCATGCCCCATTTAAAGGGGCAGCCACTGCTTAGCACCAGTCAATTGTTTCAATAAGGGAATTCAGGCCCTTGTTCCTAGACCTCCTGAGGTTTCAGGAAAAGCTAGACATAGGTGTTTTTAAAATATATAAAATCTTTCAATTTGAAAACATTTAATTTACAGTTTAATTTTTTTTTTTTGAAGTCTTAAAAAAAAGAGAAAATACTAGGTGGATCAAACAAAACACATCCATGGACTGAATTTGGCCTGTGGCCCTCTGTGGTAGGCAGAATAATGGTCACCCAAAGATGGCCATGTCCTAATCCTCAGGATCTGTGAATATGTTATGTTACACGGCAAAGGAAAATTAAGGTTATAGATGGAATTCAGTTGCTAGCCAGCTGACCTTGAGATGGAGAGTTCCCTGGATCACACAGGTGGGCCCCATGTAATCACAAGGATCCTTCAAGTGGATGAGACAGAAGAATCAGAGACAAAGTGAGTTGATGTGAAGATGCAGTGCAACATTGCTGGCTTTGAAGATGGAAGGGGGCTGTGAGCCAAGGAATGCAGGAAGCACTGGAAGCTGGCAAGGGCAGGGAAACAGATTCTCCCCTCCAGCCTCCAGAGAAGAACACAGCCCTGTTGACACGTTGATTTTAGCCCAGGAAAACCTGTTTTGGGCTTCTCCACTACAGAGCTATAAGGTGATGAGTTTGTGTTGTTTAAGTTACCAAATTTGCATGAATTTGTTATGGCAGCAATAGGAAACTAGCACAGTCTCTATTTTCAAACTCTAATCTAGAGATTAAGAGGGGGAATGGTAAATACAGTGAAAATAGAGGAATACTGTAAAACTCTATTTATCTTTTCTAATAATGAGGGATAAATGGAGAGGATAAATGCTAGGCTTGGCAGCTTAAGTTCCTTAGTGGCCATTTTGATTAAAAAATACCTTCCCAGTTAAGCAGATGCATCTGAACTTTTAACTATGAGACACCAAGGCCAATACCAGGGGCAGTTTTTGGATCAATGGCTCAGAGGATCTCTAAGTCAATAGTACCCAGTTTACAGTGGCAGAGATCCTTAGTGTTTACTACTATCTGTGAGATGTGCTGCATTTCTCTGCCTCTCCTGTGGGTGGGTTGGGGACATATGGCCAAAGGGGTGTGGGCAAAAGTGACATAGGCTACTTTGAGGCCTGGTCCTTCAATTATCCCATATGATTTCCTCACTCTTTCTCCTCCATGGTCACCCTGGAGGCCTTGTATTCCAGATGATTAAACTACAAGATAGAAGAGGGCTGTCCCACCTGTGCCATGAGGAAGAAATATACTTTTGTTTTGTTGAACCACTAAGATTCTGGGACTGTCTGTGGCAACATTATTTACTCATTAGTTACTGAGTGTACAAAAGGAACAAAACGAGATGGCAGAGTGGATGTGGAGAGACAAGGGAGTTGAAAACCCAGGAGAGATGTGTAAAATGGTTCAGAGTAGGACTATGTTCTGCCAAGTGTGATCTGTAAACCTCTAATGAAGACTGAACACAGGTAGGTGGCAAACAGAGCATTAAAAAAAGTTCATAGGCATGCATTTATTTGACTATGTATTAGAAAATATTTTATCCAGTCTATATATCCACCCTGTAATTTCATAGATATTTTTTGCCTAGAAGTCAACTAGGAGTTTTATATTTTAGATATAAAAATTATTAAATAAAAGTATACAAGTGGTATGTAGGTATGGAAGAAAAATGCCAAGGTGGCATTTGAATAACTGAAATTTGGGGATGATGGAAGTAGGCATAGGAAAATAAAGGTGGGTTGCAGTATGTCACTGGACAGAAAAGACAGCCACCATGGCTTTTGCTATAGGTCAAACACATTTTTTAGCTCTAAAATTCTAGGACTTAAAGAAGACCTAAAACTACCAGCTCCTTGTTGCCTTTAAAATCGTGTCCAACTTCTTAAGCCTGGCATTCAAGACATTCTACATATCTGAAATCTAACAATAGCTTAATTTGCCAGTTTAATTTCTACTGATCTGTGTACATGATTTTACCACCGAATTCCACCCAACTTGTAAGGCACAGCTCAAATCTCATTTCCTCCATGAAGCTTTATGGTATTGCCCCCAAATAAAAGTGATTTCACCCTCTTTAAAAGTCTTAGGGCACCTATTCCTGGTACCACCCAGATATTTGGTCTTTAAGTAGAGTTACTTGGGTAAGTATCTTGCCTTCCCATTTAAATTGTAAGCTCCTGAACAAGATTAATTTCATTAAATTTTTCATATTTCCTGATAATTTTTAGGAACGTCAACATATTCGTTGTTACTTTTTGTTGTTAAAACATCTGTTTCTCATGCTTCAGAGCTTTTCAAAACACAAGCCAAGAATTGCTAGATATAGCAGAATTGAGCTCTCCTATGACATAAAGACAATTTATTAAGCTTTATGTTTGAAGAAATTTCTAGACTTTAATGAAGATGGCTGTTGGGAATGTCACGAGATTTGCTGTCCTGTAGTTTATTAAAATGGTCAGACTATTGGTGAAATGTTTTCAAGCAGGGTGTTCAAATAATAGAAACTGCTTGAACAAATAGACCTCAAGTTTAAATAACAGAATTTTATTTCTCACGTATCTAATAGTCAAAGCAAATCAACTTTCCTTGACTGACTGGAATGTGGTCGTTTAGGAACCAAGGTTCCTTCTGTCTCATGGAAGATAATGGCTTAGCCATTCTCTAGACCTTGTCATGTGTATCCAGCTGGCAAAGATAAAACAGAATGTCAGGAGATGACAACAGGATTGCAACTCACAGCCCATGGGTGAAAACTAGCTACATGGCCACAGCTAGATGCTATAGGGATAGGAAATGTAATCCCTGGGTGCTATTTTTTCATCACAATTTTAAATTGTGCACGCTCTCTAGTTCATAGTTAAGAATGAGGACAGCCCACCAGCTGTCTTCCAGGTTTACCCACCACTTAATTTGACTTACAAAGAAATGTGGAGGGGTTTGGGAAATAATTGGAGCAATAGAGGAAAACACGGTGGAATAAGATGACCTGAGAACCAGGTGAAACATAAACAAAGCCCATCTGGAGCCTTAAATTGCTCTATTAATATTTTTAGGAGATGAAGAAAGCTCAGGTACTGGAGCGCAGGTATGCTGAGTTCTGGAATGGGAGAAGCACGGAGGGAGTGTGGCTCCTTTAATCTGTGTGTTTCTAAGAAGATTTATTTTGGGATTCCCATCAAGTGGAGGAGGAGAGTTGCCAGGCACTTCCATCTGGACGGCTTGCCAGGATATGCTGCTTCTGTGATTGTAACTACTGGATACGGGAGAGAAGAGCAAATAGCACTGGCACTTAGGTAGAACACTATTTTCTTTCATTGCATTTTCACCTATTTTTTTATTTGAACTTTAAAATAATTTGGTGTAATAGGGAATGTTACCATTTAACAGATTAGAAAAGTGAGGCATGGAAATGACCCAAGACCTCTCATTAATGTCTGAGTCAGGACTAGACCCTAAATTTCCCAACTCTACATTCAAGGCCAATTCAATTACAACACAGTCTACTCTCTGGGAAATAGTTGGTTTAGGCAAACATGAGAAATAAGTCAATTCTGGTCTCCAATCTTCCAGATTTTCTCTTCTATATGCTTTTGCTGTCTCAAAGATCAGTTCTCTAGTTTCAGTCAACACTTGCTCTTATTCCTTTGGTTGTGCTAACTTGTCCCTCTCCTATGGCCATTGGCTTTTTTTCCTAGGCTAAATCTAAACAGATGTGCCTCTATGAGTGGGCCTCCTGTGGGAAGATCTTGGGAGCATAAGGGCCTGTTCCAGCACCTATGAAATGTAATTAGACAATCACATGCTCCATAAAGCCAGTTCTGCCTTCAGCCAGCATTGTCAGAACCATTACTTCTTGCCAAAGTATAGATCACACAAGTCAAATTTTATAGCTATGAAGAATTTTAGAAATCAGCTAATCTAGCCATTTATGTTTTGGCAATAAATATATGAGTACTTGAAAAGACATTCAATTCCACTAATGATCAGAACAATGCAATTAAAATGAGAAGATAGTTTTTCCCTGTCAGATTGGCAAAATCAAAAATTTATCCAGTGTTAGAAGGGGTTTGGGAAAATTGGCTTTCTTTTTATGTTGTTTTATATGTAGATTAGTAAGTTGTTTGGGGGGGTGGTACTTTGACATATTTCAAAGCAAAAATTTAAATATTGGTGGACATAGCAATTTTATAGCCAAGAATCCTTATACCTATGGAGGTGCATAAAGTTATTTATGTTCATAAATAATTGTGATTAATTATAATGAAAAAATGGAGAAAACCTAAATGTATTTCAATAGAGGAAGGGTTAAATTAATTATGGAACATTCATATTGCATATTGTGAAATTTTGTGAAATTATTGAAAAGAATGAGTTAAAAATGTAAAATGGTACAATTTCTTTGGAAAACACTTGGCAGTTCCTCAAAAAGTTAAAGAGTTACCATATGACTCAGCAGAATATACCCAAGAGTACTGAAACCATATGCCCACATAAAAACTTGTGCATGAATATTCACACAGCATTATTCATAATAGTCAACAAATAGAAACAACCCAAATGTCCATCAATTGATGAATGAATAAGGAAATGTGGTATATTAATAAAAAGACACATTATTTAGCCATAAGAATAAGTATTGATGTATGCTACAATGTGGATCAACCTTGAAAATAGTGAAGAAACCAGGAACAAAAGGCCACATATTGTATGATTCTATTTATTTGAAATGTCTAGAAGAGGCAAATCCATAGAGACAAAACATAGATTGATAGGTTCCAGGGACTGGGGAGAGGAAGAGAATCAGGAGTGACTGCTAATTGGTATAGGGTTTCTTTTGATGATGATTAAAATATTCTGGAATTAGATAGTGGTAATGTTTGTACAACTTTGTGAACAATATACTAAAAACTAATGAACTATATACTTTAAAAGGGCAAATTTTATGGTATTTGAATTATATAAATCTCAGTAAAAAAGAATGAATTAGATTTAGTTGTCTGAAATTGAGAGATGTCTCTGGTCCATTGTAGGGTTAAGGAACAAGTTGTGGAACAGTACATAGCCTATTCTTATAACATAACAAAACAAACTATATCAGTCATGATCCAACCAGAAAAATAGAAAACCCTCTAAATATTTAAAACAGAGGAAATTTAATTCAGGGAATTGATCGAAAAGGTAAAATGTACCCTACAAACTTAGGAGATAATATTATCAGAGCCCAGATGCTGAGGTCGCTTATTGTAAGCAGGAACCACAGAGTGTCTTTCCTATGAGAGCTGAAGCCACAGAAAAATTGCAGCTACTACCAGAGATGCCACAACAACCAGTGCGATGGGGAGAAAGATGTTTGGCTTCTCTCTTCTTCCCACCCTCCAGTCTTACCCTATCACCCCACCTCTGCCTCCCTGCCATACACACATACACACACACATGTTGGTCATATCTACTTGGAAGCCAGAGGGAAAGAGAACTTGAGAAAGCAGTTCCCAGAATAAAGAAAATGTGGACCAGAGCATGGATACAAAAACAAACAGGCAGTTGCCCTACATGATCAACCCCTTTTGCAACCTGGCATTCATTCTTATTTGCCAAACAAGAGGCATTTGTCATACAAATCAAAATGTTCTCACTCTCTCCCAACAAGGGGAGACCCAAGGTCCCAGTAAAACTACTGGGATATCCATATCCCAGTGAATCATATCCATTTCAAGCGCATGATTTCCAAGTGAAATTATCCTTCCCAAAGGTCTGGATGCTGTTTCTCCTAGTCTAGATGCCTGCTGACATAGCTGTAAAGTTAAATATCACCAACAATCATCATAAAAAAAGGGAAAAGGAAAGTAAAAGGAAATAATTGAATAATACAAACCTAACAAAAATATTTATAGCTGCTAGAGTCCTCATTTCTGTAATTGGTTATGAGACAACAGTTAAGTTTTATAACTTCCTCTTTCTGTCACCCATTCTCTGTCACCTTGCCCTTACTCAGAACTCTACCTGGTTGGGGTCCTTGACCTGGTGGGGCAACTGAAAACACAATTCTTAGAGGCGCTGAGTCTTTAGTGGCCATGCCTTTGTTGGATTGTTGTAGTCTTCTATTGATCTTTACTTGGAAGTAATAAGAGGCATCTCAGCATATCTTCTGGCTCCAGTGATTGCCTCTTTACCTCCATTGTGTAGTAGCAACCCAATTTCCCCCCTGTTAATTTAAATCGACTTCATTTTCTGTGTTTTGGTGCAGTGACATGAGGAAATCCAAATAGCTAGATGGCAGTTTCCCCTTCCACTTCCTGTTGAAGCAGTCCTCACCTGGAGACAACTCCAAGATTGCAGGAACAGAAAGCAAATCTCTAAGAATAAGTATAATAGTTAATGGGGTCAGTCCTCATTCCTTGGTTCCCAGATGCATGCGTTCTAGCTACAGAAGAAAGAGCACCAACGATTTGTTGCAGTTAAAAGCATATATTGCATTCTACAGCATGGTACCAAACCTCACAGAGTGTTGTCTTTCATCTCGCACTGTAACTGAGTCTGCAGTGAGCCATTCCATCAGGCCAGCTGCTTCTGGGCAATTGAGGAATATGGTAAGGCTGGTAAATTCCATGAGTGTGAAGCCATTGCTGTACTTCCTTCACTATAAAGTGTATTACTTGCTCAGAATGTTACATGAGATACCATGATGATAAATGAAGAACTCCCTAACACAGTTCCCTAAGAACTCCATGGACAGTGGAGCTGACAGAAGAATGCAGAGCGCGTTATCCCAGGGAAGTTTTGGCATCCTGATGTAATTGAATGTAGGAAGTTGAATCCAAGTTTCAGTCAACCAATCAAGAAAACTGTGGAAACTGTTTCCAGCTGCATGAGCTAGAACATTGTCTGGAATCTTGAATAAGTGAATCCTTATTGATAAATTCAGCCTCATCTCATGTTATTTTCTATTCTTGGACTCTCATCCTTCCAATTTACTTGCACAGCTGTTCTCCAGGTTCCTGCTCATATGAATTAGCATGATCCTACATTTCCTTTGGTGCATCAAATATTTTTTCCCAGAACAGATCTTGCTATTCTTCCCTGAGAGTATAGTGGTATCTAATTCTATTTATGCATCCTGAGCAATGAGAACTCATAGGAGTAGGTCTGGAGGAGAATAGTATCCTATTGCAGGAAGCTGCCTGAGATATGATCATTACATTAGAGACTTTAAACAAGGCAAGTCTAGCTTCCACAGACAGGAGAAGTCGGTCTGGCTCCACAAAAAGGGGGCCAAGAGGGATTTGTCAGTTCAAGCTTCTAAACATTGGCAAACTACCCAAATGTCCTCTCAAGACTCAGGATCCCATGTCTTCTCAACTAATGTCCTAATATTAGCCTATGAGACATGGCTAGGTTTTGTGTTAGTTCACATTGTAACTTGCAACATACACAATTAGATTCTGGGCCAAATCTTCAGCTTTCCACTCAGTGATTACTAGAAACAAGAGATTATTTTAAGGATGCTAAAGAAGCCCATTGGTTCTGTACCTGTGCCTGAGCTGATAGTTTCTTTTCTGTACGTGTTTGGCACCTTTAGAAGCAGGAGCCCACCCAACAACTTATACCCATTGAATGAACAAGTTACAGTTGTTGTTTAATGAAAAAGACATGCTCTGAGAAATGTGTCCTTAGGTGTACTTTCACAAACTTAGATCTCATGGCCAACTGCTCCAACCACCATGGTATATGAGGTCTGTTGTTGACAGAAACATTGTTATGTAGCACATGACTGTATTTGATCTTCCAAAGCCCTGTCTTAACTGGCACATTATCCCAATCAACCTTTAGGTGACAATTTAAGTAAATGTGTTGCCACTGTCTGCCACATTTTACTTCCATTTGCAAGGAGGTAATCACTATATTTATGCTCTACCAGGTGAGCAACCCAAACCAGAATTTGTCTTTTCCTCTATCTTCCCCCTCCCTCCTCCTTCTCCTCCTCCTCTTTCTTCTTCCTCCTCCTCCTCTTCCTTCTCTTCCTCTTCTCTTGTTTCCTCTTCCTCTTCCTCCTCTTCTTTCAATAGTTTTTGGGGGAACAGGTGGTGTTTGCTTATATGGATAAGTTCTTTAGGTGTGATTTCTGAGACTTTGATGCACCCATCACTCAAGCAGTGTACACTGCACCCTGTGTATTACTTTATGCCCCACCCCCTCCCACCCTTCCTCCCAAGTCTCCAGAGTCCATAATATTATTCTTATGCCTTTGCATCCTTATAGCTTATGAGAATATACAATGTTTGGTTTTTCTTTTTTTTTATTTTTTTATTTTTTTAATTTTTATTATATTTTAAGTTCTAGGGTACATGTGCATAACGTGCAGGTTTGTTACATATGTATAC
>NW_012118999.1:172102-188556 GCF_000951035.1 Colobus angolensis palliatus | reverse complement strand
TACTTAAGCCTCAGCAATGGCGGACGCCCCTCCCCCAGCCTCGCTGCTGCCTTGCGGTTAGATCTCCGCAGACTGCTGTGTTAGCAATGAGGGAGGCTCCATGGGCATGGGACCCTCCCGGCCAGGTGAGGGATATATTCTCCTGGTGTGCCCGTTTGCTTAAAGTGCGTTATTGGGGTGGGAGTTACCCGATTTTCCAGGTGGTGTGTGTCTCAGTTCCCCTGTCTAGGAAAAGGGATTCCCTTCCCCCTTGCGCTTCCCAGGTGAGGCGATGCCTCACCCTGCTTAAGCTCTCGCTGGTCAGGCTGCAGCAGCTGACCAGCACCGATTGTCCAGCACTCCCTAGTGCGATGACCCCAGTACCTCAGTTGAAAATGCAGAAATCACCAGTCTTCTGTGTCGCTCGCGCTGGGAGTTGGAGACTGGAGCTGTTCCTATTCCAATGTTTGGTTTTTCATTCCTGAGTTACTGCACTTAGAATAAGGGTCTCCAGCTCCATCCAGGTTGATGTGAAGGCCATTATTTCATTTCTTTTTATGGCTGAGTAGTATCCCATGGTATGTGTGTGTGTGTGTGTGTGTATGTGTTTGTATATATATACATTTATATACATGTGTGTATATATACACATATATATACATATATATATAAATGTGATATATATATGTCACATTTTCTTTATCCACTCGTTGGTTGATGGGCATTTGGGCTGGTTCCATATTTTTGCAATTGTGAATTGTGCTGCTATAAGCATGCATGTACAAGTGTTTTTTCATATAATGACTTATTTTCCTCTGGACAGATACCCAGTAGTGTGATTGCTGGATCAAATGGTATAAATAGTTCTACTTTTAATTCTTTAAGGAATCTCCATACTATTTTCCATTGTGGTTGTTTTAGTTTACATTCCCACCAGCAGTGTAAGAATGTTCCCTTTTCACCACATCCACGACAACATCTATTATTTTTTATTTTTAAATTATGGCCATTGTTGCAGGAGTAAGGTGGTGTTGCATTGTAGTTTTGATTTGCATTTCCCTGATAATTAGTGATGTTGACTATGTTTTCATATGTTTTTTGGCCATTTATATATCTTCTTTTGAAAGTTGTTTATTCATGTCCTTAGCCCACTTTTTGATGGGATTATTTGTTTTTTTCTTACTAATTTCTTTGAGTTCATTGTAGATTCTGGATATTAGTCCTTTGTTGGATGTATAGATTGCAAAGATTTTCTCTCACTTCCTGGGTTGCCTGTTTACTCTGCTGATTATTTCTTTTGCTGTGTAGAAGCCTTTTGGTTAAATTAAGTCCCATCTATTTCTGTTTGTTTTTGTTGCATTTGCTTTTGGGTTCTTAGTCATGAACTCTTTGCCTAGGCCAATGTCTACAAGAGGTTTTCTAATGCTATCTTCTATAATACAATTTTTATGGTTTCAGATCTTAGATTTAAGTCTTTGATTCATCTTGAGTTGATCTTTGTATAAGGTGAGAGATGAGAATCCAGTTTCATTCTTCTACATGTGGTGTGCCAATTATCCCAGCACCATTTGTTGAATAGGGTATCCTTTCCCCACTTTATGCTTTTGTTTGCTTTGGTCAGAGATCAGTTGGCTGTATTTGGCTTTATTTCTGGGTTCTCTGTTCTGTTCCATTGGTCTATGTGCATGTTTTTATACCAGTTCCATGCTGTTTTGCTAACTATAGACTTGTAATATAGTTGGAGGTTAGGTAATGTGATGTCTCCAGATTTGCTCTTTTTGCTTAGTCTTGGTTTGGCTATGCGGGCTCTTTTTTTGTTCCATATACATTTTAGAATTTTTCTTTTATAGTTCTGTGAAAAACGATGATGGTATTTTGATGAGAATTGCATTAAATTTATAGATTGCTTTTGACAGTATGGTCGTTTTCACAATATTGATTCTACCCATCCATGAGCATAGGATGTGTTTCCATTTGTTTGTGTCATCTATGATTTCTTTTAGCAGTGTTTTGTAGATTTGCTTGTAGGGATCTTTCACCTCTTTGGTTAGGTATGTTCCTAACTATTTTATTTTATTTTTTGCAGCTGTTGTAAAAGAGGTTGAATTCTTGATTTGATTCTCAGCCTGATTGCTGTTGGTGTATAGCAGTGCTACTGATTTGTGTATATTGATTTTGTATCCTGAAACTTTACTGAAGAATTTGTTTCTTAATTGAGAATCTGTTTCTTAAAACTTGTGCAAGAACTATATCATACAGCAAAGTAGAAACTTTTCTGGTGTTTAAAACAAAGTAAATCTGCAATAAGGTGAATACACTTAACACTACTGAACTGTACACTTAGAAATGGGAAAGATAGTAAATTTTATGTTATGTGTCTTTTAACCACAATTTTAAAAACTAGTGTGAGTCTAGTACACAGAATTGGTTTCATTCATGAGTAGGAAGTGAAAGAAGCAAATAGGAGAGAAACCATCCAGTGATCAGCAGGAAACTACTCCTGCCCCTCTACTGGAGGGACCGAGGGAGGGGATCATGTTTCTGTACCTTCAAATCAAGGTCATCCTCTGGGAGATGGGACCTGGTGGGCCTGTCATATGGGTTCTGAAGCTGAGGAGGAGGTGCCAGAGAAAGCAGAGAGAGGCTCTTCCTCCCTCCTACCCTCCAATCTTGTGTCAGTGCCTTCCATTGGCAGAGCTGGCCAAGAGCCCATACAAAAGCAGAGCAGGAGAAGGGCAATGAGTCACTTGACCTGTATGTTAATCTCTTTGTAGATAGATATAAATGCACAGAAGTAGTCTCCAACAACAAACTTGTAAAAAATAATACATATAATATTCACTAACAATAGTATATTACTAGCCACTGCAGAGAAAACCTATAGTCCCTGCCCACAAGAAAATTGTCATTTGGGTTAGGGGTTGAGGGAAGAAACAGAGTTATGAAAAAATATAACACAAATAGGTTTTTGAGGTATATACAGCACTGAAAGAGCACAGTGAAGAGAACTGTGCTCTCTTAGGGGTTAGGGGTCATCAATGAACACATCATGGAGTGAGTAAATTCTGACTGGGCTTTAAGGCCTGAATAAGAAGTTTCCAGGCAGAAAAGGGGAGAAGATATATTCCAGGCAAAGGAATCATCGTGATCGTGTGCAACTAAACAGTTGCATAAAGATTGAACTGAGTTATTATTGACTAGTTATTCTAAGTATGAGGTTCTATCTTTGATTAAATACATTGTATTAATTTGATCAGATTTCTTTTTTGATTTTGGAATTATCTTTTGTTCTCAAGTCTCAGACATTTTCAGAGGTCCTTAAAAATCCAATGGACTATAGCACTACGCCTGTGGTGTCTAATGGTTAAAACAGCCCTATCTGGCCCCAGAGAGAAGAAGCTATAACCATGTCAGCAGGCTGTTCCATTCTTCTGTGCCAGGACATGTGGCAGCCCAGTACCTAAAAGGGCATACAAAAGGCCATCTTCCTGCCTCTGCTGATCTTCCACAGACTCCTCTGTAGCCCATCTCAGGCCCTTTTCAGGCTGCACACATAAAGCAGAGGCCCCAGGAACTATGCCTTTTATTCTGGAAGACAGGATGCTCAGTAACCAAAAATGACTGCTAAGCAGTCAACTGATCCCATGCATGACCCACTTCACTTCTCCATCTGCACATTGGAAAGCTCCAGGCAACTGCTGGTGATATCAGGGGTAAAGCAGGGAGCAAAGGGTCCTAGCCCTTCCATTTACAAGTTGACACATGCACATGCTCCCAAAGAATGTTTTATCCAATCTGTGTGTTATAGACTGAATCATGTCACCTACAAATGTATATGTTAAAGTCTTAACCTATAAAGTGACTATATTTGAAGATAGGGCCTATAAGGAAGTAATAAAGGTTAAGTCATAATGGTGGGGCCTTAATGTGATAAACTGGTTTCCTTATAAGAAGAGGAAGAGACATCAGATCTCTAAACCCCTTCCCTATACCGGCATAAAGAAGACGCCATATAAGGGCACAGTGAGAAGGTGGCCAATTACAAGCCAAGAAACAAACCCTTGCCAGAAATCAACCCTGACAGCAGTACTGCCCAGTCAGCGTTGGTTGTTATGGCAGCCTGAGCTGACTAATACACTGTTCTTTAGATGTAAGTGTGCATTCCAAAGGACATATAAAGTCCAAAGGGTGTTAGGGAATTGGAAGTCAGATCTGTAAGCCTTGCAACCTATTATAGTCTCTCTAGTTTCTAGGGGTGATCATGAGACAGGAAATAGAAAAAATAAAACAAAAAAGATAAATTACTGTAAAAGAAAATCACAAAACTCATAGGAATCAAATGCTAAAAAAAGAGTACAGTGAACAATTAGGAAAAAATTCACCTAAAAATTAATTCTATAAAACAATCTTACAAGCTATTTATAATAATGCTTAAAATATTCAAAGAGCTAAATTTAAAAAGAATCCATAATAAAACATAAAACTGTGAAACAGCAACAACAAAGAAGAAATGAAGCAATAAGTGAAGATGAGAAAAGATTAAATTAGAATATTGGAAATAAAAAAATGTGATAATTGAACATTTAAAAACCCAGTAGATAAGATAAACTTTAGGCTGGTCACAATCACAGATGGAATTAATGGATTAGAATGTAGTATTGAAGAATTCATCAGGATGCAACATAGAGATTGAAGATAATTTTTTTTAAAACCTGAAAGCACATTTAGGAGACAAAATAGATAAATTAAGAAACTGTAACAGATATCTAAATAGGGTTTCCAGAAGAAGAAAGGAATAACAAAGAGCCATCTTTGAAAATAAAATAGCTGAGGATATTCCTGAATTGAAGAAAGACATGGTTTTGATTGAAAGTGTACCCTGAGATACAAATAGGATAAATAAAAGTTAAGCCAACACTGAGACACATTATAGTGAAACTAAAAAATACCAAGGATGAAGCCACAAATGCTCCTACAAGTGACCAGAAAGAGAAGACACTTTATCTACAAGGAGAAACCAGTAAGACTGACAGCAGACTTCTCATCAGCAACAATATATGCCAGAAGACAGCAGATTAGTTTCCTGAAAGCACAGGGAGGAATTAACAGTCAACTTAATATTTTACAGTCATTTAAACTATTATTCAAGAGTGAGAGAAAAATAATAAAATTGTTAGAAACTGCATCTGAAAGAGTTTTACCATTCTCAGAAATAAATCATTACTTTTTTTTTTGAGACAGGATCTCACTGTCATTCAGGCTAGAGTGCAGTAGCATGATCTATAGCTCACTGCAGCCCTGATCTCCCAGGCTCAAGTGATCCTCCCACCTCAGCCTCCCCAGTAGCTGGGACTACAAGCAAGTACCACCAGGCCTAGCTAACTTTTTTGATTTTTTAGTAGATATGAGGTCTTGCTATATTGCCCAGGCTGGTCTCAAACTCCCGAGCTCAAGCAATCCTACCTCCTCAGCTTCCCAAAGTGCTGAGATTACAGGCATGAACCAAAGTACCCTGCTTAAAAAACAAAAACAAAAACAAACTTTTTTAAGATGAAAGCCAGCTCAGAGAAAAGGCTGAATTACAGTAAACAATTGTGTACCTACAAATAAATAAGTCTATTTTAGAATTTTTAAAAAATTTATTTTCTTATTTCAATAAGTTTTTGGGGGAACAGGTGGTATTTGGTTACATTAATAAGTTATTTAGTGGTGGTTTCTGAGATGTTGGTGCACCCACCACCCAAGCAGTGCACACAGTATCCAATGTGTAGTCTTTTTCTTTTTTCAATTTTATAACTTTATTTGATGTATTTGATGATCAGCGATTAGTTCTCATCCACACTGACAGTCTGTAGATTTTTGAAAGTGGTAACAGGTACATAGGTAACCAAAGTATAGAGCTTATTTGGTGAATCTTCATCCTCACTACGTTTTCTGGACAGCCGCACATGGATTTGATGTGGGACATTCCTTATTCCTTTGGCCCAGACAGCTTTGTTGAGCCTGGTATCAATACACACACCTGGAGTTCCCATCTCCTTCATGGCAAATTTCCAAATCTCTTTGAGTGCCCAAGGGGCACGCTTCTTGAAGCCCGCTCCATGGATGCGCTTGTGAATGCTGTTGGTGTATCCTCGGGTCACCGCCTCGTTGATGGCAGAACGGCCCTTTTTCTTCTCACCACCCTTCTTTGCGGGAGCCATTCTGCCGGGTCCAAGTTGGAAAAGCCCAGTGTGTAGTCTTTTTATCCCCTGCCATCCCCCACCCTTTCCCCTGAGTCTCCAAAGTCCAAAGTATATGTACCATTCTTTGCCTTTGTGTCTCATGGCTTCGCTCCCACACATGAGTGAGAACATACGATGTTTGCTTTTCCATTCCTAAGTTATTTCACCTAGAATAGTAGTCTCCAATTCCATCCAGATTGCTGTGAATGTCATTATTTCATTCCTTTTTATGGCTGAGTAGTATTCCATGTTACATATATACCACATTTTCTTTATCCACTCATTGATTGATGGGCATTTGGGCTGGTTCCACATTTTTGCAATTGCAAATTTGTATGTCCACAATTGTTTCTTGTAGCTCTTTATTTCTTTTTTTGCACACAATTTATTACCACTGAGATGGTTCTTTCATAACAAGATGGTTCTTTCTTTTAAAAAGTTGGTAAATTTAACAATTTGTTTAAAAATAATTAAAATTTTTGTGTGTGTTGAAAATTTGAGGGTTAAAAAAGGATAAATAACCAGATGGGGAAAGGGGGTAGTCATTGTTTAGTTAAAATGTGCTAAGTCCTTTTCATGTTCTAGAGGAGGATAGAAATAATGAACAAATTTAGACTTTGTGAGAAAATTCATGGCTAAATGTTTATGTTAAAAATTTAAAGATAACTGCCAAAGAAGACAAACACAATTTATAGATTGCAAGCCAGCAGAGGCAGACAAAGCAGAAATATAGAAAAATGTTATCAATCCAACAGAAGGCAGTAAAAGGGATAGGAAATAAAGATAAAGGATGGTAAGCAGAAACACAAAATGTAGTGGCAAAAATAACTCCAACTCTATCAGTGACCAGGATAAATGTAAGGAGATTAAATTCACCTATTAAAAGATAGATTATCTGATTGGATTTTTAAAAGAGAAAGACACATTATATGCTGCACACAAGAACTACACTTAAACAAAGGCTGAAAAGAAAGCATGGGAAAAGATATGGCAGGCAGAAACTAGGCAGAAGAAAGTTGGGATTTCAGACTAACTTGAATTTAAGGTGGAAAGCAGATGATTCTAAAATCTCAGATTTTCTCTTTGATTTTTCTTGAGGATTCCACAGTGACCTACTGCATATCTATTCAGGGTCTCACAGTTATCTCCAACTCAGTTTTGCAAAACTGACATCATTTTCATTTCTAGGTTGTCTCTGAAGCAATTATTGGCCCTACTCTCCACATAGTTGCCCAGGTACCTTTGGTCCTCAGGCCTGCCACTTTTTTCATGGTCTTGCATTGATTATTAGGGCAACCAAAATGTAGACTGTATTTCTCACCAGGGCCCGGAGGCTTCCTGGAAAAGGCATGAACTCATGTCTTTGAGGAGAGTGCCCCACTGAAGTGCCAAGAGCAGAGGCAGGCGGCTCCCTGCAGGCAGATGCAGTCAGGAGCAAGAAATTGGGACTGAACTTTCCTGTCAAAATTGGGTCCTGTCACCCCTGTCTTCTTTATCTGATCCAACTCTCTCCAAGAGGGAGCAGAGTGAAGCAGTAATGCTGACAAAGCCAACAGCAGAAAAGAAAGCTCTGCTGAGTGGTGAGAAGTAGCTTAAGGGGGACAGAGGCTGGGAGAACAGCGAGTACTGTAAGGGTAGTGGGTGGGTGGTAGGGAAGGAAACTGCCGGATACAGACCCACCACTGTCAGTGTGTCAAATCCTAGCCCATCTGCACGCCTGCCTCAGAGAAGACAGGAAGGGGGAAGCGGGGGCAGGAAGTGTGGAAGCCTCAGAATATTCTGGCCCTGCTTGTATTTGACTATGTCAGTTCCAAGATGTTCACCTCAATCTGGCAGTCGACAGTGTCTTTTACAGCAACACAAATCAAATATTCTATTGGGTCAATGCAGAGCAGTCATTAAGTTACCCACCTCGAGGAACTGGATGCATCATTGTCGTCAAACTGGTACTTTGCTGTCAAGCAGGCACACGTCCGACCGCTAAGGCATGGTTATGTCATGACCCAGACTCGACCACGGGGACAGTAGCTGCATCACCCTTGTAAACCCCAGGCTTCATTCGACATATATCAGCATTCTGCCTAATTGAATTACGTAAATATTCATTTTTTAAAAATGCAACAATGAGGCAATTCCTTAAACAGCATACATGCATTTTTGGTGGCTGTTTCTCTTCTGTACTTAAGGGGTCAAAGGCAAGGCAACCCTCAAATAGTTAGCAATGCTGGGAGTAGCCAGAACATAGAAAAGTGTCTGAAGAGCAGGGAGGAAGCCCCTCACTTTGACAGGCCTGTAGGATTCCCCCGAGGGCTTAATTACTCTGCTGTCATGATCCTCTATTGCTGGCCAGAGACTGAGGCGTGGACAGACACTCGCACAGTCCGAACACAAGCCTTCCCATCCTGGCCCCCGTTTAAAGGGGAAGCAGTCAGGGCCCTGGGCTCCAGGAAGACCAGAGGAGGTAGGGCCCTGCCTCCTCCAAGCCCCCAGTGGTGGGCCACTGAGGCATGCCCATCTGCCACACTGACTTGGTTTTAATGAAAACTGTCCATGTGCTGCTACTCACTCCTAATTATCTGTGCTCTGGCCTGGCTGGCTGACGTGTTTATTTTGTGGCTGCCAGACTGGTGGAGATGGTTCTTTCATAAAGAATCACACCGCTTTCAAGTTGAGTTTTCTTTTTGCCCATCATTTGTTTTTGCAAACATTTCAGGATTAATTGAACACTGTTCCCCCTTCCAACCAAAACACATGCTCGCCTTCGCTGCACAATATGGCCATCTTGGCATTTGATCATCTCTGCACACTTTCATTTCTGAGTCCCCAGTGCTGACAAAAGACCAGTCTCAAGTAACCCCAGGCCGCTATGTGGGAGAAAATTGAGTTTCATTTCAGATTAGCCTCTCCAGTTTCTGTCTCTGAAAAGCTCATTTTCTATAAATCTAGGTTTGGATATCTTCAGGCTCACCTTGAGCATGCAGCTGCATATCTTTTGCTCATCTTTTTAATTATCAGTATGGGTTTGGAAGCTTCTACAATATGTCATGTTTTGAGTAAGGGAAAAAGGAAGAAAAGAGTTAGCTCGGGGCAGACATTAGAAAGTGTCAAATAAAAATTGTTCTTCTCTAACATAATTTCACCATTAAGACACCACTGAAAAAAAGTAGCTAGAGATTAAAATGACTGTCTCCTTTATTTCTACTGTTGCACACCTCATTTTGTAAAACAAAACCAAAAAACTTTCTATCAACCTCATTGTCACCCCTTCTCTCTTTCTAATGTTGCTTAATCCCACTCGCACAGAAGAATCATCTGGGTGTTTTAAAATGTGCCAATGTGTGGTAGACAGAATAATGGCCTTCCAAAGATGTTCCCATTCTGACCTCCAGGACCCGCTACCTTCCATGTGATTAAATTAAGGATCTTAGGTGGGAATATTATCCTGAATTATCCAGGTGGGCTCCAAAAGTAATCACAAATGTTCTTAAAAATAGAAAAAGGAAGCAGAAGAAGAGAGTCAGAGTGAGATGTCACCATGGGAATAAAGGCACAGAGAGATGCAACTTTGTTGGCTTTGAAGATGGAAGAAGGAGGTCTTTGAAGGTTTGAAAGGGCAAAGAGACCAGGCGCAGTGGCTCACGCCTGTAATCCCAGAGGTGGGAGGGTCACTTGAAGCCAGGAGTTCGAGACCAGCCTGGCCCACATATAGAGACCCCTTCTCTACAAAAAATGAAAACATTACTTGGGTGTGGTGGCATGCACCTGTAGTCCCAGCTACTCGGGGGGGGGGGGGCGCTGAGGTAAGAGGATGGGAGGATCGCTTGAGAGTAGGAGATTGAGGCTGCAGTGAGCCATGATCATGTCACTCCACCAGCTTGGGTGATGAAGTGAGACCGTGTACAAAAAACAACAAAGGCAAGGAAACAGATTCTTAGAGTCTCTGGAAAGGTCTGTAGCCCTTCTGACTTATTGAATTTAGCCCAATGAGACCTGTGTTGAACTTGTGACCTAGAGAATTAGAAGATAATAAAATTGCATTGTTCTAAGCCACTAAGTTTGTGGTAATTCATTTCAGCAACCATAGGAAACTAATACATCATGTACATTTTCTCTAGACTACCTAAGCAGCAGGACTGGGCACCACTGGCTTGCACTGTTTCCAGGTCCTCATTCCTCCCTGCCCCTCAGCCCCTTACAATCTGCTGCTGGGCCCCCAAACACCTCCGAAGCTCTTCTCACACACTAGTTACCTCCTTGCTGACAAATCCCCTGGACACTTCTCCCTTCTTACTTTACTTAACACTGGACACTTGACCATTTCCCCATCCTGAATCAGTCCCCTGCTTCAGCTTCCCAGACACCGTGCATCTACTGTTTCCTTGGCCGCTCTTGTCATCCTTGTGGTTCTCTGGCTGCTGCTTTTCCTTGGACCAATCCTTAAGTGTCGATGCTGGGAAGGCTGCTCATTAGGGTCTGTTCTCTTCTCACTCTCTATACTCTTCCCAGGATGTTTCATGTATCCCTTTGGCTTCTATGTAGTGATGGATACCTACCCTAAATCTTTTGCTCTGATCTCTTTCCTGCCTTTCACAGCCATATATTCAACCATCTATCTCAAGCCCAGTATGTCTAATGCTGAACCCATTTTCTCTACCATAATTTCCTTCCTCTGTCTATGATGTTGTTATCCATGTGGCAACTCAAGCCAGAAACCTGGAAAGCATCCTGTCTCCTTCCACTCCCTTGCCTGTTCCTCACTCAAATCTGCTGAATCACTTCTCTCCGTCCACTCACTACCATCTTGGTTCAGGCTACCTTCATCTCTACCTGAATTATTGCAAGAGCCAAAGCCATCACTCGAAGACAAAAATGCCATGACTCTGTGTAAAACACTTTAACATCTCTCTCATTCCTTAGATGATGAGCTTTTCACTTGTCTTCAAGTCATAGTGGCACTTTGCTCCTATTTTCCTGTCCAGTGGCACCTCCTCCCATGCTGGCCTCTATTCTCACCCCACCCTCTCTCCAAACTCTATGCCCAGGCCATTATGAACCACGGTACTTTAGTCATCTGAATTCACTATGCTTCCTCTTACCTCAGGCTTTGTACATGCCAGTCTCTCTTCCTAAACATATTCTGGTCCCATTCTGGGACTAGCTAAGTCATCCCAGGCATTGATCATAACTTAGCTGCTGCCATGGACTTTTGTCATTTTTTTAGCTGCTTAGCATCCATTCATCCTTCCTTCAATATCCTGATTTCCTTCTGGAGAATTAACCATTTTTTCCTTTGTATCCCCTTGGTTGAATGGTAAATCCATGTGTCAGGCCCCTGTTACAGAAGCTAAAGGGTGTAAACTCATTTCTCTCATGGCCCTGGTACAAGGCGGTAGATGAGCTGTGACCTAAGCTGGTCAATTAGATGCTTTCCTCCAGGACTTTGAATCTTATACAAATAGCACAAGGATGAATGAAATTGAAATCCCTCCACATTAGTGGCAGTGCTCTGACCAGATTGTTCTGGCTCTGAGATACTCCCTGGGTTCCTGCTTCCTAACCCTTTAAAGCTGCTTTTCTTTCTGCCCTTTATAAGCCTGTTTCTCCAGATTTTCTGTTTGTACTCAGTATCCTTCCATTAAATTATTTTATATTTAAGTTAGGAAAACTTGGTTTCTGTTAGCTCTTTAACTGTATTTTCTCTGGCTTCATAGCCTGGATTAAAAGCCTCTCCTATGGGCTTATCCTTCTCAAGGTAGTTAATTTTATTTATTTATTTATTTTTATGGCAACAGAGTCTCACTCTGTCACCCAGGCTGGAGTGTAATGGTGCGGTCTCAGCTCACTGCAACCTCTGCCTCCTGGGTTCAAGCAATTCTCCTACCTCAGCCTCCCCAGTAGCTGGGACTATAG
Source organism: Colobus angolensis palliatus (assembly GCF_000951035.1). Classification (NCBI taxonomy): domain Eukaryota; kingdom Metazoa; phylum Chordata; class Mammalia; order Primates; family Cercopithecidae; genus Colobus; species Colobus angolensis. The sequence goes on along the minus strand of NW_012118999.1, from coordinate 176,443 downwards.
GCACACACCGCCATGCCTAGCTAATTTTTTGTATTTTAGTAGAGATGGGGTTTCACCATGTTGCCCAGGCTGGTCTCAACCTCCTAAGCTCAGGCAATCCTCCTGCCTCAGCCTCCCAGAGTGCTAGGATTACAGGCATGAGCCACTGCACCCAACCCTCATAGTAGACATTACAGTGTATTAAAATGGCACTTACTTCTCTTTCTCTCCCACTAGACATAAACTTTTTGAGAGCAGGGACAATGCCTTGTTTGTTATTGTATATCCAGTGCCAAGGACTGTGACTGAGATATAGTAAGCATTCAACAAGCCTTTGAGAACAGTGTGAATGCAGTTTCATCCTTTGATGTGCACAGAATAAATGCAGAAAAGGCTCATAGTCTACTGGTTCCAATGTTTCCAAACAAGCTATTGCTAGCTTATTTACATTATTGCCAAAAGTTTTCATTAAGGCTTCCTCTGCCCATGGGCAAAGCGTGTAGACAATTGTGCAAAGTGTAAAGCAAACCAAATCAAACCCAAACTGAAAATATCAAAATAGAAACTTCCACTTCAAGGAAGATGAGTAGACATACTTTTCCCTATTCCAACCCCTAAATGCAGCAAAACTTCCTGGATGTGTGTAAAGCAAACATAAGAAGATTCTGAAAGATGGAGAGAAGGCAGACCAATGAGGGACTTCAGAACTCATGCAGTGATGTGGTGGTGAATTCCCTGAGTTTTCTTTTTGCTTCATATGTCTCAGACTCAGAGCGGAAGAAGCTAGCAACCTGGAAACACTAATGTACACTAATGTATAGACAGAAAGAACTCCAGCAAAAACCTGTTCTGTCTAGGTAAAGGACCAAAAAAGGGATAGCCTAGCAATAGCTGCCCTATTCCAGTCAAACACCATAGAAAACTATGGCCCCATCCCAACCAACACCAGAGAAAGTTGAGCGGGGAGCCTAAGATGTCAAGAGGTACCCAGCTTCACTCCTGCTAGGGTGATGTCAGAGAAGGCTGAGTGGGGAGCCAGGACTTTCATCCCCAATGGGTGGTAACAAGCACCTTCTTTTCTCCACATGGTATTAGTGGGAACCACCCAGGGAACCCGGACTTTCATCTCCACATAACTGTAACAAGGTGTGTATTTCCCCTTCCAGCTGGGGAGGATTTGTGGAGGCCTGCTGGGGATTCGGAATTCCCATCCCACCTAACACTAATGAGTAGCTCCCTTCTCCAACCAAATGGAGCCTGTATGGAGAACACAGACTTAAACGCCCACTTGGAATTTAAAGTGATGCCCTTTTGTACCCTGCCAGAGTGGTGTTAGAGCAAGCCAACTAAAACAAGGCTTAAATAAGATCCCAAACCACAGTACATATTGTCTAAACTATCTAGGTTTTTTTGTTTATTTGTTTGTTTGAGACAGAATTTTGGTCTTGTTGCCCAGGCTAAAGTGCAATGGTGTGATCCCAGCTCACTGCAACCTCCACTCCCAGGAGCCTGCCTCAGCCACTCAAGTAGCTGGGATTACAGGCATGCACCACCACATGCGGCTAATTTTGTATTTTTAGTAGAGATGAGCTTTCTCCATGTTGGTCAGCCTGGTCTTGAACTCCCGACCTCAGGTGATCCACCCGCCTCGGCCTCCCAAAGTGCTGAGATTACAGGCGTGAGCCACCGCACCCAGCCAAAATATCCAGGTTTTAATGGAGAAAAAATAGATTTTTAAATAGAAATTTTATTAAATTTATTAAAAATATATTTTTAATAGATTAATTATCACAAGAACCATTGATATCTGAAATAAAGTAAGAAACACAATCATCAAGATGACACAGTTGTTAGAATTATATGACAAAGATTTTAAAGGAGACATCATAAAAGTGCCTCAACTATCAATTACAAATGCACATGAAACAGATGAAAAAACAAAACATCTCATTAAAGAAATATAAAACCTCAGCAAAGAAAGAGAAACTATAAAGAAGAACTAAATGGAAATTTTAGAACTGAAAAGTATAATAACCAAAATGAAAAGCTCAGTTGATGGACTAAACAGCAGAATAAAGAGGAGAGAGGAAAGAGTCAGTAAATTGACAATAATAGGAATATCCAATTTTTAAGAATTGATGCAAAATAGATGTACGTAGTTTCAGGGCACAACTGATGATATACTACACTCATATAATTTGTAAGGATCAATTCAGTGCACTTAGGATATCCATCTCCTGAAGTATTTGTCTTTTCTTTATACTGGAACCATTTAAATTTTTCTCTTATAGCTATTTTGAAATATACAATAGATTAGTGTAAACTATAGTCATCCTCTTTAGGACAGACCTAAAGAAGCAAAGTAAATCTTTGCTTTAGAAACTGAACTAATAATTACCATCCAAAGAAGCTGTATTAGTCCATTCTCACACTGCTATAAAGAACCACCTGAGACTGGGTAACTTCTGAAGAAAAGAAGTTTAATTGACTCACAGTTCTGCAGGCTGCATAGGAAGCATGCCTGGGAGGCCTCAGGAAACTTACAATCATGGTGGAAGATGAAGGGGAAGCAAGCACATCTTACTGTGGGGGAGCAGGAGAGAGAGAGCTAAGGGCGAAGTACCATACACTTATAAATCATCAGATTTTGTGAGAACTTACTCACTATCATGAGAGCAGCAAGGGGGAAATCTGCCCTCATAATCCAATCACCTCTGACCAGATCCCTCCCTCAACATTGGGAATTACAATTCAACATGAGTTGAGGCGGGGTGGGGGGGAGGGTGACACAGAGCCACACCATATCAGAAAGTGAGACAGTATTTGCAGTCTGAACCTAACCAGATTGATGACCTGCTAAAATAACAACAGGAGCAGCAAAATCCACACGCTACAAAGGATTTTAACTGGAATGAAAGTCTACACAAGAAAACATCACATTGTCAGGATGCAATCCCGAATTACTAAATAAACAAACAACCCAGAAACGTGACCAATTCTCAAGGGAAAAAACAATCAATAAATGCCAACCCATGTAAAACAGACATTTGATTTACCAGACAAAGACTTTGAAGTATGAGTATGCTCTAATGAGGGAACATAAGCATGCCTGAAATGAGAGGACAGACAGACATCCTCAGCAGAGAAAGAGAAACTATTAAAAGAGCAAAATTGAATATTTTCAAACTGAAAAATATAATATCTGAAATTAAAAATGCACTGGATTGGCTCAGTAATAAAATGGAGAGTATAGAAAAGTCAGTTAGTGGAAAGCTAAATCTACAGAAATTATCCAATCTAAATGACAGAGGAAAAAATTGTTCTCTTCAGTTCATTAAAATGTGTATGACTACTGAAAGGAAAAACTATAACATTGTCTGGTGGGATTTGCAACATATGCATATATAATACATATGTATATAATACATATGACAACTATGACATAAAGGTCAGCTCTGGAGGCTAAAAGGATCTGTGTGGTTTTAAGACACCTACATTTTACTTGATGTAAAATATTAATTTAAGATAGAGCGTGACAAGTCAGGCAGGTATGTCGTAATTCCCAGAGGAACCACTAAAAAAATTATAATTTGGAGATATATGCAAAATGCCAATAAATGAATTAAAGTGAAATTTAAACTAAAACATTTAAATTAAACTAAACTCAAATAACCCCAAAGAAGGCAGGAATGAAGAAAACGAGGAACAAAAACAGATGACCTACACAGAAAACAAATAATAAAATGAAGACCTAAATCCAACCATATCAAAAATTAAATGAAGTATAAATGTAAGGACACCAAGAAATTCACTTTAAGTATAAAGGCATAAACTAAGAAGATAGTAAAAGATGCATCAAACAATGATAGAAGGCTGAAATGGCTATGTTAATATTAGACAAAGCAGACTTGGAAACGGAATATTACCAGCAGTAAAGGGGGGCATTAAATAATGAAAAAGGTATATAAGAAGGTATAACACTTCCAAATATATATTCAGGAGTTGTTGTATTAATAGTTTGATTAGAGGGCGGAGCAAGATGGCCGAATAGGAACAGCTCCAGTCTCCAACTCCTGGCGCGAGCGACACAGAAGACCGGTGATTTCTGCATTTTCAACTGAGGTACTGCGGTCATCGCACTGGGGAGTGCCGGAAAATCGGTGCTGGTCAGCTGCTGCAGCCCTACCAGCGAGAGCTGAAGCAGGGCGAGGCATTGCCTCACCTGGGAAGTGCAAAGGGGGAAGGGAATCCCTTTTCCTAGCCAGGCGAACTGAGACACACAACACCTGGAAAACCGGGTAATTCCCACCCCAATACTGCGCTTTAAGCAAATGGGCACACCAGGAGATTATACCCACACCT
>NW_012118999.1:130844-167217 GCF_000951035.1 Colobus angolensis palliatus | reverse complement strand
CCTCCCAAAGTGTGGGATTACAGGCGTGAGTCACTGAGTCTGGCCTGATTAGAATTTTTAACAGCTTATCTTGGCATTGTAGGCAGAGTCTAAAAAGAATGAGTGTAGTCTTTACTGGAAATTTAAAAATAGTAATTATGGTATCCCATCAGTTGTTTCCCAGTCTGTGAAACATCCTGTGGAAGAGCTTGTTCTGCCATCATACAGGGTAAGAATCTTGAGCCAATGTAGCAAATGGTTTCTGATAGGCTGACTCCTCATTTCTTACCCTAACAGGTGTGAGTGTTTGACACTATAACTTTGACCTGGCATGGGTAATCGTAAATGATCCTACATGCTAACAATATTCTACTTATTGCCCTCATTCCTAGTTTGCAGAATGCTTTCTGCCTACCAGCTTACTGAAAGAGATACTGCTGGAAACCAAAGCCATGGCCTTGGAGATTTTCTCATCTCCCAGCTTGCCTGGCCCCCTCCTTCTTGATGGCAGGAGACTGTGATGGGTGTGTCTGGCTTGACATGCCACTAGCACATGTTTCTTGAATGTTCTTCTTTCCTGGGATGGAGAGTCATGATCTGATTCTGATTCTTTCTGTATTTTCTCACAAGGTAAGGGAGAGATTATGGGCCAGCCTATCTACTGGCTTTTGACCCCTTTGCCAAATGTTCTTCAAGTCACAGTATAGAATCTACCAAGGGAAGTTAGGAATCAAAAAGATGGTGGTGGATTGCTACAATTAAGTAAAACCATGAGGGAATTATAAGAAATAAACATCAAGTCCAGCTTTATGTTTATTCTTTTCTTATCTTTTTTTCTTCCACCCCAAAGATATTATAGGTTTATGTTTAAAAGATCAATTTCATTATAATCAGCATATAGGAGGCCACTGTAAGAAACCCTGAGAAAATTGGTAGCAAGGTCACCAAGAGTGAAGCTAGCAAAAATCAACTTTAAATGGATGAGGACAAAGAACACACACACACCAACACACACACATAAACCTATGGACTATTCTCAGTCATGATGATCATTGCCACAACCCTCAATAAAATGTGTGCAAACAGACAGCATATTAAAAGATTAATATTACATGACCAAAGGAATTTATTCCATGAATGTAAGGGTGTTTCAATATTTGTATGTTTATTAATATATTTCACATTAATGGATTCAAATATTATGGAAAGATTTCCATCAATTTTTTAAGAAAAATTCAACATCTATTCTTGATTTTTTAAAAAAAGTGTTAATAAAATGGGATTTAATAGATATTATTCTGTTATGCAAAACCCAGTATTATGCCTGTCAGGAAAAGGTAGAAGCATTCCTGTTAAAATCTGGAACAAGGAAAGAACACAGCATCACTAGTGTAATTTATCACGACCTGGTGGAGTTTTTCAGCGCAATTAGAGAAGAGAAAGAAATGGATGGTTCAAAACTTGGGATACAGGACATGTTATAATTATTAGCAGATTTATTTGCCTCAAAAAATCCAAGAGACAATATTGAAATACTGTTATAGTCAGGGAATGTAGCAAGGTAACTGAATAAAGGTAGTGTATGGAAATCAATAGCCTTCATACATGCAAATTATAATCAATAAGAACAAGAGACCCCCAAGGGCAAATACCAAATACGTGAAATACTTAAGAATAAACTTAAAAAATGTACAAGATTTATAGAATGAAAACTTTAAATACTAATGAGGATCACAAAAGGACATTTGAACAAATAACATACTAAACTGATAGAAAATTATATCATTATAAAGATATTAATTCTCCTTAAGTTAAACTAAATTTATAACATACTGTCAATGAAATGCAAACTGCAGTTTTTTTGAACTAGACAAACTAATTCTAAAACTTATATGGCCCTGATTGCTTAATGGATAAGGCTTTGGCCTCCTAAAATTTATATGGAAAAAATAAACAATCCAGGAAAACTAGGAAAGTTATGGGAAAAAAATGAGGGAACTCTTTCTACTAGATATGAAAACATAATATTCAAAACAATGTGACACTGAATGTTAAGTGGATAAATATACTAATAGAAAAAGATTAGAAAGTCTAGGAATAGATCCTCAAGCATTGAGGAATTTATTTTGTGATTTTCAAAGCAGTGGGTGAGCTGATTATATGTTGGCATTTACCCCCATTCCCAACATTCCATGCTCCCCTGTGTCACAAATATGCTGGCTGGAAGCCAGAGTGCCACATTTCTGGATTTTTTTGTCAGCTGCCTATGGTAAGGTTCTGCAACTGAGGGGCACTCACTGGTTGGGATTGAGGAACAAGAGGTGAGACAGAGCCATTTTTCTGCTTCTGGTGCCTCTTCTGGCCGCAGGAATGGCATCAACAGCAGGTAACTTGGGCTCCACCAGCATTAGTAAGAATGGTAGTAGTTTGAGCAGCATCCTTAGAAAGTAAGTTCCTGGGTTCCTGGTCAATGTCTATGGGAATGTTCCAAAAAAGCAATGGTCCTGCAGCCAGCAGCTCAGTAGTGAAAATAAACTGCTAGTTTCCAGCCCAGGGTCACTAGCAGCATCATGATCACAGACTGATATCCCTTTCATCTTTTGCTTCTTTAGCCCTTCCAATTCTTTGCCACAAATTGTTTGCATTAATTTATTCTCTGCTGGGAATATCTAGAGTACTTCCACATTTCCTAATAGGATACTAGCTGATCAAAGGAGAACACAGCAATTATTCAACAAATGATTTTGGTGAAACTAGGTAGCGTAACTCCTCACTTAACATTGTCTATAGCAGGGGTCCCTAACCCCTGCTATCAGTCTATGGTCTGTTAGGAACCAGGCCACACAGCAGGAGATGAGTGGCGGGTGAGCATTACGGCCTAAGCTCCACCTCCTATCAGATCAGCTGCAGCATTAGATTCTCACAGGATCATGAACCCTATTGTGAACTGCACATGCGAGGGATCTAGGTTGCATGCTCCTTATGAGAATCTAATGCCTGATAATCTGAAGTGGAACAGTTTCATGTTTAAACCATCCCCCACCACCCTGCTCCATGGAAAAATTGTCTTTCATGAAACTGGTCCCTGGTGCCAACAAAATTGGGGAACTGCTGGTCTATAGGTAATTGGAAACTGGACACATAATGAAACTAACTTTACCATAGGCTAATTAGGAGAAACAAGAACTGAGTTCCTATGGCATATTTCTGGCACAAAAAAACCACCAAACTTCTAAATAAGTACCCCCAACAGTTCTAATCTTAAACATTGAAATAAGTATGAGCTATACAAACATTTAAGAAAGATTAATAAAAGCCAGTAAATGACTAGCCAATTTGTGGTGAGTCAGTGAGTAATGGCAGGTGCAGTGGTGGTGGGTTAAATGAAGGAATAAATGTTTGCAAAGTGAGAATTGTGAGAAGCACCTCTTACCACTAGGCAATTCAAAAGTGTGGTAGGCTTGCTGAGTGCTTTTGTACCTCATCGTTTATTGTTGTGCATTTGCATGATTATTGAATACTTTATGAATTTTTACTTTACAGTAATCTGTATTCATTCATTCCTTCTCCAGCCTGCTTATTTCAGTTCAAGGTCAGGGTGTCCAGAGCCTATATTGGCATCTCGAACATAAGAGGGGAACCAACTTTGGATAGGACATCATCCCATCACAGGGCACACTCCCACGCACTCAGTCTTACTCACACTGGGACAATTTAGACACGCCAATAAACCTAAGGTGCATATCTTTGGGATGTGGGTAGAAACTAAAGTACCTGGAGAAAGCCATGCAGATGTGGGGAGAATGTGTGAAATCCATATAGAGAGTGGCTCTGGCTGGAAAGCAATTTATTTTTCTCAGCAATATTATGAAGAAATCGTGAACTAAACAATGTTATTCAAGGATCTGCAGTCAACTTCTGGAACTAAAAAAAATATTTGATTCTTTACCTCACAGCTTATACCAAAATATATTTTAGGTGAATCAAAGATTTGAATATAAAAAAATACACCACAAAAATATAGAAGAAAACAGACCAGGTGCAGCAGTTCCTGCCTATAATCCCAGCACTTTGGGAGGCCAACAAGGTAGGATCACTTGAGCCCAAGAGTTTGAGACCACACTGGGCAACACAGTGAGACCTGTCTCCACAAAAATTACAAAATTAGCTGAACATGGTGGTATGCAACTGTAGTCTCAGCTACTCAGGAGGCTGAAGTGGGAGGATTGCTTCAGTCTCAGCTACTCAGGAGGCTGAAGTGGGAGTACTGCAGTGAGCCATGATCATGCCACTACACTGCAGTCTGGGTGACAAAGCAAGACCTTGTTCCCCCACCAAAAAAGAAAACATGCACACACACACACACACGCATGCACGTATGTGTATATATATGAACACACGGCAGATTGTTAACCATACGCTCAGAGAGCTGAACGTGTTTCTTTTTTGTGAGATGGAGTTTTGCTCTTGTTGCCCAGGCTGGAGTGCAATGACACAATCTTGGCTCACTGCAACCTCTGCCTCCTGGGATCAAGTGATTCTCCTGCCTCTGCCTCCCCAGTAGCTGGGATTGCAGGCATGCACCACCACATCCAGCTAATTTTGCATTTTCAGTAGAGATGGGGTTTCACCATGTTGGTCAGGCTGCTTTTGAACTCCTGACCTCAGGTGATCCGCCCTCCTCGGCCTCCCAAAATGCTGGGACTACAGGTGTGAGCCACCGCACCTGGCCCTAAAGGTCTTTCTAAGATGCTCCAAATAATATAAACATCTGAAAATTTAATTTCATAAGAAAGTTGGCATGAAAAAAATCCCACCACCGAGGAAGTTAACAGACAAACAGGGAAAATATTTGCAATGCATATCCACAGACAAACCTCAAAATCCCAACAGAAAAATCAACAAAGGTAATGGACAGACAGTTTACAGAAAGGAAATATGAATGGTTTTCTTTTTCTAAAAAAAAAATCAGAATTAATGAATGAAGCCATCCGCTCCTGAGCTTTTCTTTGTTGGGAATTTTTAAATTAATGATTTGATCTCCTTACTCATTATTGATCTGTTCAGATTTTCTATTTATTCATGATTCAGTGTTGATAGGTTTTATGTATCTAGAAATTTATCCGCTTCTTCCAGGTTATCCAATTTGTTGTGATATCATTTTCCGTACTACTCTCTTATGATCATTTTCATTTCTGTGACATCAGTTGTAAGGTCTCCTCTTTCATTTCTGATTTTATTAACTTGAGTTCTCTCCCTCTTTTTCTTTCTTTTTTTTTTTTGAGACGGAGTCTGGCTCTGTCGCCCAGGCTGGAGTGCAGTGGCCGGATCTCAGCTCACTGCAAGCTCCGCCTCCCGGGTTTACGCCATTCTCCTGCCTCAGCCTCCCAAGTAGCTGGGACTACAGGCGCCCGCCACCTCGTCCGGCTCGTTTTTTTGTATTTTTTAGTAGAGACGGGGTTTCACTGTGTTAGCCAGGATGGTCTCGATCTCCTGACCTTGTGATCCGCCCGTCTTGGCCTCCCAAAGTGCTGGGATTACAGGCTTGAGCCACCGCGCCCGGCCCCTCTTTTTCTTAATCTAGCTAAAGATTAGTCAATTTTGTTTGACTCATCTTGGAAGGTGTTGGATGTCTGTTACCTTGATTGTGGTGATGAGATCATGGGCGTTTGCATATGTTCTAACTCATCAAATTGTACACATTAAATATGTGCAGTTTTTATATATCAATTATACCTCAATAAAGCTGTTTAAAAAAACTCACAATAAGGAAATTGCACATTAAAATCACAATAGATACCATTTCCACCTATCATATTGGCAAAGATAAAAACAAGTTTGATAACTCACTGTGGCAGTTTTAAAATATATCTACCAATTCTTTGGTACTCCTTTCCTTTAAGAGGTAGAGCTTAATTTGCCTCCTTGTGAACGTGGTTGGACTCAGCAACTCACTTCTAATGAATAAAACATAGCAGATATGGTGGTTTGTGGCTTCTGAGACTATCATGAAAAGCGCAGCTATATCCTACTTCCTACTTGCTCTCAGTTTTGGATCACTCTCTCTGGGAAAGGCCGATCGCTGTCAGGAGGACACTCAAGAAGTCCTGCAGAGAAGTCCACATTGCAAGGAACTGAGGCTTTCTGCCAGTAGTCATGTGAGTGAGACGTGTTGGAAGTGGATCCTCCCATCCTGGATGACTGCAGCGCTGTCCAACCTCATAAGAGTCAGCGAGGCAGAACCACCCAACTAAATTCCTTTAAATTCCTGACTTACAGAAACAGAGATGAGATACTACATGCTATTTAAAGCTGTTAAGCATTGTGGTAATTTTTTTTTTTCTCTGTGGCCCAGGCTGGAGTACAGTGATCTCGGCTCACTGCAACCTCCACCTCCTGGGTTCAAGCAATCCTCCCCTTTCAGCCTCCCAAGTAGCTGGGAGCACAGGCACAAGCCACTACATCCAGCTGATTTTTTGTGTTTTTGTAGAGATGGGGGTTTCACCATGTTGCCCAAGCTGGTCTCAAACTCCTGGGCTCAAGCGATCACCCACCTTGGCCTCCCAGAGTGCTGGGATTATAGGCAGAGCCAGTGTGCACAGCCTACTGTTACTTTTTACACAGCAATAGATAACTAATGAACTCTTTCTGTATTGGGATGTATGGGAATAGGCACCCTCATAAATTGCTAGTAAAAATATAAATCAGATCAATGCTATAGAGACATATTAGACAATACCTATTACAGTAAAAATATAATTCCACATTTAGGAATTGCTTCATTAATATTTCACACCTGTGCAAGTGTATCATCCAAAAATACACTTGCACAGGTGTGAAATATTAATTAAACATTGTTATTTATTGTAGCAGTCTCTGTAATGACCAAAGACTGAAAACAATCTAAATGTGTATCGTTACTAGGACTAGTTAAATAAATATGGTACATCTATATGATGAAATTCTATGCAGCTATTACAGAGAATAATGTAATTCTATAAACAAAGACCAAAGCCGTGTGCCCAGTATACTACCATTATATTATACAAAAGAAAAGACTGTGTATAGATTATCTTTGCATAGATACACAAGAGACTGATAGTGGAAAAGATGGGACTCAGGAGTGGGAGAGAACTTTTCACTGTATATCTTTTTTTGATACTTTTTGGAAGACAATTATTTTATTATGTGTGTATATTAACTATTCCAAAAATGAAAGAATTAGAAAACTAAAATAGATGAAAAGTCACTCATATTAAAGAGTGTTTATAATGTGTTGCCTGGAAAGCATTCTACTACAATCACGATAGCTAGGAGAATATCTTCACACATGGAATATAACTTAAGAAAGTTATGACCTAAGCCATTGTATTTTCTTCTGTCTAGAGGAAGAATAGATTTATGGGTGGTGGATGGTCTGCTTAGAGTCTAGATAAAGAGAAATCCAATAGGAAGGATTTGTTGGTGTTTACACCAGACCACGGGAGAAAGGCAATATTTAGCAGATGTAAGTACTTTAATACTAGGGCAGTATACTTTATGTGATTCAAGGACATTCTGGGTTTTTTTTGTTTTTTGTTTAGGTTCTGTGCTCAGTAAACTTTTAATTACTAATTGTTTCCCTAGGTTGTTTTTTTTTTTTTTTAAACAAACGATCTGCTTAATATTAGACACAAGTATCAGTCATTGCAAAAATACAGATCTCATTACAAATTTTTAAAAGGCGTTTTCGTTTATATATCAATCTTTTGGAGTTGGATTTGTGTGAATCAGGCCAAAGACCCAGAACAGCAATGACTGGTGTAATATGATGGAGTTTCTAGACACATAAAACTTAAGAGGAGAATCCACTCAGATTCCATCTCCCTCTGAGGCCTAGTGGAGTAGCCAGCCAATCTCTCTTGGAGACTTTACTCTCAACTTCTAAAATGCAATAAGCATAATAGAGCACAAAGGACAGCATGCTGAATAGCGGTTCATCTGAAAAATCCCCATGTGGTTTGATGATGTGATCCAGCTAAGAAGGCTGATGAAAGCTCAGGACTCATCATTACATAGGGACCACATAATTGAAAATCATCATCTCACCAGGTTCTTTGTCTATCTGGAAAATCTTTGACATTTATAATTTGAGAGGGGTGTAACCTAAGATCCTTACAAATTTCCAGAGTTTCTGATACCATTATAGGACATCATTGGCACTATGAAATACATGCATAATAAAAGTCAAATTAAGATTTGGATATGGGGAAGTCAGTTAGGCTCACTCACTAGCTGGATGATTTAAATGACTTAACTGTTACACTAACCTGGTAGCATCAGTTACATTTTGTTTTGTTTGTTTGTTCCATAACCATAAATGACTACATTGGATAGGCCTTTAGAGTCACTCACAAATAAGTGAAACTGCAAATGTTAACTTGGTGATTGTCAAAAGCCAACTCTACTGAACCTAGCTCTGGGCACCTCACTGAAAGGAATCATTGACTAACTTGAGAGGTTGAGCAGGGGAATATTTGTGTTTCCCTATACGTTATCCGTTCACTTACTCATTTGTTTAACTTATATTTATTGAACATCTCTTTGCCAAGAGCTATAGTATGTTTTTGGTAATCTGCTACTAGAAACAGCAGAGGGAACTTCAGATGCATGGCCGAAAAGAAGATTTAAAGGGGACATGACAGCTGTTTTCAATCATGTGAAGAGGGAGAAGGCTTATCTATGTTTTTCCAGAGGGCACAATTAGGGAAAGTGAGTAGCAGCGATAAGAGGAGTCAGACTTGGGCATAAATTGCCGAAGAATATTTGCCTTTGTGAGCTGACCAACAGTGGAATCCACTGCATTGCAAAACCATCTTTAGGCAGGTCAAGAAAACTGCCAAAGCACAGATAAGGAAGATGGGGCCCAGAAAGATTTAGTGACCTGGAAAAGGGCACATGGCCAGTGAATGGAGGGCCTGGCTTGGAACCCAGAATGCAAGGCAGTCCAGGTCATTCAACCCTTGGCAGGTAATGATTTTAACTTTTGCTTTTTCAACCACAAAGCTTCATGATGGATTGTAATTTTGATGAAGTACATGCTCCAAGGCGAATGTGTGGGAGTGAGTCCCTGAGCTAGCAAGTAAATACCCACATCTCAAACAGACTGAATTTCCACGCATGTGGAATACACAATAATTCTTGTGATGTATAATAATTTCCTTTTGCTTCATTGTGAAAAGCAGTTAATGCTTATGTTAATGAACAAAAAGTAAAGAAAACTAAGAAAGTGAAGGTTCTTACCAGAAATATGAAGGTTTGCATTAATTAGAGTGGTATGTTAAATTCAATGATGATATGCCTCTGTGAGGTGCAATTGTTTGTTTCATTGAATGTTCCATAGTTTTGGCTATCTGCCACAGGAGTATTTGAAGTGTTCAAGGCAATGATCAAGAAGAAAAACAGTATTCTGTACTTGTTCCATTGTTTTCCACAAGTTCCCTTGTTCTTTTGCTCTAAATAATTTGAACACTAGTTGTAGGGAAAGAGAAAAGATCCCTAATCAGTTCTTACGGAGTATGGTGGAGGTATTGCACACAGGTGTCTCATGACATGTGGCTTCCCTGCAGGTCCACACAACCCATGAAAGTCCCTGGCTCCTCTGACTTGTCAGATGTTCCAGGTTGGTGTGACTCCAAATACACTCTTAAGGACAGACACCAAGTCCAAGATGTTTCTGCCTTTCCCTTTAAGGAATAGGCCTATTCTTGTCAGCTCTAGGCCTGAAGGCATTGTTTCAGAGTCAATCACTTTAAACATTTCCCGCAGAACAGCAGATGCAATTCAAGCTTAAACACTGAAGCCGTAGCAGGACTTTTCTGGAACTTCCCAGCCCTCCATGTTTCCCTAACATAGTAGTCCTCAGAGAGCAGGCTGCAGATCACCACCACCAGTAGCAGCATTAGGGAACTTGTTAGAAATGCAAATTTTCAATCCCCACCCCTGAGGCACTGCATCATAAATTCTAGGGGAGGCTTCAGCGAGCTGTGTTTTAGTAAGCCCTCCTAATGATACTGATGCAAGCTGGAATTGGAGAGCTGCTAGAAGACCTTCAGGAGTAGAAAGAGTGACTTGGGTTTAATGGTTGGTTTGATGTCCAATCTTGGCCAGCCAGCTTTTTCTCCCCCAAAGGAGTGCTCATGGAAGCCAAAAATGATCTGAACATCTCTGTGTGCATCAAGAATCTACAGGGTTTGTCTGGGATTTCCCGGAACACAGGGCAGTAAGTAGAAAATGCTGTTAGATGCCTTCTGTTTGGCTCCCTGTGGTCCTGCCAAGGTTTAAGTGGCACCCGGATTTTTCATCAATGGAAATAGAGATGTCAGCACACCCATGATGAACCACGAAGAGTGATCCGGCTTGTATAAGCTGTGCCGAGACCCCCAAACCAGCTGCTTTTTGTATATTTCTACCTACAAAGCTGTCAATGCAGCAATTTTGCCAGCTCGAATTTTACATGAGAAAGCCAAAACCCAACCATTTATATGATTCGTATCTTTTATTATTAGAACCTTACCAAATTAAATGTTCAATAACTAAAATAACAAATTCTCTGCCTCTCTGTATGTTGTTCACCTAGCAAATACTTCAATCTCCATCATTTCCCTCCTCCCTTCCTCACTTGGTCCTTCTTTTTCTTCTTTATGGCAGGCTGTGTTTCTGTGACAGCTGGTTTACATTGATATAAACATGCACCCCACTCCAACTGAATAAATGTCAAGAGAACAGCGGGAAGCTTATTTCTTCCTGTTACATTCTATCCCTGCTATCAATGTGTGTGCCCGCTAATGACAAGCAACATTTGCAGAGGCCACACCTGGAAGGTTGTCCACATTCCAAGAAAAGACCAGGGGTAAGAGAGATCTGAGTTATAAACCCAGAGTGGACTTTCCTCAGCTATACTTGGTCACACCTGCTCCCTGTTTATATTGTCAGTGTGTTTACCAAGGCCAGGGTAAAAAGCCAGAGACTGCTAAGAGGGGAGGAGACACGGAGGAATAGGGTGGTGGAAGGGAAAGACCTGAACTCGCATCAGCAACCCTGAAGCAATGTCTCCATAATTCAGTGGTTTGTGATTTGGAGAGAGACCACCAACACTTCTGGATTTTTCAAACAAAAACCATGATATTGGTCTGAAGTGTCACATTTCCAGGTGGTGCTCCGGCGAGCAGAGGGTCAACTGTTTAATAAAGTCTTTCTCTTTTCATTGAAGGCAGTTGATTTCAGACTTTAACCCTGAAATATCTGCTTTTTTTCCTGTGATCTGGAGGAAAGAAAAAGGGAAGGAAGGGGGAAAATACTGTAATTAAGATATTCATATTCATACTCATTTTGATATTCTCTCTCAAAGAGAGTCCTGAACACATTTCTCACTGAAAAATTAACACTCAAACCTTGAGGTGTGGTTCCCTCCAGCTGGCAAGGACTCAGGAGGCTCTCCTGTGGATTTCCTCTCAATTCCTGGCTGGGGGACCTGGGGCCAAATAAGGAACCAGTCCTTGTTCCACTGCTTAAGTGATGCCTGTTGACAGCCAGTGTGACATAAATTTTGGGTTTGTGGATGAAAATGGGCCTCTTCCTATAAACCTCTCCCTGGTAGTTAAACAAAAGGCGATCTGTTATGAATAGACCAATCTGGGTTGGCTTTTACCTGGGTGGCAGAATTCATTTTCTAGTGTACTTGTTTTTTTGTTTTTTTTTTTTTAACCAAACTCCATGTGCTAAATAAAGGTCAGTGGAACAGTAGGCAGTCTGTTTCATCCTATTATGTCTCTGTCTTGCTACAAACCAGTTTAGCCTCCAAACCTTCCTGACAATACAAGGCTTTAAGGGTGGTACTGCCATAGAACTCTGCATGGCAGGGCTGTCCTGCTGTTCTATGAAGAGTCAAGTTCCTGAACAGCATCAGGATCCTGTGGAAGCTGGGGTGGGTCAGATTGTAACTAAACTGTGGGGCAGGGTCTGACTCAAGCTCTTGGAGGGTCTTGTGCCCCAACAGGCATCCCCAACATGGAAACTTCCCCCCTAAACAAAATTCTGGGGCTGGGGGTTGTGGGTTGGCAGGGGGTTGTTTGGGAGAAAAGATCCAGTACATGGTTAATGTACAGATAGTACATAGATTATGAAATGGAGGGCATTCCTAAAGAAATGGGGGCCCCAGAGCAAATCAGTGTGCTATTTCCCCAAACAGTTTACCATGTACAATTACATTACAGTGAATTACAGGAGCTCTGAAGGTAACATATATAGAGCACATGCTATGTGCCTAGGCATTGTTCATAATATACATGCGAATTGTCTCTCCTGTCCTTAATACCGTGGATTCTCTCATTTGATCCTTTTAATAATCCTCTCATGCAGACACTCTTATTGTCCCCAATTTCACAGATGAGTGAATGAAGTTTAAGTAACGTGCCTGGGTCACACGAGTAATTTAAGTGGAAAACCAGGGGATTCTAAATCAGGTGCTGTAAACCTAGCCTTTATGCTTAACCACTGTTAAGAATGAGTCTCAAACTTTAACGGGCAACGAATCATCCAGAGATCTTGTTAACAGCAGAAATGAATTCCTAAGGTCTGAGGTAGGACCTGGGATTGTGCATTTCTATCAGGCTCTCGGGAGCTGCTGGTGCTGCTAAGCTGCTTGAGGCTTCTGGCCACCTCTGGGTAGGAGGAAAACAATTGGCCCAAGGGCCTGGGGCCTGGCCTCCTCTCTCAGAGCAGTGTGTTTCCCATTGCACCACTTGTCCTCCCCTCCCTGAAACCCAGGAAGGAGACAGGGAAAGGAACATCTGGAATTTTCACTGTGACACTTACTCCTAGGCTTGGGAGAAGGCTCTGCATCCATGGCCATGCATCCCACCCCCTTCCTGTCTTCATGACCCTAGGAGCCAGAGTGTCCAGCAGCAAGAACATCAAAGCTGTACCACATAAGGCTGTTGATTTCCCAGCCCCAACCCCTACCCTTATCTCTGTTCTGATCATTTAAACTACATCTTACAGCCACAAGAAAACTTTTTTGTGCATTTCCCTTTTGTACTACTGGTGTAGTGAAAACCACCCTGGATTAGAAGGCAGGGGCTTGAGTTCTGTCCCTAGTTCACATCCTTTTTTGCTGAGAGCCTAGAAGCTTAACCTTTCTAGGCCTTTGTTTTCTCTATTTTTAAATGGAGCTAGTAAAACTCATATGACTTGGGTCTGTGACCCCACCCAAATCTCATGTCAAATTGTAATCCTCGATGTTGGAGATAGGGCCTGGTGGGAAGTGATTGAATCATGGAAGTGGATTACCCTTTTGGTGCTGTTCTCATAATAGAGAGTGAGTTATCGTGAGATCTGATTGTTTAAAAGTGTGTAGCACCTCCCCACTCTCTTTCTTCTGCTCTGGCCATGTGAAGACATTCTGCTTCCTCTTTACCTTCTGCCATGATTATAAGTTTCCTGAGGCCTCCCCAGCCATGCTTCCTGTACAGCCTGCAGAAGCATGAGCCAATTAAATCTCTTTTCTTTATAAATTACCCAGTTTCAGGTAGTTCTTTATAGCAGTGTGAGAATGGACTAATACAAAAACTAATCCCCAATGTGTGGCCTAGGGATACCCTAAGGACTAAGAAACGTGCATTTATGAAACAATTTGAACTTCCTTGGAAATAATGTAATTTCTCATTATGGAAATGTGTAAATAACAATAGAGGTATTGCCAAAGTCTATGAATGCCTTCTGTGGCATTCAGCAACTTATTAGGCTTGATGAACCGTTCTCCTTCTGTTTGGTTTTAAAAACCTCTACTCATTACAGCATTTCCCTGAAGTAGTCAAAGGAAGTGGCTTGCTTGAAATTCACATTTGATTTCATCATCAGTCAAATCCCACTGAAGTGCCAGGACACTGCATTTCTAGAGACCGAATTGCCCATCGCCAACTCAAGCTGCAGTATCAGTGAATGGCCGGACTTCTATACATAAACAGGCAAAAACGGGACAATTCCATCAGCTGTACTAGAAGCAGACACCCTGCAATGGAACCCAAACTGCTTCTTTGTTTCCCTAAAAATAACCAGTCATTTGGTGAGTTCCAGACAGGTTCATATTCCCATCACCAGTTTGGGGGAGGTGGGGCTGGATTCGTTGGAACAGCAAGAAAAAATTTTCCCAGCATTCTGGGAAGGAATGTAGGCTGAAGAATGTGTGTGACAGGCACTTTCAATCCCTATCCAAAGTGCCACTTCTCACTTTCTCTACAATGTGCGGGAAAATTGTTTTTGTCTTAGGGAACGATTGCTTTATTCAGAAAAGGAGACATTCGCCTGGAGCATTGTCTGCCTGGGAGTCGGGCAATCACATTGTTGAGACGGTGATTTCTCTTGTACATGGAATATCTTAACAGTCTTTCTATGACTTCATTACAAAGTTATGTTTTTATTTCCCCTGTCTCTTGGCATATAGCATAGAGTTCTCCTCCCTTTTCCCATTTGATTTTTGTTTGTTCTCCTGCCGAATGCATTGCAAAGTGAAGGGTTCACATTGCTGGTGACAAGGCTGTGGAATCAGAAATCATTGATAAGCGTGGGGCAGGGCTGCACAAATCTAAATACACTAAGAGATCTGAAGGGTTGGTTGGTTTGTTTCCTGCCACACAGATTATCTTTCAATTTCATGTGAAGAGATGAAATGGTATGTGTTTACAATTCACCAAATGTCCCTCAATCCAATCAGTCACCCCTCACACAGACCACCCCCTAAAGGCTGGTATATCTGGCTGCTCTGGTCTGCTTCTCTCATTTGTTGTTTTAGTTCTGCCCACCTTTTCTAGGTTTCCTCTATTTCCTCTTCACTCCACTTCCTCTCTTTTTCTCCTTTTAAGTCTTTACTTTGTGTCTGGGACAGCTTCCCACTTTCCTCCCCACCTCACTTAAGACTGAAGTCAAGATGTTCTCCTCTAGTAAATCTGACCACTAGTCAGATTTGTATCTAGATGTAATCCACTATGCAATCCCAGCATGCCCACCTTAATTTTCCTTTCCCCTCTAGTTTCTGATTATCTTTAAAAGAAGTCAGAATTGACTATTACCTCTCTTGATACATGTGAATCCAATATAGTGTTCCAAATATGAAAATATGCCTCTTTTCTATAATCCCAGCACTCTGAGAGACTAAGGCAGGTGGATTCCCTGAGCCTAGAATTTCAAGACCAGCCTGGGCAACATAGTGAGACCCTGTCTCTACAAAAAATACCAGAATTAGCTGGGCATGATAGTGTGTGCCTGTGGTGCCAACTACTTGGGAGGCTAAGGTGGAATGAGCTGTGATTGCGCCCGTGCACTCCAGCCTGGGTGACCTGCCTTAAAAAACAGGGCTGGGGGGATGGAGAAAGAAAATACGCTTCCAGTTGTTGTGAAAACAAAACCAATTCCTTATAATGTACACAAGTATCCCCTGCACCCAGATTGTGTTTTGGTTCTGTCTAAATTGACCAGTGCTGTCTTCTACCCAGTTCCCTTGTTGCCCTCTCCAGAGAGCAATACACTTAAGGGCCCAGGGTTTATTTCAAAGTTCAAAATGCCCCATCCTTTATGGACAGCCAGAATTGGACTCTTTCTGGTGTAGCTTTCTCAAGTTGCTGGCTACTGCAGGGGAGCATAGGTTTCACCACCCACTTCTTGATGACTGTTTGACCTTGAGCTGAATATCCCCATCTGCAAAACAGAATGATAGTATATACCATGTGGAATTGTTGCTAAGGCTAAGATAAAATAATTTATGTAAAATATTTAGCATGGAGTCTGGCATATATTAATGGTAACAAAAATTTGTTAATTCTTTCGTTTGTCAAATACCTACAAAGCATGGAAAGAAGCTCCATTTATGACATGAAAGTGCATTTGCCCACTCTCCCCCACCACGCACAGCTCCTCCTCACTCGATAGGGAATGCTTTTGATTCGCAAATCAATTCTCCCTTCTCCACTCTTAACTTTCATTTTTGGCCCTGGAGGCCGGTATGTTCCAGCATCCTAGCTAGAGCTGGCTATGACTCTATACCAGGGAAGAACTATAGTAATCATTGTTGTTATGAGATGGACAAAAGTCCCCTCCTGACTTTTGGGGAAGACTTTGTCTATATGGCTTTGGAATGCTCTGTTTTTACGTTTCTACCCACAAAGAGTTGGTTGACATAAAGCATACAAAATAGTTTTCATTGCCTTCACATTAAAAGATCTTCTCTCACTTATCCAACTCAGGGCATTTGGTAAGGTATATATATATATATACATTTTTTTTTTTTTTTTTTGAGACGGAGTCTCGCTGTCACCCAGGCTGGAGTGCAGTGGCCAGATCTCAGCTCACTGCAAGCTCCGCTTCCCGGGTTTACGCCATTCTCCTGCCTCAGCCTCCCGAGTAGCTGGGACTACAGGCGCCCGCCACCTCACCCGGCTAGCTTTTTGTATTTTTTAGTAGAGACGGGGTTTCACCGTGTTAGCCAGGATGGTCTCGATCTCCTGACCTCGTGATCCGCCCGTCTCGGCCTCCCAAAGTGCTGGGATTACAGGCTTGAACCACCGCGCCCGGCCGGTAAGGTATATTTTTAAGAAAACTTTTCCAACAGTGGAGACAGCTGCTGGAAAGTTGTTTTGTTTTTTTTTTCCATCCTAACAAAACACTGAGGATGCTGCCCTGGTCTCTCATGTATGTGTTCTTGCTGGTAATATACTTTGGAGGCACTGTTTTACTTTCATTTTAAGTGCTTTGGACTTTAGAGAATTGAGTCCTGTTTTGTTTTGATTTGTTTTAGTTTAGATGTGTGTGTGTATTTGGTGGGGGTTGGGGGGAGGTATTTCATTGCCTGCCAGCTTTACTCTTTTCTATCTATCTTTTCTTAAGGCCTCTTTTCCCAAAGGAATGAATGATATCTATACACTTCTCAAACACTCAGTAAGACTCAGCCCCTATCAAACTCTAGAGCATCCTTCTTGGTAATTTAATATAAGGATGCAGAGAGTATGGTCTCACATAGTGAGCTCTGTCCAAGTTCTAAATCAGTTAATTCAATGGTCAATATACTGACCACATGCAGGTCAATTGCTCCATGATCACTAACTAGCCCTTGATGTGATTTGATTTACCTAGATTGACCATTTTGGCTCAACAACTTAATTGTTCTGCAATTTAATATATTGTTTTTCTATTATTAATTATGACTGTGGAAATAGCCAATTAGAGAAGAAAACTATTGAATAGGGATACCAGAAGGACACTTCTAAATCTCTTTGTCAAAATCACTTTCAGCTGGAACAAGTGTACACTAAGGCTCTGAACAAAATTCCCAGGCCGATCACTTTTGATTGATTTGACTGCTTAATTTAGTCAAAATACCTACCAATTTGATCAGGTGGCCAATTTGACTGATAATGTGTATCTGACACTGCATGTACCCAACAGTGCATTCAAAATGGTCTCTATAGCAACTGTTTTCATTTGTTCGTTTACTCATTAATCCAATATGTATTTATCAAGCATCCTACTATATTCTAGGGGTTCTGAAAACTGGGGCTACAATAAGAAACAAAATAGTCCTTGCCCTCATGGAGTTATGTTCTAGTGTGGAAATAGACCATAATCAGGAGAGCAAATAATCCATGTAGTAATTTTATTTTTAATTTTTAACTAATTCATTGTTTATTTTTGAGTCAGGGTATTGCTTTGTCGCCCAGGCTTGAGTGCAGTGGCATCATCACAGCTCAATGCAGCCTCAACTTCCTGGGCTCCAGCAATTCTCCCACCTCAGCCTCCCAAGTAGCTGGGACTGCAAGTATAGGCCACCACGCCTGGCTAATTTTTACATTTTCTGTAGAGACAGGGTCTTACTATGTTGCCAGGCTGGTCTCAAACTCCTGGGCTCAAGCAAGCGATTCTCCCGCCTTAACCTCCCTAAGTGCTAGGATTACAGGTGTGAGTCACCGCACTCAGCCTGTATAGTAATTTTAACAGAAAGAGGTGCTCTAAAGAAAAAGAAGGCATATGGTTGGAGAACAATAAGGAAGATCATTTTATATTAACTGATTACAGCGAGCCAGTCTGCAAAAGTGACATTTGAGTCAGTATGGCAAACCCACGACGTTGATCTCTTCCTGTCTGTCTACCCGTTCTCTTCTGGGAGAAAGCCTGGAAAATTTTAGTTTTAAATCAATTTCTTTAATATCTACAACAATTACTTCTAAACTGGCACACCATGGCTGTTTCAAGAGCTTTCATTTCTGCAGGTTTTACAAATTGTAGAAGATAGCGTAGATGAGCAGATTTTTCTGAAAGCCACAGTTTATGATCTCTTCTTTGTCCATTCAAATATGTCTTCTGTAATTTTTGCTTTTACTTGTGATTTAAGAGCCTTTATCTTCCCACAAAATAACAGATATTTAAACAGAACTTAAGCAAGTGCTCAGGCAAAAGTCCATTTCAGTATGTAGGGATGAAATAATTATACCACAAATAAAGCGTCTCTTCCTTAACAATCCTACTTCTTAAATAACATTTTAGTCAAATCTCACAAACCTTATTCCAGAAAAGAAAATGTCTTTGAAATTCCTGTAGTTCCAACCATGAAATATGTCTGTTGTGAGTTTTTGGTTTCCTGTCAAAGGTGTTTTCTTCCTTACTGAAATCGTCTAAATAAAGTATCTGAAGCAATTGGGATTTGTCCAGAGTTTGTTTAGTTGAACTGAGAGGCTAATTGGATTTATGAGTTTTTCCAAGGGGAGACCATGGTTTCATGAATGAATCATTGCCTACCCATGTGGATTCAACATGTGTAAAGGAGAAAGATGCAGTTCTGTGCGTTTGTGGAAGCAGATACTCCCAGGGCCATTCTTCAGAAATAATAATAACTAGCATTTATTAGTACTCTCTAAGTGCCAGGTATTGTTCTAAAACTTTTAAAAACTTATTTTTCCAACTCTTTGATTATCTTCATTTTATAGATAAGGAAACTGAGACACAGAGAAGTTTAGTAACCATTCCAAGATCACACTGCTAGAATGGGCAGAACCAGGAATAGAACCTAAATTGACCATATCTGGAACTCACCCTCTTTACCTCTCCTTATGCAACGTCTCAGTGGCAATCAATAGGAGTTGCATATGCAACCAGTGTATACAAGTGTGACATCATGAGTTGCTAATGTCCTGGCATCCTTCCTGGTTAGTTGGTGGCCCATTCTGATTGGCAGGTACCCGTGCCATACTGATTGCTAAAACTTTTGATTCTTTGGCAGCTTTAATCCACTTCCCACATCTCCAGACTCTGACTCTATGTCCTATATCTCATTTGCTGCAGAAGCCAATAGGGTATCAATTTTGCTGCTCAATTGTAGCAGAAATACAGTACAGAAACTGCAGGTGTTCTTTGTATTCTTTAAAGATCTGCTGTTTCAACCTATTCATTTGATACATGAGGAAACTGGGGCTCAAAGGTGAGAAGAGGTCCCCAGATGCACTCAGCTCTGTCCTTGGTCTAGAACCCAGGTTTCCTAATCACTAGACATCCTACTGTATACACCTTCTCCCTCCCCTCCACTCCTTCCATGAACTGTGGCCTCAGAAAAGTTCGGAGCATAGACAGAGATTAGGGAGGGAGTTCAAGAAGGGTAAAGAAAGGCGGAGAAGGAAAGTAACATACTTGCGACATAATATCCCATCAAAGCATTTTGAGATATTGCCAAAATGATTGATTGCCATGCAACTGCTCTACCTGGTCCTGCTGATCACTCCTCTCTGGTCTCCTGTGTGGCTTCATTACTCCTCCCCCAATATATAATATTGATGCTCTCCAGGGATCTCTTTCAAAGAATACATTCAAGCCTATTCTCCTGGCCAACTTTTAACTGATATCACTTTACTTACCAATGACACATCAATGATTTATATATATTTTTAGGATTCTCTCAAGATATTTCAAGCTGTCTATGGCCTCAATGGCTCCAGCTCAGCACATCAAAAAATAAAACCCATTATTTCCTCCCCAATCTAATCTTCCTCCAATATCCCTCCTCCATGACCCCTGTCTTGGTTACCACTAACACCATGAACCTGGCATTTGAAACACTATTGCTCCCTAACTCACCTTCTATTAACTGTCAAGACCTATTGATTATACTGATGAAATCTCTCAAATCTATCTTCTTTCACCCATACATTAATGCAGACATCCTTATCTTTCTCCTGCATTGAAAAACAATGTTGAATTAAGTCTAATACACATATACATTTAGTATGCAAATTGTACACCTGAACATACCCATATGACCAACACCTAGAATCAAGAAGCATAGTATTACCTGAACTACATCGAAGTCCTACCTTCTCAAAGACTGGTGGCTGAAATTCCACTGCTGATATTTGATCATTTTCAGATTCTAATAGTTACCAAAATTCAGATATCCAAGGTGGAGTAGTATTTCCAGCTATCATCAGTTAATGTATAGCTAAGGGTGTGAACGATTGAAGAGCACAGTTAATAAATACAGGAAGAAAGAGCATGGGCCACTGGGGAATTGAGAGACAGAAATTTACCCAAGGGTTAGAGAATTTTGCAAGAAGTGGTTGGAGATGCTGATCTACACTGCCAAAGACAAAACACCTGCCTGACTGTTTCACTGAGGACAGGCTCCTGTGGTAATGGAATAGGGTAATGATATCCCCTTGCCCCCAAATGTTCTGTTTCATTATTTGGATTCAGCGATTTGTTGTAGAACTTGGGAGTCACAAATAAAAACAGCAGAAATAAAAGTGAGGGTGAAACTCCTGAGGCCTTTGAAGTTACAGTAGGTGAGACCTGAGGCCTTCGAAGTCAGAGTAGGTAAGACCAAATAATTGAAAATCCATTTACGAGAGTTTACCTAACTCATGTTATATCAATTTCATTCTCTGCCTCACGGTAGATCAAAGTAAAATTCTCTGTGTTGAACTGCACTTCAGGGAAGATCTTAAACAGTAGATTACTTATCTGTAATTTGGTCCAGAGGAAGGAGCACCTTGCAGCAAGGCTTATATAGATAGCTTTCTTGTTCCTTTTCTGCAGGGCCTCTTTCTCTAACCTTAAGATTGCAATTTTACCCCAACTATATTTATGCTTTTGGCTACTACTGCTACAATCCTACCTATTTAAATAGCTATTTGTGTAGAAAAACTCTCTAGTTTTCTTTATAGTCATTAAAAGAACACTCAGATTTATTTTTGATAACTTGAATATCGATTAATATTACTGGTTAAAGATTTTGAAAAAAGGGTCTTCTTTAGGCTGGCTCTCATGCCAAGAAGAATTGATACATGCCATGGAGTTATGTCAGAATAATTTTTAGGCCTAATTGAATAGTGAGAAAAAATTTTCAAACGCAATTGAGTTGCTCCCAACTCTATCAGACACTATTCAATTGCCCCTGAAGATATAAACAGGCAACTCAATTCCATTTGATTTCTTCAGAAATGACGGGATGGCTGCTGAGTAATTCAGCTGATTCTCACCTTCTCAAGCAGAGCTCAGTTATATTAAAAAAAAAAGGAAGGACATGTGGTTAAAGGAATACTTAGTGGATGCCAGTTAACAATTAATCAGATGCCTCTTTGCCCTGCAAAAGTTGGGCTATAGTGATGAAAGGAAATACTTAGGGTATAGTAGCACTCATATACCACACATTTATTCCTTCATTAAGTAGTCTATGCAGTGCCAGGTACTGTGCTAGGTGCTAAGGCTCTAGAGGCCAGGGAGAAAGACTATAGTCATTTATCTCCCCAGCTCTGTTCTCCTTTTTCTGGTGACAGTCCCTGATTTGGGGATGGGGAATCCACCCTCCATGCTGAATCTGTGCAATCTAAAGACTTTTATCCCAAAATTTAGGGATAGAACATGTGATCTTGGCTTAAGCCAATTACTACATTACATTCCTCTGGCCACAATAATTGATTTAAGAGATGCCCCTTAGCTTAAACTGGTCTAATCAGAGCGAACCTCAGACTTTTAAGAGAGCTTTCCACAACAAGTCTTGCTCTTTCTGCTACCTGAAAGAATGCTTGCTCTTTTTTCCACCTGAAAGTTGTTGGCCAATAAGTTCATTTTTGGCCAACATCTGCCAACAGCAGAAAGAGAGAGCCCAAAGAAGTTAGGGCTCATCATAGAGCTTAAGCATTAAGCCACCGCAGCAGAAGGCTCAGCCAAGGGATGGTGAAAAGTGGTTACAGTAAATTATTTGAGTTCGGAATTTAATTGTAGAGGAAGCTAATCCTAAACCCCTACACCTTGTAGCCCCATATCCAACTTTTTGGGTAAGAGATCAGCATGAATTGCTCAGTGGATCTAGACAGAAGAAATAAAAAGCCTGAGCTGAATCTATCTTCAATCTGTATTAACTTAGGATCAAGAAAACTGAGGTTGGTAGAAAGAGAGCAATGGACATATAATAATATTTATGGGGGGGAAAGGAGTGGTTGGATTCTTTACTTCCCTTTATATGCTCTTCATCTTCAGGATGATACTGACTCAACTGAATGAAAAGTGAAAAAAACAGTTAAGATTTCTAAATGTGTGACTGTAAGTAACCAGTACAGTACCCGGCTTTTTAGTGAATTGATTTGCTGTCTGAGTGACCTGGGCAAATCAAGGACAAACAGCCTTAATATAAGCCTTTAGAGTGTAAAATACATTGAAAGTAACCAACAACTCGGAAAGATCTTAATGTGACACTATGGAATGAAGCGGAGATCCCCCTAGTTTACTCAAAATGCATAGTCTTCTGTGAAATACAAATTGAAGCCGAAGAGTGGAGGGCTTGGTTACTGAGAACAACCTGGAGAGACAGTGGGTAGTGGCTGACTCTTAGATGCAATTTGAGGGACACAAAGAAAGTCACTTCTCTGACTTCATGATTTTGTTAGGAATTTGGATCCATTTAATATAACAGGAGAAATGTACTGCCTAATAACAATCTAAGAGAAGGCATGAAATCACATAGCCACATCTTATGGCTTCAAATGCTGCTAGATCATGTATGTGGCAATGACAGCTGCTATCCCTTGTATATAAATTTTAACATTGTCATCATCACTTTCATCATGATGGCAAATATGAGAAAAATGGGGCATGGGCACTCAACTTCTAGCTTCCTATCTGGTATGCCTTCCTATTCTTCAGAGACTGGAGAACTGAAAGAAGCATTTGCTAAACACCCTTGCAGCTAGAGTTCTTGATGACGTTAGGTTTCTTTAACTAGATTCACCCAAAGGAGATTTGAAAGGCAGAAGTGAGGCATTGGACATCTTTCTACTGTTTTTGCAATATTTTTCTGGCAAGCACACTTGTGAAGGTGCTTCACAGCACCTTCTGTGGAGGATTTTCTGCAGCAGGATTTCAGTGTCCAGTCACTGATTTCATGGGCATCAAGAGGTGAGGTGTGGAGCACCCTTTTTTTTTTTTTTTTGGCCAGTGCACATCTAGCAGGCAAGGGTGTAATCTTGGAGCTTCCGGTTGCAGCATCAGTAATGTCCTGATCCCTGGATCACAGCAAGGATACCATTGGGAAGTCAGCAATTCTAGTGGGAACCTAATGAGTAGCTACTTTCCTGCTTGAGGCCAAGGTAGCAGTTCCCCCTGATGACCAGTTATGTAGGGCTGTTCTTCGAGTCCCAATCTAGCTCCCTATTCTAGATTTTCTCGTGAATCTGCAAGTACCCATGACTCTCTACTAAATCTGCTTTCAGATTTTTAGAATGCTGATCGACACAATCACCATGATTCAAAAGATACACATTGAAAAGATAGAAAATAGTGGGCAGGTGGTGAGAGGAAGAGAATACACAAAGTGACTGAGTTTTGTGCTCAAACTTAGTAGAGTGAGGAGAAATAATTAAAATCAGGAAATCCTCAAGCAAAAAAGAGAAATGAAGTTAGATCACAACCACATAATTCCCATTATGGTTTTGTAATTTTTTAAAAAGTACTTCAGGTATACAAAGTGCTGCATGACCAAAACTATAAAGTTCAGTCTATTTCTAAGATATACTTCGGACTAGGTGTTTAAACTAGTTTGCTTCAAAAATATGTGATATATTAAATGAAATCCCAAACACTTCGGACTAGGTGTTTAAATTTACACAGAAATTTATTATTTATTTATTTATTTATTTATTTTTTGAGATGGAGTCTTGCTCTGTTGCCCAGGCTGCAGTGCAGTGGTGCGATCTCGGCTCACTGCAACCTCCGCCCCTCTGGGTTCAAGCAATTCTCTACCTCTACCTCTGGAGTAGCTGGGATCACAGGCGCGTGCCACCATTCCTGGCTAATTTTTTAGCATACACAGAAATTAACTCAAAATCTATCAAAGACATTAATGTAAGACTAAAACTATAAAACTCTTAGAGGAAAACAGAGGGGTAAAGTGTCACAATATTGGATTTAAGAGCCAACTGGTGTGGCAAACTTTATTGTCTTCTTATTTTAAGAAATTGGCACAGCTATGCCAATCTTCAGCAACCACCACCCTGATCAGTCAACAGCCATCAACATAGAGACAAGACCCTGCACTAGCAAAAAGATTATGATTCACTGAAGGCTCAGATTTTTAGCATTTTTTAATCAATGAAGTATTTTAAATTAAGGTGTAAATATATATTTTTGGACATAATGCGATTGCACACTTAATAAACTACAATATAATGTAAACATAATTTTTATATGCACTGGGAAACAAAAATATTCATGTGACTCACTTTATTGTGGTGGTCTGGAACCAAACATGCCTATCTCTGGGATATGCCTGTACAATCCCATAGCCCACCTTTGGCATGGCTTAACACATAAATTAGCAACAGCTTCTAAGTTACTCAGGGATAGAGTCTGTTTCCTGGACCAGAATATGAAAATCAAGCACTAAGGAGAGTTGATCAACGAGCCAAGTAGATAGTCTGAAAGGGGCTACCACATGTGGTGTAAGTAAGACCACAGCTTCTGGGAACAGCAGGTAGAGAAATGGAGCCAGCGACAGGGGAGAAAGCAACTCATGAAGGTGCCATGAAAAATCACCTGTCTACTAAAATTACAGCAAAACAGCATGCTGGTGAATTTAAGGAAGCTTTTTATGCAAATGGGGATACACTTTGCGTTTTTTTTCTTTTTGCACCTGCTGTCAGTAGGCATTAGACCATAAACATCAGCAAACATTGATTAAGCATATTGCCTTGATGAAACTTTAGGCAAAAGAATAAAGTGGTTCAGCAGCTCCAAAGCCCAGAAGACAGATTACTCTTGGTATGGCAATTAGAATGGGGAAAATTGCTGCACCTTCTTTGAAAAAGTACTCCGAGCTTGGGTTCTATAGACAATCTAATAATAGTTGATAGGACTTTAGAGAAAGCACTAGCATTCCCGTTATGGTTTTGTAATTTTTTAAAAAGTACTTCAGGTATACAAAGTGCTGCATGACCAAAACTATAAAGTTCAGTCTATTTCTAAGATATACTTCGGACTAGGTGTTTAAACTAGTTTGCTTCAAAAATATGTGATATATTAAATGAAATGAGAAAGACTTTAGGGACCCAGCGTTACTACACTTCCTGCAGTAACGTCCATCCTGAGCTAGGCTTTCTGCCGGTTTTCCTCCAGCAGATCGATAACATGAATGTTTCACAAGCAGCTTTAAAATGCATTAGTCATGTTGGGATTCATTTCTTCAGTGTTCTTGCTGCTTCTTTGAAGCATGCAGCTGCAGCTGGGCTATGAGCACAAAATAACCTTCTTGGTTGGGATGACCTGTGTATGTTATACAGCAGTGCTGTCCATGAACTCCAGGAAATTCTAGTTTTAGCTCTAGTTTAAACATACTAAGCTGAATATGAGTGTGAATAAAGCGAAGGTTGTGTAAATTTGTGTATGTGTGTATTTTGTGCACTTAACCAAAAATGTATATGTTTATAGTTAGGTTTTGTATTGTCTCTTTCTTCAAAGTGGAGGGAAAATAAAATTCAAATTTATTGTTCATTTATTATGTATTAGGCTCCATGCTGGGTGCTCTATATTGTCCTAGTCAGAGAGGCCTGGTGCTGGGTGTGTGGCCTCTGAAGTCAGGCTGCCTGTGTTCAAATACTAGCTTTGCCATGACTAGCTGTGTAACATGGGACAAGTACTTAACCTCTCTAAGCTTCTGTTTTCTCACATGTGAAATATGGAGGCTAAACTGAAATTACTTCATAGGGTTACTGGGATGATTCAATGAGGTAAGGTATATAAAGTGCTTTATATAGGGTCTGGTTTATGGTAATGTTCAATAAAAGAGATACTATAGTTTAGTATACTATAGTATATATAAATTATAGTATAAACTATATATGACTATATATACTAAATATAAATTAAGTATAAACTATACTATATATACTATAGTATAGTATACTATAGTATCTCATTTATTGCAAATACTATAGTATCTCATTTGGTATGAGAACAATCCTTGGAGATCCAGAGCATTAGCCCCATTTTATAGATGTAAGAACAGAGGCTAAGGAAAATGAATGAACTTCCCCCGTAATTTCAGAACTAGTAATGATCTCATCTATGAAAAAATCTATGTGAATTTTCAAATAAGTGAATAACTATATTCATTAGGGAAATGCTAGTGGCTACAACAAATAAACCTCAAATTTTGAAATGCTCAAATACAACAAAAGTTTATTTCTCCCATGGAATAGTTCTAGGTGGTTTCCTAGTTGGTGAATGGCTCTCCTTGCCATGACTCAGACATCCAGCTTTCTTCCATCTGGGAGTTCTGCTATCCCCTAGGGCCTTGATGTCACTTATATCCAGCCAGCGTAATGGGAAAGGGAGCATGGAAAAGAAATAATGACTTCTTAAAAGCCGTGGCTTATTGCGACACATATCACTTCCACTGACATTCCATTGGTAAGTGCTAGTCATATGGCCACACCTAGATGCAGAAGGTGCTGGGAGACACAGTTCCTGGCCAGACAGCTGCTTCCCAGTGACAAATCTACTTTATGTAAGGGGAAATGTCAACACAAGATAAGGTTCATTCCCTGGTGACAGTGGGTCGAATTAACATCTTTAAACATGATGGACATTATTCAATTTGGTGGCTTTCTTTTATTTTCCTTCTTACTTCATAAAATTTATCTAAATTAAAACTTCTTCATCCTTCTACCTATTATTGTCTTTATTCCTTGCCAAAGGAACTTCAGATCAATCTATTTCAGGCCCTAAACAGCCATCTCATGGACCACAGTAATGGTGCCATGCTAAGGCTGATGGAGAAAAGAGCAAGAATAATCGAGCCAATTCCATTTATAGCCTGAAGCTCTGGTTTTGTTATGTGTGTGCTTTTCTGGGCTTCAAATATTGATAAAGGCCATCAAATGAGTTCACCTTTTTTTAAAAAAAATCAAAGACTTGTGCTGATTGTGAACTAGAGGGGTTTTGCATTCAATAGCTAATATCAACCCACAGAAGAACATACTAAATGCCTGGAAGTGGAGTTCAGTTAAATGAATAATTAAAGAATACCACACACCTAATCAATGCCCCCTGTTTCAGATATCTACTGCTGCATAAGGAATCACTTCAAATCAAAAGCTTTAAACAAAAAACATTTCCTTATTCTCATGATTCACTGGGTTTAATGGGCTCATCTGGGCAGTTCTTCTGTTCCACATGTGGTCAACTGAGACTGTGGGTATCTGGGGACTCAACAGGACCAGATTGTCCAAGCTGGCTCTGTCATATGCCTGGGGCCTTGGTGGAGATGGTTGTACAAGGCCTCTCCCTTTCCATGTGGCCTCTTCATGAGGTCTTTCCATGTGGTGTCTCCAGAAAGGTAGCTACTCTTCTAACACAGAAGCTCAGAATTTCCAAAAGCATAGAAGTGGAAGCTTCCAGGTCTTCTCAAGACTTAGTTCCAGGACCAGCACTAGATTCTGCCAAGTTCTGTTGGTTAAAGAGAGTCACAGGTCCAGTCCAGGTTCAGTGCGGGAGAGAAGAGAAAAGGATACATACTAAGACATGTGGCCCACTGGGCACCATCTAGCAGACTAGTTACTACACTTCTAACTCAACAATGACAACAAGCACCATGCTCCATTCCAGGTCTAGTGAACTCAGGATGACCTGAGAAGAAATTTGATGTACTTAGCCTCTCATTTGTTTCCTTTCAGTTTACTTTTTTTCTAGGAGTCAGGTTTACAGGGGAACATTGTGACTCCATAGCCACAATTCTCAGGGTGACAAAAGGCAGAAGGTAGTCATCTGAGATTCTAATAAAGAAGCCTAATTCCATTTATTTAGAGATGGTTCTCTCACTGTTCTACTGTTAGATAACCACAGAGTTGGCATTATGACGGCAGAATCAAGTAGAACAAGAGGATGATGGGTAATAGACAATTAAACAATCCCATAACAAATGCAGTGGCAACTGTGACAAGTGCCATGGAGAAATGTCAGAGGCTGGGAGAATAGTAGGGAGCTCCTGTGCTCATCTAGATGAAAGTTGATGAGTGTTGGACCTGAAGGAATGGCAGTGACCTTTCAGAAAAAGAAATATATTTTAGAAACATAAAGTATATGTAATCCAAAGCATTTGATGACCAGAGGCATTAGAAGGAAGAGAGAATAACTGAGTTTAGGGGCTTGAGTGACTGGATGAAAGAGGAAACAATCAGATACCAAGAAAGAAAAGAGAGGAGGAGGAATACTTTGGGGGTAAATGATGGAGGGTTTGCTTTTGGACACACAGTTTGAGGTATTTGTAGGAGATCTAGTAAAGCCGTACAGTGGGCAATTGAAAACATGTCTCTGTGGTGGACATTTGTTTTTTTTCCTTTCCTTTCCATTCTTTGCTTTCCCTTTCTCTCTCACTTATTTCTATTGCCCAATGTCATCTGCTTTGGATAGGTGGAAAATTCCCCACTGAATGCATCCTGATGGGGGACAGCCCATATCCCAATATAAAGTCTTAAAAGGTTAGATTTTTGTTTTCCTGGCCCCTTTGCAGCTAGGATATGTACACACGATCTAGTTTTGGCCAATCAGATGCACCCATCTGAGTGTCTCAATTAGGAGCAAGTTGCTCAAAGAAGCAAGTTCAGTGGTGAATTCATTCTGGAGGTGGCAACAACATCCATTTCCCAAGGAGCAACACTGGCAGAACAAACTGCAGCGTCCAGTGTTTGGGGCAGATGGGACCCCCTGGACAAATGCTGTGGCTTAGCTTTGCCCCCTTTCTTCCAGCCTATTTTCCATGTCTTGTTCTCCAGTTTTTCTAACAACTCTGGGAGCTACACAACATCTCTTTGATAATTTACTTGAGTGCTTGAGTTAGCCTCTGTGGCTTGCAGCTTAGGTCGCTGGCCAGTTCAGATACTCTAAAACCTGGAGGAGGGACAGGGGATTCATCAGAGGAAAGATGACGCTTACAGGCATAAGGGAATGAGATTGTCCAGGGAGAGAGAGTGGAAGCGAGGAAAGAAATGGGTTGTGGCCAGGAGCCTGAGGCACAGCCACATGGAAAGCATAAGGGAAGCAGAACACCAACACAGTATTTCTGAGGACAGTCACTTAAAGGCTTTTCTTCCTCTTCCAGGTCAAAAGAGTGAAATCATCCAAAGTAGAGTGAATTCAGGTTTCCGAGTGGCTGTTTGGGATCAGAGTTCTACCAATATAAGCAATCTATTGGCATGACAGGTCAGAGAAGCCATGAAGGACATGGAGAAAAGTAGATGGAACTGGAAGCAGGAGGCCAACCCCAGCAGTCAGGCAAGTACCATCCAGAGAACAGGAAATGTAAAAGGATCGGGTATAGCTGGAACACCTAGGCAGGGAGACTTTGAAAGTTCAAAGTTAGGGAGTATAGCACTGGCAAGAAGGCTGCAGCAAGATATGTGCTGCTCCCAGGGCCGAGGCTCTTTCCTAGCCTGTCCTTTCACACCATTCACCACCTGCCTGGGAGTGTCTAGGCCAGGCCTTGCAGGTTTAAGAATAAGAACTCCATGGGGCATGGAATTTATAATTGAAGCAGGGCAGAATCACTAGGCTTCCTAGGAAGTTCTTGTTCCAGGCAACACAGATGACTGGGTAGTTTAAGTTATAAAAATATTTTATCCAAATTAGAACCAAACAATACATAATTTATATGTGGTCGTGAATTTATCCTTGCTGTGAATAGCTGCTAAGGTTAGGGTGCTATTGGTCAGCATCTCACAGTTCCCTGAGATCTGCTGCAGTCACTACCTCTCACATCTAATTGGTACTCTGTCATACTCACTGCCCTGAGCTTTAATTGTCCAAGTCTTTTCAATTAGGCCGAAGCATCTCATAGCATTTAATACCTCTTTTATCCTTCCCCAGAATGGCCAGCAAAGCACAAGCATATATAAGTATTCAGTAAGTACTTGACCTAGATGGCTTATATGTATAAAAACCAACACTAAGCTTTTATGGCTAAAATTTCAAACTAATCCCTATCATAGGTCTTGGTATAGTCCTCTTACCATTGCTTTTTCTTTTCTTGTTCTAGTGATGCTCAGAAAAACAAGACACTGAAATTTGAGGACTTAATGGAGTTTGGTGCCTTCACTTAGCTGATGTCTATGAAGCCTGACCAGTCTACTTCTAGTCTGTAAGATCATATGGAAGCTTCAGCAACAAACTCCTACTTTGCTAATAATTTTATGATCCTGTTACCCATTGCAATTGCTTAAATGGTATTTTAATTAGCTGCTTTAAATGACTTTGCTTTTTTACAAAAAGCAGTGTGTGCTTTAGTTTAAAATATGGGTCACTGGTGTTTCTTTCTAGAAGATGGCTGTGTTTAATACCAGGGAAAACTGAGGATGCATTTGGAGAGGTTTTAATTTCTGTAACTCAGGTTGATTCCTGGAATGTGAATGTTTCTATACTTTTGTGGATGCAGCAAATTCATATAAAGGGTTATTAAATTTGTTCTGGTTTTTAAATACTGTGTTTTTTTTTTTTTTAAGGTACCTGCAACAAGTAATCAGCTGTGTTTATGTTTGTATACCGTTTTAGAAAGGAGGATTGACCCAGAACATTATGTGCTAGGAAAAATAAAAGACACTACTATGGATACAGATTTGCTTTCCCTGTACGTAATGCTTCTGCCAAAACTACCATCTGTGAACTTACAGAATGCCTTATCCACCATCATGGTATTCCACACAGCATTGCTTCTGATCCAGGAAATTACTTCACAGCAAATCAAATGTGGCAGTGGGCCCACGCTCATGGAATTCACTGGTCTTACCATGTCCCCCATCATTCTTAAGAAGCTGGCTTGCTGGAACAGTGGTATGGCCTTTTGAAGACTCTGTTATAGGTGGGCCTTACAGCTTCATGCCATCTAGGTAGAAATACCTTGCAGCGCTGGGGCAAGGTTTTCTGTAAGGCTGTATACACTTTGAATCAGTTTCCAATATATAGTACTACTGGATATATAGTACTCACAGCCAAGATTCATGGGTCCAGGAATCAAGGGATGGTAATGGAGTGGCATCATTATTACTCCTAGTGACTCACTAGCAAAATGTTTTCTGTCCCTGTGACCTTATGCTCTGCTAGCCTACAGGTTTTAGTTCAACCAGGATCACAGTAATGATTCTGCCATGCAGCCATTTTGGGCTCCTCATGCCTCTAAATCAACAGACAATGAAGGGTGTTGCTGCACTGGCTAGGGTGGTTGATTTGGACTACCAGGGAGAAATAAGACTGGTCTCCCATGATGGAGGTAATGAAGATTACATCGGGAATATAGGAGTTCCCTTAAGGCATCTCTTGGTATTACAATGTACTGTGATTAAAGTCAACAGAAAAACTACTATAATCCAATCTGGGCTGGGCTACGAATGGCCCAGACTCTTCAGGAATGAAGGATTTGCATGTCATCCCCAACCCCCTGTTTTCAGGTAAAGAACTACAACAGGCTAAGGTGCTTGATGAGAACAAAGGGAACATGGAATAGGTAGTGGAAGTAGGCAGTTATAAATACCAGCTACAACCACATGACCCGTTACAGAAATAAGGACTATCATTCTCATGAGCATTTCTTCCTTATTTTGTTATATGTGTATGTGTGTATCAAACATCTTTGTTTTCTTCCTACTCTTATCCCTTTATCACCTAACATAAGATACATATCATAGTATTTAGCTTGTCTTTATCAAAGTTTTTAAGTTCTGAGATATCAAGGAGAAGAGTAGGCAATATATGCAGGGACTTTGAATCTTCTTCTGGGGAAGTAGTAGTACATTTTCACTTATATGTAAGATAGTTGTATCTCATGCCTATAATCCCAGCACTGTGGGAGGCCAAGGCAGGAGGATCACCTGAGGTCAGGAGTTTAAGACCAGCCTGACCAACATGGTGAAACCCCACCTCTACTAAAAACACCAAAAAAATTAGCCAGGCATGGTGGTGGGCATCTGTAATCCCAGCTACTTGGGAGGCTGAGGCAGGAGAATCACTTCAACTGTTTGGTGGAGGTTGCAGTGAGCCGAGATCGTGCCAGTGCACTCCAGCCTGGGCAACACAGTGAGACTCCATCTCAAAAAACAAACAAAAAAAGAGATAGTTGTATCATGTTAGGTGGAAATCTGACCCTGTTATTGTCTTTATTTTTGTGATTAAGTATGGTTTAAGAAGATGCATATGGGTGCCAAGTTGACAAGGGATAGAGTTGTGATGCTTAATTTCATCTGTCAACTTGACTGTGCCTTGGTGCCTAAATATGTGATCAAACATAATTCTGGATGTTTGGGCGAGAGTGTTTTGGGATGAGATTAACATTTAAATTGGATAACTTTGAGTAAATCAGATTGCCCCGCCTTACATGGATGGGCCTCATCCCATCAGTTTTAGACCTGAATAGAACAAAAGCGCGACCTCTCTGAGGAAAGAGACTTCTGAAACAGATGGCCTTCAGACTTGAACTGCAGTATCAACTCTTTCCTGGGTCTCCAACCTGACAGTCTACTTTAAAGAATTTGGACTTACCAGCCTCTGTAATTGTATAAGCCAATTTCTTAAAGAAAATGTCTTTGTATATATTCATTTGCACATCCTATAGGCCTGTTTCTCTGGAGAACCCTGAATAATACATGAGATGATTGGATTATTTGTTGATGACTACCATGAGCGTTTTGGTTAGAATGGGCACAGGCTGACTTGCGGTCCTGAAAACATGGCAAACTGAGTTAACTGGTCCCCATTCCTAAAACATATACATAAAAATAATACATAAATTATAACATAAAAAGTGAATACAATGCTGAACTTAAAATAAATCTCTAGCTGCAAGAAATGATGAGGAAATTTGCCATGATGGAAATGTTCTGTATCCTAATTACACAAATTTGTATGTATTAAAATTCATAGAACTCTAACTTCAAACATGCTAACTTTACTATATGCTAGGGGTTTGTTTGTGTTTTTTAAGGAAATGATGAGGAACGGAAGCCAAAGTGCTATGCTTTGAGTGGACATGGTGGAAGATAGAATCCAGGAATCAAACCTGGATAGGGCACTATTCCTAGGGGTCATAATAGAGAACAGAAAATGTGTCCTTGTGCTCCTCAAAGTAAAATCATGAAAATGAGATTTCAGCCAAAATTGGAATCCTGGAAGAGTTGCCTCCTTGATGAAAAGGTGTCCCAACAAACTTCAAACTTCTTGCCACAGGCTCAGAAAAGTAAATGGTAAGGCACAGGATGCTTATCTCTATTACGGGGTCTGAATAGAGAGATAAAAGTCTACAGTTAAAAAAAAAAAATCCAAATCCCAAGCCTATACCATGTACCAACATGCAGGGCAAATTTTCATTGCTCACAGGTGGAGAAGTTATTAATCCAAGAAATCAATGTAAACACTGACTCCAGAGCAGTGAATCCCTGAGGTATCTGAAAAAAAGCAAAATTAAACCTTCTCTAGTGAGATATGTCCAAAACCCAGGGATACACTAAAATACTGTAGGAAGAAAAATGAAATCTTCACTGAAGTTCACAAACAAAAATAACGTGCCACTAAAGGAAATGACACACCATAACAAGAGCCAGCAGATAGAAAATGGTTAACTACCATAAAAACTCAAGGTGATGAATCAATTTAAAAACATTCAAAATGGGCAATGGAGGTGGAAAATAGATGCCATAATGAGCAAAGAACAAACAGATTTTAAAATTTAATTTAAAAGTTTCCAGAAATAAAAAATAGAACTGAATAAATAATTCTATTGATGGACTAAATATTAGATTACACATAATTTTAAAGGAATGGATTAACTAAAACATGCTCCAGAGAAAATTACCCAGAATGCAGCTCAGAAAGATAAAATTATAAAAAAATGAAAACAAGGGATTGAAGATACAAAGTATAGAATGAAGTCCACTTATGTCTAACAGAAGTTTCAGAATGAGGGTCTAGAGCAGAGGTTGTCAAACTTTTTCTGTAAAGAAATAAGCAGTAAATATTTTAGGCTTCATGGGCCATATAATCTGTCAAACTGTTCAAGTCTGCAGTTGTAGCACAAAAGCAGCCATAAACATTATATGAATAAATGTGTGTGGCTACATTCTAGGAAAATTTTATTTGCAAAAACAAGTAGTGGACAGGTCTGGCCAGTGGGTCATAGTTTACTGACCCCTGGTCCAGAGAAAACGAGTGACAAGCAATATTTAAGAAAATGGTAGAGAAATTTCCTGAATTTTACATGCTTGATCTTTAGGTTAAAGAAGCATACCAAGCCCCAAGCAAGGTAAATGTAAATAAATCCACACTGAGTCATATTGTAGCAAAACTTCGGCATGCAAAGATCAAGAGAAAAATTTTATAAACAACCAGAGAAGACAGAGTATCTATAGCGGGATGGCTGAGATCAAATTTCTCATCAGCAACAAATCAAATTAAAAAAACAAACAAACAAACAAAAACAATAGAATCAA
This sequence comes from Colobus angolensis palliatus, assembly GCF_000951035.1. Lineage (NCBI taxonomy): Eukaryota > Metazoa > Chordata > Mammalia > Primates > Cercopithecidae > Colobus > Colobus angolensis. The sequence goes on along the minus strand of NW_012118999.1, from coordinate 132,208 downwards.
ATCTTCACAGAAAATAAAAGGCAACTTACAATTTTATGCCCTGCAAAGTTATTATTCAAGAGTAAAGCCAAAATAAAGACATTTTGAGACAAATACTGAAAGAGTTTACAAACCACATACCCTCAACTGAAAGAACTAGTATAAAGCATAACTCAGAAAAAAAAGGAAATTTAACCAAGAAGGAAAAAGTTGGGTGCAATGTTGAGTAAAGAGGCCTCTTTTCTGTGGGTAAATTCAATATGCTTTAATAATAATTTCTGATGTTGAAGGTTTTGAAAATAAGATGGAACTTAAACACTAGGTAACAATAATTCAGATTTTGTTGTTAGCTGTGCATGTTAAAATTTTTAAAGAAAAAGCTCACAAAAATAGAAATGAAAGGTGTAACTTCCAAACTAGTAAAAGGATTAAAAGTTGATTTTTTAAAAAGTTTAAACCTAATAGAGGTCAGAAAAGGAAACAAAAGAGAAATACAAACAATGATACATGGAAAACACAACATGAAAGGCAGAATAAATTCAAATACCTCAGAAATTGCATCAAATGTAGATGAATTCAACGTCTTTAAAAGACAGGGCTCTCATGTTTAGTTTTTTTTTTTAAACTAAACTAAATCAAATTATAAGCTATTAAAAAGAGTCACATCTGAAACACAGAATGTTTGTTTTTTTTATTATGCTTATGTTCTAGGGTACATGTGCACAATGTGCAGGTTTGTTACATAAGTATACATGAGCCATGTTGGTGTGCTGCACCCATTAACTCATCATTTACATTAGGTATATCTCCTAATGCTATCCCTCCCCCCTTCCCCCACTCCACAACAGGCCCCAGTGTGTGATGCTCCCCTTCCTGTGTCCAAGTGTTCTCATTATTGAATTCCCACCTATGAGTGAGAACATGCGGTGTTTGGTTTTCTGTTCTTGTGATAGTCTGCTGAAAATGATGGTTTCCAGCTGCATCCACATCCCTACAAAGGACATGAACTCATCCTTTTTTATGGCTGCATAGTATTCCATAGTGTATATGTGCCACATTTTCTTAATCCAGTCTGTCATTGATGGACATTTGGGTTGGTTCCAAGTCTTTGTTATTGTGAAGAGTGCTGCAATAAACATACGTGTGCATGTGTCTTTATAGCAGCATGATTTATAATCCTTTGGGTATATCCCCAGTAATGGGTTGGCTGGGTCAAATGGTATTTCTAGTTCTAGATCCTTGAGGAATCACCACACTGTCTTCCACAATGGCTGAACTAGTTTACATCCCACCAACAGTGTAAAAGTGTTCCTATTTCTCCACATCCTCTCCAGCACCTGTTGTTTCCTGACTTTTTAATGATTGCCATTCTAACTGGTGTGAGA
>NW_012118999.1:109883-130190 GCF_000951035.1 Colobus angolensis palliatus | reverse complement strand
AAGTCAGGTAGCATGATGCCTCCAGCTTTGTTCTTTTTGCTTAGGATTGTCTTGGCAATGTGGGCTCTTTTTTGGTTCCATATGAACTTTAAAGTAGTTTTTTCCAACTTGCAACACAGAATGTTTAAACATAAGGAGATAGCAGTGATATTATAAGGGGATAATAAAAGAGATTTGTGATAATATTGCCAGAAAAAATAACTTTAAGGCAATAACTAGGCATAAAATAGGCCATTATGTTCTGATAATTGGAAGAAATTAACCAAAAATTTTTTAAAAAATATTTTGGATTTGTATGCATCTAACCAAATAGTCTCAATATATATAAAGCACATTTAGACAGAATTATCAGAAAATGGGAAGAGCTAATTATTTCAGAAAGACTTTACCAGTTGGTAGCGTCTTTGTGAGATCACTATTTGTCAAGAGTTTAATTTTTTTCATTCAAAAAGGTTTCTGGAAATCTGATTAATGATACACAATAAAGGATAAAATGCAGCAAATACCTGTTTGTCTTGTGCACCATTGCACCCTCAATACCTAAAACAGGGCCAAGTCCATTGGCTCTGTTTATTATTACATATAATAATTAATGTATAATTAATTACTACATATATTAATGAGCTGTTGAATACTATGATGTTGTGGAGGATGAGAGACAGTGAAATAGAGAGCTGGGGAAGCCAGCAAGTCAGCAGTTGAGGGCGATGGGCTGAACACTGAATGCGTCTCTCAAACCAAACCCTGGGGGCAGAGTTGGCGGAGGAGTAACTGTGTACAATATGACTCACAATCTTTGAAACAAGGAGCGCTAGAGGTACTTTCAAGGACCCTGTCAGACATATCATCTTAGAACCAGAGAAGAAGCAGCAGCACTTTCCCTGAGGGTAGAACAACCACAACCACCAGCTAATGCAAGTGTTTCATAAAACCAATGAGACACGAAGCAGCAGCTCAGTGGAGCCTGACGATGGGACAGGTGTTAAACCAGCCATTGGAGTCTGGGATTTCAGGCCTAGACAGTATCTATTTTCCACATACAAGTCTGGAATAATACTCAACAACCCTCCCTTTAAGTTATTTTGTTTTCTTAAGATGGAGGTCTTGCTATGTTGCCCAGGCTGGCCTCAAACTCCTACATGCTCAAGTGATCCTCCCACCTCAGCCTCCAGAGTAGCTGGGATTATAGACCTGAGCCACTGCTCCCGGCCCTTCCTTTTTAAATATTACATACTGAACAATTAAAACTTGTCCTTATATCTCCCCTTTCTAAGATTCTAGAGTATCTGCCGACTCATAGTAATTACACTTAAGTTGACATCTTCCTTGAAGGAAGTCACCCAAAATCCCTTCAGAACATTTCAAAACACCCTAGACCTAGCAGTCCTGCACTAGCAAATCATTTCCTAGGCAGGGTAATACATTGATTGGCCCCTTTGGATCACATGCTCTCCCCAGATCATTACTTAAGTCCAGGGATTTTGAGTAATCTGATTGGTCAGCCTGCGTTCTGCCACTCCCTGCCCACCCACCCTTCACCATGAGAAAGGCATGAATACTACCCACTCCTAAAGGCAAAAGACGCTGAGTGGACCCAAAAAAGTGTGCAATATTCATCTCCTTTCCAGAGGCATCTCAGCTCAAGGGAGCTACAGGCTGACTCTCACCATTTACCAGCTTAAACGAATATCAAACCTGTCTGGGTCTCATTTTTTCTTATGGTATCGAACTTGGCAGAGTTATTGTGAGACTGAAGATCACCTGTGTAAAGCACAGTTCAGCAACTTCCCTGCCTGCCTTATGTCTGTCCCTGTTCCTGGTTGATCGCCGTGACCCTGAGTGGATCCGCCTCCATGTCTGGTCCTCAGCTCGTGGTGAAGAAGACAGCACTGCCCTCTTCCCTAACCCCAACTCTTGCAGCTGTCCCCTGGCTGCCTGGAGTCTCCCCTAATGTGCCCTCACAACTTTCTTCATCCTCTTTAAATTGTGCAGAGGTCTGCCCCATTCTTGGTCCCTGACTCACTGGTCTAAGCTGTGCTAATGCTTCCTCCCCGCCCTAGCTGATGTGAGACCCATTCTGTGCCGGAAAGCAGACAGATGCTGAGACGAGTAACACTATGAAAGGAAAGATGAGAAAACAAGATAGGGCAGGAAAAACCCCAGACGGTGATACAGACATGACAGTCTCTGCCATTCCAATGGGAACTACTGCCCAGTAGAGGGCTCCAAAGTTGAGCCAAAATGGCCAGGGCCTAGCACCACTGTCTTCCAAAACCATTGGCTGAAAACCACAAAGAAAAAAGCATGTTCTCAGTGCTCTCAGCTATCATCCCCTTGCTCAAACACTGGCTGGCAGATGTTCCAAAAAGAATGTGACCTTGGTCAGTAAGCTGAGGCTGACCCTGAAGTAACAGCTGGAAGCTGTGGCTAAGCACACGCCTTGCAGTTGGGCAGCATGACCTTCCTTGAAGAGGGATCTGTGTGTTGTCTTGAAGAGGGATCTGTGTGTTGTCTTGAAGAGGGATCTGTGTGTTGTCTTGAAGAGGGATCTGGGTGTTGTCTTGAAGAGGGATCTGTGTGTTGTCTTGCCACCTTCTAAGACCTTGTGTAATAAAAAAGCTCTAGAGGACTGATGTCTCACCCAAAGTGGCATCCTACGATGATAGGTAGATGGCAGGGGAAACTTTCAGTTCTCACCCATATCACACATTTGCTGCATACTCAGCCCTAAGAACCAGCTCTACACAAACATCCCAGTTCCTTCTAGAACCCCTCAAACCATGAATCTTCCAACTTTGTCAAGTGTATCCTTCCACCCTTTCTGTGACCTTCCCGGTGAGACATTAGCATTTTTCCAGACAATGTCTTTCTTTTTTTGTTTTTTGTTTGTTTGTTTTGGAGATAGGGTCTCCATCTGTCACCCAGGCTGGAGTGCAGTGGTACAATCTCAGCTCACTGCAGCCTCCGCCTCCCAGGTTGAAGTGATTCTCCTGCCTTAGCCTCCCGAGTAGTGGGGATTACGGGCACCTGCCACCACACCCGGCTAATTTTTGTATTTTCAGAAGAGACAGGGTTTCACCATGTTGGCTAGGCTACTCTTGAACTCCTGACCTCAGGTAATCCTCCTGCCTTGGCCTCTCAAAGTGTTGGGGTTAGAGGTGTGAGCCACTGTGCCCTGCTGACAATGTCTTTCTAAAATGTGAAAGACTGGAGCCAGGCTGGTAGCCTAAGAGAGGTCAGTAACGAAGAGTTCTCACAATTAACCAATATTTACTTGATACTTAACTATATAATGCAATTGTGCCCATTTTACAGGGTTAAGAAACAGAAGCTCAGTAAGATAATTAATTTGCCAAAGGACTTTCAATTAGTAAATAGGGCTGTGAGTATTCCAGCTTTCTTGGTTTTTTAAAGTGTGCACTCTTTCTATTGGCCATTCAGAAGAGTACATAAAACATTTTCCAGAAAGTTCCACCCAAGAAGCTATTAAAAATATTTTGTGCTTAATTAGATGAATTTCTGGCTATTCATTATGCTCAGCTATCCGGAATAACTAATTTCAAAAGGATACCAGGAAGCTGAGGTTTTACCCTCCCACAAATTCTGTACAAAAGATCAGCATGAGAGCTAGTATTTAAAGTGAGCTCTCTCTTATATGAATAACTAACACATGCTGGCTAACTTTTGCTGGTTCATTCCCTCTAAACTTTGAAGGCCCTTCCTATGTCTCTTCTCCCTCTGCCAAGTGGTATTACAGTTTCAACTGACCTTGGTCATGACATTGAAAAGTGTATGTTTGTGAATGTCCTGTTGACCTGAAGCATCTGATCCTTGATTTGTTATTCCCACCATATCCTCCCTGCCTCTGTGTGTGGAGTTAATAATACATACGAAGACAGCAAGGACCAAACCTTAATCATTAAAACGAGCAAGCCAGAATGACTACAGGGACCAGTATCAAAAGCATCAGACACACACAGACAGTCCTTAGTTACTTTTACTTGCTTATATTTAAGAGAGGCTAAAAGCCTTCTCTATATGAAAGCTCTCTTCGAGACACACTGCTTCCACCATGCCAGGGGAAAAACAGAGAGAGACCAACGCACTGAGCTAATAAGGACGGAAACATCTGCATTAGATGTTTGAAGAAGACAAGGGCAATTGGGAATGTATTTGTTTAACCATATTACTTATTGCTTTATTATTATCCTGCTTAACGTCTGGCTGCACTTGTCTACACTGAATGCTGACACCCACCGTTTGAGATGCTTAACTCCTTAGTACAAAACAAACATGTGCGACTGTCTCAGGGACCGGGAGATGTGATATGAAGGTCAACACCAGGTCTGCACAATGCATAGATTATTGGTAAGAGAGAAAGGCATGGGGGTTTTCATGCACATGCTTTTATTTTTTTGGGGGGGGGCCCTAGACCCACATTGGTCTCCATTTTAAAAGGCAAACTGAAGAGTTAATGAATATGCTTTCAGCCAACTTACCTAAATTAAAATTAACTTACCTAAATTAAAAGTTACCCAGTAAATGGAGAAATCAAATATCTGCGGCATTCTAGCAATGCAAAGGAGAACCTAGGGTAATGCATATAGTTTGTTATCTGGCTGTTTTTTGATACAAACTTCTGCCTTGGGAAAAGCAGGTGTGGAAGCGGATGGCTCACCAGGCGGGTCAGTGTGCCTCCAGCATTGGTGCTCTCATAGCCAGAGTAAGGCAGAGCTGATCTCTGCTGCCTTCAGCAGGTTCAATCTTTCCTGTCAGCCTTTCTCTGGCTCAATTAAGATGGTGCTAGGTTTGGCTTCAGCAAGTAAGACTACAAATAAGACTCATCTCTGCATGGAACTCAGTTCACCCTTGGAAAAACTTTACTTACAATTTTATTTAAAATTTTTTTCTAAAGAAAACTTCACAAAATAAATGTTAAACTTAAGGAACAATTCCACCATTCAGACCAAGAAAAGAACTTTCCAGTCACTGGAAAAATCCCATCACATGCCCTGGTCCCAAATTCCCCTATAGAAGTCTTTCTTGTGTTTCTTTATGTTTTTCCTTTTCACCAAGTGACACAAATTATAGTTCTGTCTGGCCCAGTTTTTCACTAATGTGTTTTAAATCTCTTTTGACCTATAGATGCCTCCACAGTTCTTTTCTTTGCCTTATAGCACAAGTGGGGTTGGTTGAGTTGCCACAGTCTGGATTTTGCTGACAGCTCCCTGATGGTGCCGTCCAACATGTTCTTCTGACCTTGGGATTTCCTACAAATGAGCAGCTGGATTCATGAGACTGCTTGGCTTTTCAGAAGTATGCTGACCAACATTTCTTCCTTATTTCTCCCTTGCCCAGAAGATAGGGATCTTTCCTCCAAGGTGCAGACTGTGCCTTTTTAGACGCAGAAAAATCTCACAAAATAAATGTATAGCTTAAATATGAAATATCCCTTTCATGCTTCTATATTTTCTTACCAGCTTATTCCCCTGCCTGAAATGACCTCCCCACCTTCTTTACCTAGAAAATGACTACTGAGTCTTCACAGCCTGATTCAGAAATCAAATGTCACTCACAAACTCTGTGGTCTTCAGACATCTCCCAGGCAGCACATGTCCCTGGGTCCTAACTGTGTTCTCACTCCCCTCTAGGATAACATTTGCTACACCATATCGTAAGTGCCTGAACTCAAAACCTTTCCTGCTGCCCACCGCCCCCAGCCCATTCCTGCTCCTTGAGAGGGCAATCACCTTACCTGAGCAGAAGTAGGTATTTGGCACCTGGTAGTTAGCAACACACTTCCTCCCTACTTGTAGGGAACACCTGGGCTTCCTTTCGCTCTATTGCCACCCCCGTGGTCCACAGGGGGCGCACTCCCCTATGGGTCCTCCTTCTTTCATGGTGCCTCCAGTCAGTTCTGCTTAGCAACTCTTTTGTTTCAAAATGGGCAGCATGCTTTCCTGACCTCAGTTGCCTCTTCTTAAGAAGCCTCTGTACTCTTGTTATTTCTTTTGATCTGAGGTTAGCATGGAAGTTGCCATTCAGAGAGGAGGATCATAGAATACCAACCTGTCCCCTACCTGCCCTGTAACATGGCACTTGAGCAGCATTTTCAGTGTAACGCTGCCTTGCTTCAGTCACACCATTAGCCAACATGAAGAATGACACTGACTGCGCAAGCCCCAAATTACGTTCATCTGTAAGCGGGGATAGGCAAGCAATGAGGGATGTATCCTCTCATCCCATTCCATTAAACTCTTTCTCACCTTTCAAATCTGGCTTTAAAATCACTCCTTGAGAACTTTTCCTGATTAACTTGACCCAATTCTCTTAATTCCTCTACTCAATGAGCCTTCATTAATTATGTACCTAGAGATTTTACTCTATTCATATGCTCTTGCTGTGTTATTCTATGAATATGCTTTTCATTTATTTTCAGGTGCAATTTCTTGAGAGGAAGATCTGGTCTTGCAGTTCTTTTAAATCCCTCACTCTATGTCAGTTCATGTTTCTACAGAGGGCAGACCCAATAAATGTCACTGATTGACAAATGTATGTCACTGTAAATGTATCTGTACCCTTATACTTTTCTAGTGTAAGAACTGAAGAAGCTGAGAAAGAAAGGGTGCTAAAATTTCAGCCTCTCTGAAGAGTATTTTATCCAAAATGTCTGTTTTTTCTTTTCCTGAACAGTGCTCTGTTTCTTTCCCCACTAATCTGCTGAAATTTGCTGACCTGCCAATCTCTTAAGCTCTTTAAATAAAGACTTGTTGAGCAAGTCTTCACTTTTGAAAGAAGTCAAAAAATGTTTTAGAACCCAGTATAAAGTTCTAAATATAATTAAGCATATTACTTCCAGTATTGATACAGATATTTGTGTTCATTATAAATAAACACCATTGAATCAATTCTTTTTCATCAACCTACAGAGTTTTAACTAATTCTTCCCACAATCCCCTTTGATGTAGTAATTCTTTCTCTGAGGCAGTGAGCCCTGGTAATAATGTTGTGAGTCAAACTTGAATTATTTAAAATTTTATTACATTTTACTTTCCAAAGGGAGTATCTTTTGGAGCCTAGATTTACAGATCTATGATAATTTAGGATAAATTTTAATACTTTTCTGAAGACAAAAGGCATTGGACCAAATCTGGACCAAAGAAACTTGCTATTTCTTCTGATAGAATGTAAGCTCCCAGATGATTCTGGTCATCTATTCATTTACCCAAAGACTTATTTAAAAACTAAGCAGCACACACGTGCGTGCGTGTGTGTGTGTGTGTGTGTGTGTGTGAAAAATTTTCAAGTTGTACATTCCAGGTTAGGGCCCCTTATTGCCAAGCTGAGGAGAAGACATAATGCATTCTAGAGAAATGACAGGAAATTCCTTGGGCTCTTTGCTCATATTTCTTCAGTCAATAAATTAAGGAAGGATTTAGGTAATTTACGGAAATGCGGTAAGGTAAGATTATCAGTGTGTGTTTGTGTACATGTACCATTGTGCACATGGTGTCCAAATAGCTAACTAGTAAATGTATATATTGGACTTCATCTATTAATTTTAAAGAAAATTATAGCTTTTATTATGCTAACCAGCATGAAATACATTTTCACTTATTCATGGCAATGCAAATGTTTAAACTGGAAGACATTACTTAGATAAATGAGTGGCTAATTTGATAAGATGAATAAAAGAATTGAGTTCACACTATTTGTAGTGTGATCTGTCAGTAGGCTGGGTTCTCCTAGCAGCCGGTAGCCCCCAGGCTCAGTCATTCATCAATGATGTGTTTTCTAAGCTTTCTTCCTTGGTTCCTTCCTTCATTCTGAAACTGTGTTTGCAAAAATTATAACTGAGAAAATTATTACAGTGAAAGAGATCTGACCTAACCGACTCCATCTTGCTTCTAACCTCCATGATGTCCTTGTTCATGTGCACAGGCCAAACTAACTTTGGGAGAAATTTAGTTTATACTTTAACTTTAAAACAAAGATGGTAACAGCCCTTTCCCAACACAAACCCCCTTCCTGCCTGAGGATTAGACTGCCTTTGTAGGTCTAACAAATTAGCTACAAGATTAGAAGTTATAGTTTAGGAGTCATGTAGCTGGAGGCTCCTGGGGATAACATCACTATTGAAAAATCTAAGATGAGTGCTTAGATATTTTGCAGGCCCAGTGGATCAGTTGATACCACCCAGATGGATGAACTGGCTCATCTGGTCTTGTGGGCCCTCACTCAGGAACTGACTCAGTGCAAGGAGACAGCTTCAACTCCCATGACTTCATCTCCAACTCAACCAATCAGCACTCCTGACTCACTGGCCCCTACTCACCAAATTTTCCTTAAAAACCCTGATCCCTGAATTATTGGAGAGACTGATTTGAGTGGGTAATAATAAAACCATGGTCTCCCCCCTACAGTCGGCTCTGCATAAATTAAACTCTTTCTCTACTGCAGTTCCCTTGTCTTGATAAATTGTCTCTGTCTAGGCAGCAGACAAGGAAAGCCCATTGGGTCCGTCCGTCTTTCCTTCCTTCCTTCCTTCCTTCCTTCCTTCCTTCCTTCCTCCTTCCTTCATTTCCTTCTTTTCTTCTTTCCTTTCTCTCTCCTCTCTCCCCCCAACCTCCCTCCCTTTCCTTCCCTCACCTACCCCATCACTCTCATCTTTCAAAGACAGTACTTTTGTCTTTCTTATGTCTAGCTGCTACCTCAGCCTCCACCTTGCATTATTTTATTCCCTAAGCCTATCTCTACTTCTCCCTTTTTACATTCTCTCTAAAATAATCAATCAGGCCCTTATAGTTCTAGGTTCTTATTAGTTCCTAAATAAGAGAAAATAAGAGGTTCAGAAAATTCTAAAAACATTTTCTAGTGACTTATTGAACCAGATAACACAGCTTCTCTCTAGACCTGCATTGTCCCACATGGTAGCTACTAGCCACATGTGGCCATATAATTATAAAAATTAATTAAAGTTAAATGAAATGAAAACTTCTGTTTCTTGTTCTCACTAACCACATTTTAAAAACTAAATATCCTCATGGTCCAATGTGCTATATAGTCACACAAATCCAGTTCCATAGGGGCTAAGGTATTAGACAGCACAGAATATTCCCATACCACAGAACATTCTATTGGATAGAGATTTCAAAGATTCAAGATTTCATATTCTGATGGAGAGGTCCAATGGCTTAATTTTTTTTTAATCACATTTTTCTATCAGGAAATGCCCTCCTTTCTTGTCAAAGAGGTTGTTCACCTTCAGACCTTGCCAGACCTCCTCCCAATGGTATGTTAAAGCAAGATAATCATCCTGTTTCTGAATCAAGTGAATCATATAAGTGTTCCATAACACAATGAATCCTTGGGGAACTATACTACTCATAAAGGCCCAAGGAAATGGGCAAGACTAGTGGAGTTTAGTCCCCTGTCAAGAGATAAATATAGAGCAGTGAGGAGAAAGTTATGCAATTTCTTGAGTATATTTGAGATCCAAGGATGTAACACTCTACCTGGTTGGGAAGGGAAATTTAGGATTGCAGAACGTGTCTCTAACTTTATACAACACTTAACTGTGTGTAAATAAATGCTAAATGTACCAAAAGCTCACAATGAAAAGGACCCTGCAGTGAAAATATTGATAACTTAAGAACCCTTTTTCAACTGTAAATTGCCATCCATTCAAAGGATTCGAGCTTTCAGAAAGGAATGGGCACACCTGTAACCAAGGCCTCAGGGAATTTGCTGGAAAAAACATTAACACAGATTAATTTGCAATCTCTCCCATCATCTGTGCAATCCTTACAGACACATCTTCATCACCTTGCTCTCTCAGCCTAGCACAAAGCTGGACACATAACAGGAGCCTGGTCAAGTTTTGTTGAATGTGTTTTTTACAAACAGATTCATTTACAACTTTGGTTCCTCTACTGTCAATCTCCCAAAGTGATTAAATCGCAATTTTTGGTTTACTTAATACTAAGGTGTATACGATTATGGTTGAATAAAGGTTGTGTATTGCTAAGCCAAGTAATGTTTATGATTTTCTTTCTTTGATCTTATTGTTTTCTCATTTGCTTAATTTTCTGTGTGCCTTTTGCTGATTCTTCCTACAGTTCCAACAGCTCTATAAAACTGCTCTTGGCCGGGCGCGGTGGCTCAAGCCTGTAATCCCAGCACTTTGGGAGGCCGAGACGGGTGGATCACGAGGTCAGGAGATCGAGACCATCCTGATGAACACGGTGAAACCCCGTCTCTACTAAAACATACAAAAACTAGCCGGGCAAGGTGGCGGGCGCCTGTAGTCCCAGCTACTCGGGAGGCTGAGGCAGGAGAATGGCATAAACCCGGGAGGCGGAGCTTGTAGTGAGCTGAGATCCGGCCACTGCACTCCAGCCTGGGCGACAGAGCGAGACTCCGTCTCAAAAAAAAACAAAAAGAAAACAACAACAAAAAAACTGCTCTTGACACTACTTTTCATTAGTCAGACTTATTACATCATCTGTTGGTCGTAATTCATTCCTGGAGACCTCCCTCCTGGCATCCCTGGTCCTTCTGTCCCACTGGGAGCTGACTGACACCCAGGCTGCTGCACACAAGTATCCTGGGACTTCTCTTCACTGATTTTGGATTTTCATTTCTGGATCTCTTGACTCCTCTTTTCTTGATTTAGTCCCTTTGATACAGACAGGAGGCAGGGAAATACTGAGTAGAAGGAGTAGAAGAGGGCAGGGTCCCTGACAAGGGCTCTGCCCTCAAGCTTGAACTCATGGCCCTAAATGAGAACTTCACATTTCTGTTTTCCCACCCAAATATTGCCTTTTGGTCTGCCCATAAAAACCCTAAGCTGTTCCCATAAAAACCCTAAGCTCCACTGGCAAAGGAGCAGAGCAGCATGGCAGAGGAGGACATACACACAGAAGAGGGAAGCATCTGACCATTGAGAGGAGAAGCAGCAGCTGGACATCAGAAAGTATGATTGGGGAAGTAGTATGGTCAAAGACTACGGTCAGGAGAAGACCGCCTTCCCACTCCATCCCCTTTCCAGCTCCCCACCCACTGAAAGTCACTTTCCCTGCTCAATAAAATCTCCACATTCATCATCCTTCAAGTCTGTATGACCTACTTCTTCTTGGGCACTGGATAAGGACCCAGGTGCGGGTGCAAGAGGCTGTCACACTGACTCTCCACTGAGCTGTTTAACATGTAAGCCATCCTTGGAGAGCAAAGCCAAAAGAACACACTGTAACACATGCCCTCTGGGACTTTAGAGGTCACTGGCAACCCCTAGACACTGCCACAGACCAGTACAGTGTTTGTCCCTGCTAGTTCCCAAAGGCACTCACCCCAGCTCCTGCACCTGCTCACCTGCATGCTCCCCTTCCTGGCATTCAGGAAGCAAGGTGGAGGAAGGGGCCCAAGGGCTTCAGAATTCAGTGTTTTCAACAGTATCTACTCAGAGTGGCAGGTGGCCCTAAAGGTTCCAACTGGTCCTTCTAAGCTGGGGTGCTGCAAGAGGCTTCAGCTCTGATGTGTTAAGGCATCCATTATAGGGAATGAATAAACTTCTCTCCTATACATGGAGAGTGGCCATAAGTTTGTGCCATCCTTGGGAGAATTAAGAGATTAGTAACTCAAAGCATTTTCTGCAGGGTTTAATCCTCTGCAGAATCCCCAGTTGAGAAAGGCCAGTAATCTACATCATCCAGGCTGTCTCAGTAACACCCCTGGTTTTCACCCTCATGCCTCACCCATGCTTTTCTACATGTCCTGAAGCTGTTGGGGTTTTTTGGAGTGATGGGCTTTCCCCTCTGTAGGCACAAAGGTGGGTTGAAGCCAGAGGCTCTGTTTAATATTAAAGTTACCCCCATTCATCTGCCTTAAATCTGACAGCAGTTTTTGCCATTTTGCATTCTTTGTTTCCATGCCTCTACTCTTTGGCTTTATGGACTTAAAGCATTTTATTCCCTTAAGTCATTTTGGTGGGCTTTATAGGAGAGAGAACTTAATATCAATTTATTGCTATTACCCAGAAGTCCAGACATTCTGAGTACATGACAAATAATTATAACTAGGGTAATTTATCATCCAAACCAGGATATCATTGAGAGTAAAAAGGCACTAAGAATATCTACAGTTACATAATTTTTACAGACTTTTTCTTATTAACTAACAAATTGGTATCATGATATAACTGGATCAACAAAACTGTTCTTTCAAACTATTTTCAAATATAAAAACTTTCTAGAAAATTTAAATGAATATATTCACAAACAAAATTACATGCCCATGTATATTAAAGTGAAATTTTCAAAAGTTTCTTATATTGATTATTTGAACATTAAACAACAGAATAATGATTCCTGGAACACATTCATGTATTTTAATTAATTTTCAAATTTATATCTGTTTTCTAATGGTATATAATTGTTATTTTTCTGACCCATATACTTTTTGAAGTATATTTTGTATGATTTTTCCTTATTTTTCATAAAATTTATTCTAATATTTTCAAAGTTGCATTTATAATTACTAAATTTGATATTGTTGATATCTTAAAACTGAATTCTCTTGGTAGACTATATATATATTTTTTCTTTTTCTTTTTTTTAGACAGGATCACTCTCTGTCACCCAGTCTGGAGTGCAGTGGCATGATCACAACTCACTGTAGCCTCAACCTCCCAGTCTTAAGTGATCCTCCCACTTCAGCCTCCCAAGTAGCTGGGACTACAGGCATGTGCCACGATGCCTGGCTAATTTTTGTACTTTTAGTAAAGACAGGGTTTTGCCATGTTGCCCAGGCTGGTCTTGAACTCCTGGGCTCAAGTCATCCACCAGCCTTGGTCTCCCAAAGTGCTGGGATTGTAGGTGTGAGCCACCATGCCTGGCCTGGCTATAATATTTTAGATTAGAAAATACACTCTTACAGGAGCTGAGGTACACAGGAAGCTCAAAGTAAATTCTACTAAATGGAGGATAGCCTCAATTCTAACTTTAAAAATTAAAATGTATAATTATTTGAGTTCAATATTTTCATAAGCACTGCCTTTCTGTCTATTCAGACTAATTTTCTTTTGCAATTAATTTTATAGGATAAAATTTGTCAAGGATGTTGCTTCTGTGTATTAGTAAATGCTGGCTTTTGAACAAAATGCAGTCAAAATTTGAAGGATTTATTTACAAAATAACATACTACCATGTTAGGTCACTTAGGTAAATTTACAAAGTAGTTCTCCAAAGGCACAACATTTTCTAAATTCCAACTGATGAAGGACAATGAAGAGAGAAAATATTTTACAGCCAAATTGAACTATTTTTCTGTATTCAGCATCAGCTTTGTCAGAAAATTTCACAGTTCTGTTACCCTGTGCATGTATAAAAATATTTGTAAATCTTGATAACTAAAACTTCTATTTTGATTGGTAGAAAACTGCAGCTTGTTTGAACACACAATTATCAATTGTGTTTGCACACAACCAAGTTTGAATATATTTCTGCTCTGTTTCCTAATTTAGTAAGAACATTGCTATTGCTGCAATGCTGTCTGTGTTCTACCAAAATTTTTGTTTATATTAACACTATAAAAACAAATTATTTTATTTTCAGTGTTAAACTTTTGAACTGTATTTACAATAAAATCTATATTGATGTCAAACATTTCAAATTCAATGCAATGAACTTTCAAAAGATTTACTTTGACTCCATGAATTTGATGAAAAAAATGAACCACCATTTGTATCAATTTGACTGAATTTTCTCTCTGATGCATCTGATGT
Organism: Colobus angolensis palliatus; assembly: GCF_000951035.1. NCBI lineage: Eukaryota > Metazoa > Chordata > Mammalia > Primates > Cercopithecidae > Colobus > Colobus angolensis. The sequence goes on along the minus strand of NW_012118999.1, from coordinate 116,410 downwards.
CACAAATATAAAACACACCTCAGTTATCTGTTTGTAAGTTTCTTCTTTTGCTAATGGACTCAACACATTGACAGTTATCATTCTATTTTTTGTACATACACAAGAGAACTTAGGAGTCAAAATGAGAGAAATTAATTTAGAATAGCAATCATTTTATTTTTAAAAAGTTGTATTTCGGATTGTGATATGTAAATAAACTTCTGCAGCTATACATGTGAAATTGTCTCAGATACAGTCTTCATAGAATACCTACTTTTAAAGTAGATCTTGATAATTCTTCAGCAAATTTGTATCTCCTGCATTCAAGTGGTCAGGAATGTCATCACTACCTCTATGGTGACTGGTAAAAATGAATTGTTTTTTGCTGAGATGATACATCTACCTTTTATTTTCTTGAGAAATTAAAATTCAGTTCTTAATTTTTTTATTCAACATGTGTTTTTAAAAAGTTCGTTGCTGAGAGAAAATTGATGATGGATAAGGAACTCCCAAAGCCCATTCCCCCATAAAAGCAATGGAAAAAAACTGGCAAAAATTATCACAAATTTTTTGGAACTTTGAAAACTAACTAAAAGCTTGCAGCAACACAGAGAGGACTTATTCAAGAAAAATGAGCTGGATCTCAGTAAGTTTTGTGGCAATGTTCACCTACCCTAGTCCAATCCTCCATTCCCCATCTCAACAGTAGCCTTTATAGTAATAGCTTACATTCCCTGTACCTTACCAGGAAAGGAGCATACAGAAAACACACCATCTGCAAATTGTCCTTAGTTGATCTGTCTCTTGGCTCCCTGGAAGACCTGCTCAAATGGCTTATCTTGATCTCATCTGACTGATACTCCCCTTGTGATAAAGCTGATACAAGAGCAGAAAGCTTTTATCAAAAACATTCATGGGCAAATGTTTCAGTCCCTGCTGATGCAATACATATTAATAACAGCTGGGGCAAATAATAGATGAACCAAAACACTTGAGAGAAAAGTGTTGGGAGTGAGATGCTTTAGGGAATAAGGTCTTTGAAAAGCTCTGACATAATCCTAGGAATCTAGCAGATTACATGTATGCCCAGAGCTACGTCCATGCCCAGGAAAGACCTCTGTAGAAGTGGGAAGTACAGACTAAAGCAGGGGAGTAAACATCCTGGGTGTGTTGAAGGCAAACCTGACACACAAACAGAGCCCCTCTGAAAAGATTGGGAATTTTTTTTGGTTCCAGGCATTGAAAGCAATCTTTATTTAATCACTAACTGAACATTAAGTTAAGGCAAAGTAGGGACCTTGAATACCCAAAAACAGTTATGAAAAAGAAGAGCAAAATCAGAGGATTCATACTTCTTGATTTCAAAACTTACTACAAAGTTACAGTATTCAAAACAGTGTACTACTGGCATAAAGATAGACAGATACATAGATCAATGGAATAGAATTGAGAGTCCAGCAATATCCTATAACTGTGGATGCCAAGACCATTCACTGGAGGAAGAATAGTCTTTTCAACAAATGATGCTGGAACAACTGAATATCCATAAGAAAAGAATACATTTGGACACTTACCTGGCACCATATAGAAACATTAACTCAAAAGGGACAAAAAAACACCAAAACCTAAATGTAAAAGATAAAACTGTAAGACCCTTATGAGAAAACATGGGTATAAGTCTTAATGACCTTGAATTAGGCAATGATTTCTGAAATATGACACCAAAATCACAGGCAACAAAAGAGAAAATAGGTAAATTGGACTTCATCAAAATTAAGAGCATTTGTACTCAAAAAAAAAAAAAAAAACTATCAAGAGAATGAAAAGACAGCCCACTGGTGGGAGAAATTATTTGCAAATCATATCTCATAAGGGTCTAAGATCCAAACATATAATGACATCTTACAATTAAATAATAAAAAGACAAGCCACCTAAGTTAAAAAATGGGCAAGGGATTTGGATGAACATTTCTCCAAAGAAGATACACAAATGTCCAACATGCACATGAAAAGACTTTTAGCATCATTTGTCATTAAGTAAATTTAAATCAAAGCCAAATGAGATATCACTTCACACCCACTAGGATGGCTATAATCAAATAAGCAGACATTAACAAGTATTGACATGGATGTACAGACATTGGAATCCTCATACATTCCATGTAAAATGGTATAGCCCTTTTGGAAGACATTTCTGTAGTTTCTCAAAAAGTTAGACATAGTTACCCTATGATTCAATAATTCCATTCCTAGGTATCTACTCTACAGAATGGAAAACATGTTGGATACACAAATGTTCATAGTTGCATTATTCATAACAGTAAAAAAGTAGAAATAACATAAATGTTCCTTCATTGATGAGTGGATAAACAAAATGTAATACAACCATATGGGGGAATATTATTCAACCATAATAAGGGACGAAGTACTGGTATATGCTACAACATGGACGAACCTGGAAAACATTGTGCTAACTGAAAGAAGCCAGACACAAAAAGGCTACATACTTTGTTATTCTATTTCTATGGAATATCCAGAATAGGCAAGTCCCTGAAGACAGAAAATAGACTGGTGATTGCTAGAGAACAGGTGAAGAGGGAGGTGGGGAGTGACTGTTAACAGGTACAAGGCTTCTTTTTTTCTTTTTTTTGGCATGATGGAAATGTGAAATTAGACAGTGGTGGTGGTTACATAAAGTTGCAGATATACTAAAAAACTACTGAGTTTTACATTTCAAATTGGTTAAAATAGTGGGTGTTTTTTGTTTGTGGGTTTTATCTTAATAATAATAATAATAATAAAGCTCATGCTGATGATAGGGCTTTTTGTGAAATAAAAAAGTGTTACTAAACAATAAAATAAATCAATACTTGTGTGCACCATATGGTAAAGGAGAGATCCGCTCCAGCAAGAGCATTTCAACAACCTTCTCTCTGTGCATGATGGTTAAGACTGTGCAGCTGGAGCACCCAAGTGTCCAGCTGGAGCGACAATGTCAGTTCCTCCCACCACCACCTGAGGCTGGCCGGAGCAGGCTGTCCTCCATTGCCTGTATTTCAAGCACTTGCTTTTATCAGTGAGTGTCCTGCCAGCTGTCCTTGAAAGGAAAATGTTAGTTGACACTACATCTTAAAATGTTGGGGAAATAATCTCCTGGTGTGCCATTTGCTAACAGTGTGGAAAAGCACAGTATTCAGGTGGCAGCATCCCAATTTTCCTGGTACAGTCTGTCACAGCTTCCCTTGGCTAGGAAAGGGAAATCCCAAGACCGCTTGTGCTTCCTGGGTGAGGCGATGCCCTGCCCTGCTTCAGCTCACCCTCTGTGAGCTGCACCCACTGTCCAACCAGTCCCGGTGAAATGAACCAGGTACCTCAGTTGGAAATGCAGAAATCATCCATCTTCTGCGTCAATCACACTGGGAGTTGCAGACCAGAGCTGTTCCTACTCAGCCATCTTGGTTTCAGGATACAAAATCAATGTGCAAAAATCACAAGCATTCCTATACACCAATAACAGACAAACAGAAAGCCAAATCATGAGTGAACTCACATTCACTATTGCTACAAAGAGAATAAAATACCTAGGAATCCAACTTACAAGGGAAGTGAAGGACCTCTTCAAGGAGAACTACAAACCACTGCTCAGTGAAATAAAAGAGGACACAAACAAACGGAAGAACATTCCATGCTCATGGATAGAAAGAATCAATATCGTGAAAATGGCCTTACTGCCCAAGGTAATTTATAGATTCAATGCCATCCCCATCAAGCTACCAATGACTTTCTTCACAGAACTGGAAAAACTACTTTAAAGTTCATATGGAACCAAAAAGAGCCCGCATTGCCAAGACAATCCTAAGCCAAAAGAACAAAGCTGGAGGCATCATGCTACCTGATTTCAAACTATACTACAAGGCTACGTAACCAAAACAGCATGGTACTGGTACTAAAACAGAGATATAGACCAATGGAACAGAACAGAGGCCTCAGAAAATTACACCACACATCTACAACCATCTGATCTTTGACAAACCTGACAAAAACAAGAAATGGGGAAAAGATTCCCTATTTAATAAATGGTGCTGGGAAAACTGGCTAGTCATATGTAGAAAGCTGAAACGGGATCCCTTCCTTACACCTTATACAAAAATTAATTCAAGATAGATTAAAGACTTAAATGTTAGATCTAAAACCATAAAAACTCTAGAAGAAAACCTAGGCAATACCATTCAGGACACAGACATGGGCAAGGACTTCATGACTAAAACACTAAGAGCAATGGCAACAAAAGCCAAAATTGACAAATGGGATCTAATTAAACTAAAGAGCTTCTGCACAGCAAAAGAAACTACCATCAGAGTGAACAGGGACCTACAGAATGGTAGAAAATTTTTGCAATCTTCTCATCTGACAAAGGGTTGATATCCAGAATCTACAAAGAACTTAAACAAATTTACAAGAAAAAAAATCAAACAACCCTGTCAAAAAGTGGGCAAAGGATATGAACAGACACTTCTCAAAAGAAGACATTTATGCAGCCAACAGACACATGAAAAAATGCTCTTCATCACTGGTCATCAGAGAAATGCAAATCAAAACCACAAGAAGATACCATCTCACACCAGTTAGAATGGCAATCATTAAAAAGTCAGGAAACAACAGGTGCTGGAGAGGTGGAGAAATAGGAACGCTTTTACACTGTTGGTGGGAGTGTAAACTAGTTCAACCATTGTGGAAGACTGTGTGGTGATTCCTCAAGGATTTAGAACTAGAAATACCATTTGACCTAGTGATTCCGTTACTGAGTATATACTCAAAGGATTATAAATCATTCTACTATAAAGACACATATAATAAACACATAATGTTTACTACAGCACTCTTCACAATAGCAAAGACTTGGAACCAACCCAAATGTCCATCAGTGATAGACTGGATTAAGAAAATGTGGCAAATATACACTATGGAATACTATGCAGCCATAAAAAGGGATGAGTTCATGCCCTTTGTAAGGACATGGATGAAGCTGGAAACCATCATTCTGAGCAAACTATTGCAAGGATAGAAAACCAAACATCGCATGTTCTTGCTCATAGGTGGGAATTGAACAATGAGAACACTTGGACATAGGGTGAGGAACATCACACACTGGGGCCTGTTGTGGGGTGGGGGAATGGGGAAGGGATAGCATTAGGAGAAATACCTAATGTAAATGATGAGTTAATGGGTGCAGCAAACCAACATGGCACATGTATACATATGCAACAAACCTGCACATTGTACACATGTACCCTAGAACTTAAAGTATCGTACAAAAAATTTTTTTTAAATGTTGGGGAAAGAGACTACCCCTAGTCATCTTTATAATTAACTACATGTTCAAGCTAGAACTCTGTTCAGTGTGTGAATCCCCCAAACTTCTAGATGACATTGTGGCATGAAGTGGTAGTGCAAAGTAGAGATCTATGAAACCCATCCTGGCGCATTTTAATGACATTATTAGTAAATCTTTGTTAAAAAAAAAAAAATTGAGGGCAAATGGTAAATAAGAAGGGATGCTAGGAACTGAGGTAAATCTGGACTGCCCCAGTCAAATCAAGACCTTTGTTGTGTTAACTCTAATGCAAGCCATTTCTCAGGTTGAGTGTCAAGTGCCTGGCACAGAAATTAAGTTGTACGAAGGTCAAAGGTGGAGATCATATCTTGCCTCATAAAGGATGGTGTTTTGTGCTGTAATAATATTGTGTAATATTAACAGGTAGAGATAGGGAGAAAGTACAAGCTGGGACAAATGGAAAAGGGGCAGGAAAGCAAAAGGTGGATTTAGAAGGGAACAAACAAAACAGAAGTTTCCCATGGGGTTCATTTGTTACTGAGTATTTATAAAAGTAGTATTTTCATTTAATTACCTATATTTCCCATATACAAACTATGCCTAGATATTGCTCACATTAGCTAACTTCTGGCATAGTACCTCTTCTTTGTATAATAAAGTGAAGAAGAAAATAAATAGAAAAAGAATTAAATAGTTTGCAAAAGCAGACTCACTTTCTCAATCTTCTAGTAAACATGCAAAGTCTCCCAAAATTTACATGAATAACTATTTTTGCTATGGATAATTGTTATAACTCCTGTTAAAACATAGAGGTGGATTTTTTTTTAAGTTTCATTAGATTTAATCAGATTTAGCACCTAGATGAAGCATGTCGATATAGAGTCAAATGCTATAAAATATTTGAAGAGATTTATTCTGAGCCAAATATGAAGACTATGGCCCATGACATAGCCCTTAGGAGATCCTGAGAACATGTGCCCAAGGTGGCTGGGGTGCAGCTTGGTTTTATACATTTTAGAGTGGCATGGGACATCAATCAAATACATTTAAGATATACATTAGTTTGGTCCATAGAGGTGGGGCTTCCAAGCTACAGGTAAATGTAAACATTTTCTGGTTGACTGATTGACAATTGGTTGAATTTTCTAAAGACTGATTGGCTGGGCAGGGTGGCTCACACCTGTAATCCCAGCACTTTGAGAGGCTGAGGCGG
>NW_012118999.1:90391-109371 GCF_000951035.1 Colobus angolensis palliatus | reverse complement strand
AAAAAAAAAAAAAAAAAAAAAAAAAAAGAGACCTAGGATCAATAGAAAGGAAATGTTCTGGTTGAGATAAAAGATTGTGAGATTGTGGAGACCTAGGTTCTTCTGAAGTCTCATAGTGGCTGCCCTTAGAGACAACAGATGACACATGTTTCCTATTCAGATCTTTAAAAGGTGCTAGACTCTCAGTTAATCTCTTCAGGATTGGGAGGACCTGGAAGAAAAAGATCTAACTATCTTAATAGAGGTTTTTACAGATGCAAATTTTTCTCCATAAAGGACGGTTTTGCAGGGTCATTTCAAAGTATGGCAAAGAAACATGTTTTGGGGTAAAATATTTTGATTTTCTTCTTTGTCACATAATATTATGCCAGAGTCAGATTGGAAAGTAAGTCACAATATATAGGATTCATAAAACCCATCTGATGAGAATTTATGGTTTGTAGTGCGTGACTCCCCAGACCCCTTAGATAGGGATTGGGGCAAGATAAGAAAAGATCAGAGCTTAGTTTTCAAGCATAATAATGAGAGAAGCTCAGACTGATCTGCTATCATGTACTTTTCCAGCCTGCCCAAGCTGACAGCTGCTTCTGGCTTTCTGAAGTGCTACTGTACAGAGCCACAGCTCCATTCTAGAAAGCACCAAGTGACCAGAGCCTTTCATCGCCTTCCCAGTTACAGATTTTTCCAGAGCGTTTGCTGCCACAGAGACAACAAGTGGCTGTTATGTTTACCAAATACATTTGACCATGCTTTCAACCTATAATCTGAAAGTCCTAACTGGTATAATTTGACATTTCCAAAGTTTTTCCAGAAATGTATGCAAATAATCAAATTTTGTAATTTGGGTAAATATAATTCAGTTTCCAGAATAGGAGTAATCACATGGAGTTTAACACAGATATACCTTCATTCATCTTGTGTCCTCTAAATTATCCCCTCCCCCAGTCTATTGGGATATGCTCTTTAAGAAGAGCAGTTCACTGGGGAAATGAACATGTTTAGCAGCCATCACATATACAGGAAAAAATAAATTGGACAGGAGGGTGTTGTTTGTTTGTATTTTATTTGGTTGTTTGCATTCACTGTAGCAGGGAATTATTATGGATCCAAAACTTATATTTTCATCTACTATTCAGTTGAATTCAGTTGATAGATTTTCATGGAGATAATAAACCTTTTTTTTTTTTTTTTTTTTTTTTTTTGTTTAAATTTTTTTAAAGATTTTCATGGAGATAATAAACCTTTTTTTTTTTTTTTTTTGAGATGGAGTCTTGCTCTGTCGCCCAAGCTGGAGTACACTGGTGTGATCTTGGCTCACTGTAACCTCCACCTCCCAGGTTCAAGCAATTCTAATGCCTGAGGTCCAGAGTAGCTGGGATTACAGGGGCCCACCACCACAGCTGGCTAAATTTTCTGCATTTTTAGTAGAGATGGGATTTCACCATGTTGGCCAGGCTGGTCTTGAACTCCTGACCTCAGGTGATCTGCCCACCTCGGCCCCCCAAAGTGCTGGGATTACAGGCATGAGCCACCACACCCAGCAAAGATTATAAATCTTTGAGAGATAAATTTAGAATATGAGAAGAGCCTTCCAGTTTGAAAATCTAAGCTAAAACCAGTAATTAAAAATTTATCAGACACCAATATGAGGTTTTTCAAGTATTAGAAAAGTGGAGAAAGCATATGCTATGTCTACATGGCCTCAAAACCCTCAATTACATGAATCGTTTCTGAGGGAGAAAAATTATACAAAATCAGTTGCTTGTGTTTCCCTGGAGCAGAACATAAAACAAAAGCTACTGCCCCAACAAAGAGATAAGAGATAAGACTTGGCATTCTACTGTCAGGAAAATTCAAGTGTGTCAGCAATGAAGTAAAAAATGAAAAGACAAATATTTATCTTAACCATTAGCGATAATCTATATGAAAAGGTTTAGAGTTAGTAAAGCTTCATTTTAGCCCTGGGCACTTGGGACTTTGTGTGAGACTCCTTCTCAGGAGTAGTAGGGGGCGGACCAGAGGGAGACAGACAACCTGTCAGCTCAGAGAACAACTTTTCTAATTTATTTATTTTTTTAAATCAATTTAAAAATTAGATTTATGAGAAAGTGTCATGAAAAGTTGCACAGTTTCTCCCATGAGAAGACAGGATGGTTGTTTATAAGAACAGGACTTGTTCCCAAAGATTAGAAAAAGGACATAATCTGCATTATGATGCCAAAGATCATGACTGCAGCTGGTTGAGTAACCGAGCTGCCTTGAGTCAGGGTCAGGTTGAGAGTGAAGCAGGCAGGACCCTGTCATGGGTTAGAACCCTTTCCTCAGAAAATCGAGGGACACTAGGCCTAAATGTGGCATTACCCGAGGAGAAATGTCTCCCAAAGAGACATTTTTCTCAATAGTTTAATTCAAAGGAAACATTACCCTATATGACCTCAGAAACACTGGGCATCTACAGCCCTCTTTGCAAATGTATTTTTTTCCAGTTTCTTATTCTGTGAGTTGTTAGAAGCAGAGTGCAGATGCCCAGTGTCCAGTGTTTGTGTGGCTGCCTGGAGGTTAAGAAAGCCTGAAGGCAGACACACCACAGTTGGAAGGAATGTTGCTGCAACTCTTCTTCAAGGGACAAGAAAAGGAAGATCCATTTGATGCCACCAACTTTGAAGGGGCTATTTAGTCCTCTCTGGTTTTGTTAAAGTTAGACTCTAAATGTAGTCTACCTCTCTTTGGTATGGAAATGCAGGACTTAAAAAAAAAAAAAGGTTATCTTTTTGTGCTTTGCCAAAGCTAGGTTTTCAGTTTTGCATTAGAAATGGGGAGAATTGAAACCTTTAAAGCCTTCTGACTGGACTTAATGCCATTTCATTCTCGGGTCTCAGCTGTGATTGTGGCTGAATTGGAGCCAGAGACACACACTTGCCCCAAGCCCTTTATTAATACTGAACACCTCTTCCTCACAGAGACAGGCCAGGAAAACCCTTGCTCTCCCCTGTGCTATCTGCTCCACATTGATACCCAGGGCAGCCCATCTTGAGAAAGGCATAGCAATTTGAAAAGGTGAGATTACAGAGGCTTAAACGCAAATTAGTGCCATATGTTGAAGAGCCTCATTATTTATGCCTGAACCAGATGCTTCTATTCCCTACATTATATTTGCAATCAATCATTTTTTAGATCTTTTTCGTGATGCAAAGCTAATTTAACAAAAGAATTGTGCTTCCTTTTTTCTTCATGACCACAAAAGCTCCATAGCCAACTAACCTCACTACTTCATCTCAGAAAGGTCCCCCTTGGAATTAATACTTTGAAATCGAAGTATTCCAGGACTCACAGCTTCTTTTAAAAACATCATTGGCACTTCTTCCCAACAGATTATCTTCCATAATTGAATCAAACCTTCACTATGATGTCACACAGAAGACTTAGAGCAAATACATGGTGTACTATTGCAAGTTAACCTGGACAATTACTCTATGCCAATTCTCAAATTATATTATCATTATTATTTTACATTGTAAATAGATTAAAATGTTCTACTGGAGAATTAAGTCTGAGATCTAAACATGGACATATGGGATCCATGAAATTCTGTCTTTAGTGTAACATACATCAACATTATACAAATGTATATTACTTCTCATTTAAAATATAATAATACTAACTGAAATATATTTATGTATTGCTCTTCTAAAAGTTTAGAGATAGGTGACTCTCAAATAATGAAATCTGTTGTCCAAGCTACCCAAGAACTTCTCTCCCATTATTTTGTATTTTGCCTCTTAATTCTTTCTTTCTCCACTTCCTACCAAGGCCTTTTTTAGTATTTCCTAATGAAAACCTATGGCCTAGATTTTTCCTCTTGTTTTTTGGAAATGATGGTAAAAGATACATAACTATAATTTACCATTTTAACCATTTAAGGGTACAGTTCTGTGACATTCAGTATATTCACATTGTCATGAAACCATCACCACCATTCATCTCCAAAACTTTTTCATCTTCTCCAACTAAAACTTTGTACCTATTAAACAATTACTTCCCATCTGCTTCCCACTCAGCAACCACCTGTGAAAGGAAAATCAATCTTGGGGCCCCAAAATCACTAAGCTAAAAGGAAAAGTCAAGCAGGGAACTGTTCAGGGCAAACCTGCCTCTCATTCTATTCAAAGTCACCCCTTTCTCAACTGAGATACTCGCCCCTGTAATCCCAGCACTTTGGGAGGCTGAGGCGGGCAGATCACGAGGTCAGGAGTTCAAGACCAGCCTGACCAACATGATGAAACCCCATCTCTACTCAAAAACAAAAACAAAAACAAAAATTAGCCAGGCATGGTGGTGGGTGCCTGTAATACCAGCTACTCGGGAGGCTGAGGCAGGAGAATTGCTTGAACCTGGAAGATGGAGGTTGCAGTGAGCCAAGATTGTGCCACTGCACTCCAGCCTGGATGGCAGAGCAAGACTCCATCTCAAAAGAAAAAAAAAATGCATATCTGATTGACTCCTTTGGAGAGGCTAATCAGAAACTCAAAAGAATGCAACCATCTTATCATATCTATCTATGACCTGGAAGTCCTCTCCCTGCTTCAAATCATCCCGCCTTAGCTTTGAGTGGTCCCACCTTTCAGGACCAAATCAGTGTTCATTTTACATATGTTGATTGATGTCTCATGGCTCCCCAAAATGTATAAAACCAAACTATGCTCTGACCAACATGGGCACATGTCATCAGGACTTCCTGAGGCTCTGTCACAGGCATGTGTCCTCAACCTTGGCAAAATAAACTTTCTAAATTAACTGAGACCTGTCTCAGATACTCAGGGTTCACATTTTTGGTAACCATGAAGGGATTCTAACGAATCTCCTATTGATGCTTGGTACCAGCCTGAGCTAACTTTATGGCTCAAGTCAATATGACAATTTGCTGAGATCTGGGAGCACACCCTCTAGAGAATCCCTGATCTCCCAAAATTTGGTCAAGATCTGAAGTTTATTTTGCTGTATAACTCTCCCAACCCCATTTTTTTTTTTTTTTTGAGTTTTACTTGCTTCCAACAAGGAAGGCAAGATTTCTGGTTTCCATGATGATGGAAGGCAGGTAGCTTCTTTATCAAGTTTGAGCTCGCTCCCAGCAGAGAGGACAAGTTTGTGTTTTTTCCTGCTTCTAGGATGGTAGAAGGCAGTCTTCAGCCTGAGACCCATCCTTAGGTAAGTAGCAGAATTGGGGTTTTGTCTTGGCTAAAGTTTAACAACCAGCTGGTCTTAATTTCTCCTTACCATTAGAGCACTCAGTGATCATATTGTTGGGGGTTTTTGTTGTTGTTGTTTGTTCTGGTCTTTCTCCCATAAGATTTGACCAACTCTACCTGACTTGGTCAAATCCAAGTGAGAATTCCAAATTACAGTTTAACAAAGCCTCTCTAATTTAGCTAAAATTTCTCCCAGCTGCAAAGGGGGGAGACTCAAAAAACCCAAAAAAACACGCACTTGGTTTCTGTATTTGCCTTCCTGTCTTCAAAAAAAAATGTTCTTTCATTTGTTTTCTTCCACCCTATATGTCATTCCCCTCTTTTGCCATCTACAGTACCAAAAATCTAGAGAAGGCTTCTAATGACTTGAACTTCTTTAAAGAATTCCAAACAAGACGGGCAGATCACGAGGTCAGGAGATCAAGACCATCCTGGCTAACACGGTGAAACCCCGTCTCTACTAAAAAATACAAAAAAGCTAGCCGGGCGAGGTGGCGGGCGCCTGTAGTCCCAGCTACTCGGGAGGCTGAGGCAGGAGAATGGTGTAAACCCGGGAGGCGGAGCTTGCAGTGAGCTGAGATCTGGCCACTGCCCTCCAGCCTGGGCGACAGAGCGACACTCTGTCTCAAAAAAAAAAAAAAAAAAAGAATTCCAAACAAAGGTGCCACTCACCCCTTTTGGGGTGTTCTATTTCCTTTGTGGAGTTTCAAGAGTCATGGGCAGATTCCTCTTAGGTCTAAAGCTCTGTTTTCCTGTATTGCATGACCTGACCTCTTTGGCTTTGGGGATACCAGAGATTACCACATACTGTGAGAGGATTTGACCTTGGTGTGTGTAATGGTGAACGAGAGCTACAAAGTACGGGTGGCTGAGCATAGTTTACAGGAAGTAGTCTTGGCTGTTGTTTTTTTTCCTCCTAGGAAGTTATTGTTTAAAGATCCTTATTCTAGTTTGATGATGCATTCTAAAGGGTCTTCTCTATTTGCTTTTTGTCCCAAAATTAATCTCGATTCAGCTTGTCTGTGCACATTTGCATGAGGAACTGAACTGTTCTTTCCATAGGTAAATGAGAGACTGAATTTTCTCAGCTCTGAAGAGAAAGGGCATTTTCCTCCTCCCAGCTGAAAGGCACCCCGGGTGATCAGGGTTCTTATGGGAGTGTCTGTGGGTTTGACTCCCTGTAACATGCAACAGCCCTGAAGGGTAATCCCCAACAAAAAATAATTTTAAAAAAAGCACCTCATCTAGGAAATGCATATAAGGGCTGTTCACCTGGTGTTTGGAGTCCTCTCAGAGGTCAGAGACCTCTGGAGAGAGAAACTGAGATACATAAGAGGGCAGAAACAACTCACTGGTGACACACTGTGGAGTCCTGTCTACAAGTAGCACACATCAATCCACCACACAAAAACCCTAGGCTACAGCTCAGTTCCTTCTCTTAAGAAAAAAAAAAGTGTGAAACAAATAATCTAAGAATGAGGAGAAAACAAGAAGAATGACCCTCTTGCGAACACTCTGTAGGTTTTATGGCACCTCTACTTGCCAGAGTTTATGTAAAATGGAAGTAATATTGTCTTTGTGCACATTTACATTAAAGAAAAAGAACCCTAAGGTCAACTTGCAAACTATAGAGTTCCTAAGTTCTCCTTTTTCTCTATTTTCTTTTCTGCCTGCTTTAAATCTGCTGTTATTTTTCTATTATGATAAAAAACCACAGTTTGGATCCAATAGTTTTTTTGTTTGCAAGCCAGTGAAATTGTATTTATCTCATGGCTAAAGTTCTGAAGTAAAAGCTATAGGGGGTATGTGTGTGTGTGTGTGTGTGTGTGTGTATTTAAAAGGCCTTTATAATGCATGTAATTTTATGTTTTATTGGCAATTAAATCCATTTTCATTTCTGTCTAGCACACCAGACTTTTTCTCTCCGTACCTTGTGATGTAAATCTTACTATTTTATTTTCACCTGAGTTGTTTCCTTTAATATGCAAATTAAAAACTATTTAGCTGACAACTACCTAGGGTTATCAAGAATGGATACAGGTTACCTACTGAAACAGGTTAACAAGAATTTGAAAGTATAAGTTGGGGAAAAAGGTTTTTATGAATCTGTAAGATGTACTTCTATTGGCATGCCTAATATATCTACGTGTTTATGTGTTGTGTACACAATATTTCACTACTGAAAATATATAAAAGAGCTCTAATTATTGTCAGGAAAATAGAAAAAGTAGTCAAATGCTTTTTCAAGTTTATGTAATGTAAGTACAATTTTTAATAAACAAGCTATTTTAAAAATCATTGGTAAAGTATAATAATATTAGAAATGTCTTAAGAATTGCCAGCATATATTTTTGTTTGCGTTTATTACTTAAGCAGTTTCATACTTATCCCTGCCAAACACTATAAGGTGTCAAAATTTGGCATATGGTTTAAAAAACCATAAAAAAGCTAAAGTACGAACTAAGTTCCCCCCAAAGTTAGTCTGGCCTACACCCAGGAATGAACAAGGACAGTTTGGAGGTTAAAAGCAAGATGGAATCAGTTAGATCAGATCTTTTTCATTGTCTCAGTTATAATTTTGCAGTGGTGGTTCCATAACTTTATATAATGACAATCACAGTTTTCATAAATAATCTAGGTAAATGATCAAAATAAAATAATTGGGTAAATGTAATTGGATAAATACTTGTAGACAAACTCATCATAATTTAGAATCTAAAGTTATATTAAATTAAATAATAGATATTTCAGGTTGGGTGCAGTGGCTCACACTTATAATCCCAACACTATGGGAGGCCAAGGTGGGTGGATCACCTGAGGTCAGGCATTCGAGACCAGCCTGGCCAACATGGCAAAAACCCTCCTCTAATAAAAATACAGAAATTAGTGGGGCATGGTGGTACATACCTGTAATCCCAGTTACTCTGAAGGCTGAGGCAGGAGAATCACTTGAACCCAGGAGACGGAGGTTGCAGTGAGCTGAGAGTATGCCACTGCACTCCAACTTGGGTGACAGAGCAAGACTCTGTCTCAAAAAATAAATAAATAAATAATAGATATTTCATTATTTGGGTATTTTCCAATACAAATGTATTTGTAGGAAAACATTCTTTCAAAAAATGTGCTTCCTTTTTAAAAAGGTGAACAATTTTTATCTAATTCAAAGCTTATTTAAAGGTTATGTATAAAATGAGTTAAAAGGAACCAGGAAATAAGACAGATGTAAAGAAAGTTATAAAAATAAAGGTCTTTTTTTTTTATAAGAAGCTTAAGAGAAATAACTTTATAGAGAAAGAATCTTGTATGATAAATGTAGTCCTAGAATAAAATGACTGGTTGTTTAAGGAAGAGGAATATTCAGGACAAACTAGAAAGTCCAAGCATATCGTGTATGGTCTGTGTAAGCCACAATAAGAAGATTTATTTAAAAAACTTTTATAAGGTCATGTTGTCTATAATTAAAGGGAAATTATAATGGTCTTTCTAGAGACTGGGCATGATGTAAAAAAACACTTAAACACTAAATATTTGGTTAGAACAATGAAATTTTCTTAAGGGATTGATTTATTCTTAATAAATTATGTGAGATTTTAATTTTTTTAACCTAAAGTTCAACTATTTTGGTTTTCTCTCTCTTTTTTTTTTTTTGAGACCATCTCAAGTTCTTTCACCCAGGCTGGAGTGCAGTAACATGAACTCAGCTCACTGCGACCTCTGCCTCCCAGGTTCAAGCAATTCTCCTGCCTCAGCCTCCCAAGTAGCTGGGACTACAGGTGTGCACCACCATGCCAGGCTAATTTTTGTATTTTTAGTAGAGATGGTGTTTCACCACGTTGGCCAGGCTCATCTCAAACTCCTGACCTCAAGTGATACACCCGCCTCAGCCTCCCAAAGTGTTTGGATTACAGGCATGAGTCACCATATCTGGCTTTTCTCTCCTTTTAAAGGTTGTAAAATAGTAACGTTCTCCTTCAACTCACTTTTAGCTCATATAAGTTCTGTCCTCGAGTTCTGTTTGTAGTGACCTAATGCTAACAATGTTTTCTTAAATGTCTAAAGGAATTGTTTTCTTCCAACATAATATTCTGTGCAGTCCAGATCTTTCCTTTTGCCTTTTGGTAACTAACAGATTTTACAGTTTATTGTAACAATTCCTATGCCATTATTATTAAGTTTTGGTTTGCTTAGGGAAAAAAACTAATATTAAAATTTTTTTTAAGTTAAGGTTATTACATCTGTGTATCTTTCTGTATGTGCTTTTAAAGTACTTGTGACATTGACTTACAGGGTTTTGACTCCTAGGTCTAAAAAGGATACCAAGTCCTGCTAAATTTTAAACACTGACAGCAATTAAAACCTCATCTTCAGGCCTGGTAGAAGATGCCAATCAAAATAAACTGCATTCCTGAGACATAGGGCCAGAAATTAAAGCTATTCAACTCCTCAAGGCCCAGGGACTATCACAGAAGAGGTGGGCATGTGCAATTGTAAGGGCCAATTTTGAGAGATAAAATAAGTTCAGTTTATCTATAAATTAATCATTAATATCAAAGGCACACTGATGCAAGACCAGCATATGGATCTCTGTGTCAGATTAACAAGGTTTTCTTGAAGCATTAGCCGACTCTTTAATCAAGTGTATAATGGTTATAAAAGGCTTATGGAAGTTATATCTTATGATCAAGATTAAAATTTTATACATTATTTATAAATTTTTGAAAAACAAATTTAATTTGGATTCATGCTGTTCATTCAGGGCTTATTGTTTGGAAAATTAAGTCTCCTCTCTCAAAGAATTAAGGCTTTCACCCTTTTTTTGAAATCCTTGCATTATTACTTTGTTCAAATGAATGACTTATTTTACAATGACCTGTAGTATCAAGTGTTTTAAACCTTTGATATTTGACAAACTTTTCAAAATTAAATTATAAATTGTCTTTTTCTGATGGACTTAATCCTTTAAGATTTTAGGTTTCCTAGAGTCCAAAAATGATATAATTTAGCTTATTTGGTATAAAAATTACACAGGAAACATTGTCAAATATAAAGTGGTGTTTGTTTTCTTTGAGCTGTATTTATATAAATGTGTTATTTGTATGCATTCTGAAATTATGGCAAATTTCTATAATTCCAGTATGACTTAGTGTACATCATCAGTAATAATTATAATTGTTATGTTAAATTATTGTGTGCCACTGAGGCAACAAATTTACTTTTCAATCGTGTCTTTGATTATGGCTGCCCTAAAAGTTTTTGTCATTCACAGACAATTGTTATCTTGTTTTGGTCCTCTTTAGAAGGTCGTTTTATAATCTACTATAAAACTCTAACAGGTGCTCTTGAATACAAGTTTTTGAAAACTTTGTAGATTATGACATCAGAATAAAAGAAAAACTTTCAGGGTTCATGGAGAACTAAATATTCGTGATGATCAAGCAGAACACGAACTAACTACATGGACTGAACTAGGAGAAGACTGAAGTAATCTTTTTGACTTTTTGCTTAAAACGTTGCTGATCCTTTGTTTTGTTTATTCAGAGTCAAGAAAACGTTTCTTTTGAGCTATTCAGTATGCTATGATTCAGTATGAACAAATGCTACAAACAAAAATTAGAACATATTTGTTCCTTTGTACCTGATTTCTCTAGAATTTGGAAACTATTTGTGAGTATTCTTAACTTATGGCAATATAGTTATTTGCGTAAGTGCAATAAGAATCTGTTTTCCTTATAACAGGGCACAACTGGAGAAACTGGTTATTTTACCAAGGCTTTGACTGGAATAGTGTGCTTTCCTTTAAAGAATCAAACTTGATTTATGGAGCCAATAAAAGCCCCTTGGGAAAACTGGCCTCATATCTTGTCTATACAGTCCCTATGCAGTGTTCCTGACCTGTGGTAAGTAAAGAATGTCACTTTCTGACAGGCCCAGGAGCCCCCATGTTTATCTTGGAGCCTCAAGAGGAGAAGAATTCACCCACCTCACAGGTATTTGATGGTAAAAATCCATGGATCCACGGCTGGGCTCAGCTTTAAAAAAGTCTTATCTGAGATTCCTTCTGTGGAACAAAGTTCCATCAAAGACAATTTAAAAGTCCATGTAAAAAATAATTATTCTTTCTACACCATATATAATCAGGCCAAGTATAATAAAGCAAATCAGTCTTACCATGATTTGTTTTTAATAAAAATGGTAAACTGGAAAGAGAAAAATTAGATTCTAGTCTTGCCTAATGTTTTTCCATTCTTATTATTTTCTATAGTTTGGACCAAATTCTAATTTTTTTTTTTTTTTTTTTGCTACAAGGTTTCAAAATAATGTTTTCAATTTTTTTCCTTCTTTTTCCTCCATTTTTCCTAATTTGGAGTCACTGAAAACTAAGCTGTGCTTTTGTAAAGCTCTGGGAACTGAAACTAGACAACTCAAACTTCAGAAAAAAATAACAGGAACCTGTCCAGGCACAGTGGCTCATGCCTGTAATCCCAGCACTTTGGAAGGCTGAAGTGGGCAGATCAGAAGATCAGGAGTTTGAGACCATCTGACCAATATGGTGAAACTCCGTCTCTACTAAAAATACAGAAATTAGCCGGGTGTGGTGGTGTGTGCCTGTAATCCAGCTACTCAGCAGGCTGAGGCAGGAGAATTGCTTGAAGCTGGGAAGCGGAGGTTGCAGTGAGCCGAGATCATGCTACTGCACTCCAGCCTAGGTGACAGAGTGAGACTCTGTCTCAAAACAAAAAAAGAAAAAAAGAAAAGAACAGAACTGCAGTTTTCATACCTTCCTGCTGATGTATGGATTTCAGAGTAATGTGGCCTATTGATTTTCCAGGATTGTTCTTTTGTGTTATTGTTCTTCTCCCTTCCTCCCCCTATTTTCTCTTCATAGGACATGAGACTTCACAACCTGCTAAAAATGAAGTTTCCTTATAACTCAGGACCTACTGTTTAGGAATAAACCATTCTAGCTATGAGAGATCAGACTAAATCTGTGACCAGAGACTCACTTTATCTTAAAATACTTTCTCCAACAGATTTTTTAAAAGCAAATGGGGGAAAATGTGCAAGGAAAATAAATATTGGGGCCCCAAAATCATTAAGCTAAAGGGAAAACTCAAGCTGGGAACTGTTCAGGGCAAATCTGCCTCACATTCTATTCAGTCACCCCTTGCTCACTGAGATAAATGCATATCTGATTGCCTCCTTTGGAGAGGCTAATCAGAAACTCAAACGAATGCATCTCTTATCTACTTATGACCTAGAAGCCTCCTCTCTGCTTCAAGTTTTCCCACCTTTGCTTCCAGTGGTCCTGCCTTTCTGGACCAAACCAATGTTCATCTTATATATGTTGATTGATGTCTCATGTCTCTTTAAAATGTATAAAACCACTGTGCTCTGACTACCTTGGGCATGTGTCATCAGGACCTCCTCCTAAGGCTGTGTCATGGGAGTGCATCCTCAACCTTGGCAAAATAAACTTTCTAAATTAACTGAGACCTGTCTCAGATATTTGGGGTTCACACTCCATTCGATTTTCTGCCTCTATGAATTTGACTTCTCCAGATACCTCATAAAAGTGGAAGCATGTAATTTTTCCTGGCTTATTTCACCTAGTATAATGTCTTCAAGATTCTTCCATGTTGTAGTACAAGTTAAAATTTCCTTTCTTTTCTTTTTTTTTTTTTTTGAGATGGAGTCTCACTCTGTCCCCAAGCTGGAGTGCAGTAGTGTGATCTTGGCTCACTGAAACCTCTGCCTCATGGGTTCAAGTGATTTTCAGACTGCCTCAGTCTCCCAAGTAGCTGGGACTACAGGTATGTGCCAACACGCCCAGTTAATTTTTGTATTTTTAGTAGAGATGGGGTTTCACCATGTTGGCCAGGATGGTCTCAATCTTCCGACCTCATGATCTGCCCACCTTGGCCTCCCAAAGTGCTAGGATTACAGGCATGAACCACTGCACCCGGCCAGAATTTCCTTTCTTTTTAAGGCTGAGTAATATTCCATAGCATGTATATATCACAGTTTGTTTATACATTTATCCCCTGAAGAATCCTTGAATTGCTTCCACCATTTAGCTATTTTGAATAATGTTGCAATGAACATGGGCATACAAATATGTGTTTAAGACCCTGCTTTCATTTCTTTTGGATATATACCCAGAAGTGAAATTGCTGGATCATATTGTGATTTCTATTTTTAATTTTTTGAGGAACCACCATATCATTTTCCACAGGGGCTGAACCACTTCACATTCTCACCAATAGTACACAAGTGTTCCAGTTTCTCCATAACCTCACCAACACTTGTTATTTTCTGACTATTCGGTTTCAAATAATCAGATTTATTCTGATTATGACTTTTTATAATAGTCATCATAATATGTGTGAAGTGATATTTCCTTATGGTTTACATTGCATTTCCTCAATGAACTAGTAACATGGAGCATCTTTTCATGTGCTTATTGGACATTTGTATATCTTCTTTGAAGAAATGTCTGTTCAAGTTCCTTACCCATTTTTGAATCAAGTTGTTTATTTTTGTTGTTGAATTGTAGGAGTTTTAAAAATACATATTATAGATATTAAACCCTATCACATATATGACTTGAAGATATTTTCTCCCAGCCTGTGGGTTGCCTTTTCAGTCTGTTGGCATTGTCCTTTGATGCACAAGTTTTAAATTTTGATGAAGTCCAACTTACCTAGTTTTTCTATTGTTGCCTTTCTTTGGTGTCATATCCAAGAAAAAATCATTGCCAAATCCATGAAATGGATTCTTTCCATGAAATGTTTCTCAGTAGTATGTGATGCTGTTTGATAACATTTTACCCACAACAGAATTTTTTTCAAAACTGGAGTCAATCTCTTCAAACCCTGCCACTGCTTTTTCAACTAAGTTTAGGTAATATTCTGAATCCTTTGTTGTCATCTCAACAATGTGCACAGCATCTTCCCCGGAGTAGATTCCATCTCAAGACACCATTTTCTTTGCTCATCCATAAGAAGCAACTCCTCATCTATTGAAGTTTGGTCATGAGAGTGCAGCAATTCAGTCACATCTTCAGGATCCTTTTCTCATTCTAGTTCTCTTGCTATTTCCACTGCATCTGCAGTTACGTCCTCCACTGGTCTTGGGCTCCTCACAGTCATCCACAAGGACAGAAATCAACTTCTTTCAAACTCCTATTAGTGTTGATATTTTGACCTCCTCCCATGAATCATGCATGTTCTTCATGACATCTAGAACTGTGAATCCTTTCCAAAAGGTTTTCAATGTACTTTGCCAAGATTCATCAGTGGGATCACTACCTGTGGAAGCTATAACACTACAAAATGTATTTCTTAAGTAATAAGACTTGAAAGTTAAAATTTCTCCTTTCAACTGGGCTACAGAACAGTTGCTATGTTGGCAGGCTTGAAAAAAACATTAGTCACTTTGTACATCTCCATCAGGGCTCTTGGGTGACCAGGTGCATCATCAATGAGAAGTAATATTTTGAAAGAAATCTTTTTTTCTGAGTACTAGGCTCAACATGGACTTAAAATAATCAGTAAACCATGCTGTAAACAGATGTGCTGTCATCCAGGCCCTGTTGTTCCATTTATAGGGCACAGGCAGAGTAGATTCAGCATAATTCTTAAGGGCCCTACGATTTTCAGAATGGATTTTCAGAATGGTAAATTGGCTTCAACTTAATGTCACCAGCTGCATTACTCTCTTAACAGGAGAGTAAGCCTGTCCTTTGAAGCCAAGCATTTACTTCTCTCTAGCAATGAAAATTTTCGATGGCATCTTCTTCCATTAAAAGATGTAAAAGGTTATTTCATTTACACTGAAAATGTGTTTAGCGGTAGCCACCTTCATCAATGATCTCAGCTAGATCTTCTGGATAACTTGCTGCACCTTCTACATCAGCCCTTGTTGCTTTACCTTGCACTTTTATGTTGTGGCCACAGTTTCTTTCCTTAAACCCCTTGAACCAAGCTCAGCTAGCTTCCAACTTTTCCTCTGCAGTTTCCTCACCTCTCTCAGCCTTCATTGAACTGAAGAGTGTTAGGATCTTGCTTGGATTAGGCTTTGGCTTAATGGAATGTTGTGGTTGGTTTGATCAGGTTTCCAGAGTACTCAAACTTTCTCCATCTCAGCAATAAGCCTGTTTCACTTTCTTATTCGCATGTGTTCGCTTTTGACTTCCTTCACGAACTTTTCCTTTGCATTCACAACTTGGCTAACTCGCACAGAAGCCTAGTTTTTGGCCTAGCCCAGCTTGCCACATGCCTTCCTCATCAAGCTTCATTGTTTCTAGCTTTTGATTTAAAGTGACAGATATATGACTCTTCCTTTCACTTGAACATTTAGAGGCCACTTGTAGGGTTATTACCACTTGCAGGGTTATTAACTGTCTTAATTTTAATATTGTATCTCAGAGAATAGGGAGGCTTGAAGAAAGGGGGAGAGATGGGGAAACAGGAGAGAGACAGGGAAGCATACACAGAATTTATCAATTAAGTTAGTTCACTATCTTTGGCGCTTGGTTCAAGGCACTCCAAAAATATTACAACAGTAAAATCAAATGTCCCTGACCATAGATCACCATAACACATATAATAACAACGTAAAAATGTGAAATATGCCAAGAACTACCAAAATGTGACAGAGACATGAAGTGAGCACGTGCTGTTGGAAAAATGGTGCCAGCTAGATGCAAGGTTGCCACAAACCTTCAATTTGTTAAAAAAAAAAAAAAAGCGATATCTGCAAAGTACAATAAAATGAAAATGAAGCACAATAAAACAAGGTATGCCTGTATCTTTTCAGAGACCTCAGAATAGCTTCACTGACCCAAATAATCTATTTCCAATGGTATAAGGTGAAAGGGAACTTAGCCTAGGGAAGTCCATTAACCTTAATGATAGTCAGTTAATTACCCTTCAATGTGCATCTAACTATAGCCTTTTCCTTATTATTATTATTATGATTATTATTATTATTATTATTGCTGCAGCAAGGGAGATAAGTGGCTCACCTTTCTGCTCTCCATTAGGGAAGGGTACCTGAAAAACTGAAGACAGTGTTCAGTGCTCCAGGCAGGCATTTTTTTCACTTTGGCTTCTTTATTTCAGTTGACCTTAGATTCTTTTAGGCTAAGGTGACAGTTTATTATCCATTTCTGTTAAAGGGGGGAAAAGGAGAAAAGCTTGGCCTCTTAGAAACACTCTTACTGATTCTCTGGGTTATTAGTGTTTCCATGTCTACTCCTGTCCTGCCAATATGCAGGGGTGCATTGAAGATCATGCAAACTCGAACGTTGGTTTTAAACATTAAAGTAGTATTCAAAGTTAAGGCATTACTTTATCATGCTGAACTCTTAAAATTTTGGTAGCACCACTCATTGACAGCAGACTGCTTTGAATCTCAGGGAGCTACAATTAAGGCAGCAAAATAGAACCACAACATTAAATGACTGTTTAGTTCACTCTTTCTTGAGGAGGGGAAAACACACCAACTTCCTTAAACAGAAGCACTTCACAGACTCCCTGAAGACATGATACACATTTGAAAACAACTAAGCTGTGAATGTACCACTGCTTCTCCACCTGTGTGGCTTCTCCCTGTACCACACATTATTTCTAAAACACTATAGGAAGATCTTGCTAAATCAGCTTTAAAAAATAATTTATAAAAGAGAAAAAGAGATGGGGGTGGAAACCAAGTCCTTCAGGGGGTTCAAAGGCTAGGCACAGAATGACAAGGAAGAGAGAATGAAATAAAGCCATGCTAGAGAAATCTCAAAACAAGATGCGTCAGAACCAATAGAAATTCAAGATCAATTGTGTCAGCAGATCAAAGACAAGACCCAGCATAGTGAAGAGTATTAACTATCACCAGGGGAGACGCATCCTACTTACTAGAGTGAAACAGACACTTTGTTCCTCTAAGGTGATATGGCTGGCTTTTGAGTAAAGATCAACCAAACTGAGCAAAGCAGTTACATTTTCCCAGAAGACTGTGGTTAGGAACTGAAGAAAAGGTAAATTCACTTTATAAAAAGCATTCTAGACAGTTTAGTTACCAGAAAATTTAGAGGCAAGAGTTCAGCCTCCCTGTTAGAGGAGCTATTGTACCCAAACAGGTTCTACATCCCCTTGGCAGGTATTTTGTAGGAAGATTTCCTCTGACTGTGCTTTAGTGAGTAACCCTTGCTGTTTATCTGGCAGGTACGCAACAAACCTGTTCCTCGATTTTAATTTAGCAGACTTAAATAAATGTATTGTTGGCTAAGAATCAGGAGCATGGCGTGATGGTAACAGTCAAGGTAGAAAGACTTGGCAGGAACTACTGGACAGATTTGTCCAGACTCTATTTAGAGACCTGCAGGAGATGGAGAGTGATAGCCTGCCAGTGCTCTGTCTAGCTACCAAGAGTCTGTATTCATCCCAGTACTGGAATACTTAAAACAATGCTTGAAATGAACCATACTGTTCATGCAGTACCAATGATATACATACCTAGAAAAGTAAAAAGGGAACCAAGTGTAACTAAAATTGAAGTCTTCTGAATGTCTATCTTTTTGGTTAAGATAAGAAAGAGTGCTCTCTTACCAAGATATGATAAGTACTCATATTCCTGATGGCCCATAGTCAATAGTAAAATAATTCTCAATTCTAAGGAGCAGATGGTGTAAACAGAGATAAAGCATCATGAACGGCAAGTGTGATTAAGCAAATGATTCAAAATGCAACGGAACTGTCATATAGTGGTTATCAATGTTGATATTCACTAAATAGCAGTTCCATTAGATGAAGATAGAATAATGGGACAATTTGGCTATTAATTGAATATTTGTGTGGGCTGGGAAACGATGGGTATTGTGAAGTAAATTATCATTGCCATGCTGTACATGAGAAAATGGAACCACAGAGGAATAAGTTCAGCCGATTTGTTCTAAGGAATGGGTAGGTGTGTCTGGAATGATAATCCAGCTTGGATTTTTTTATTACTTCATTGTAACATGGTGCCTACCACTGCTAAGTCCATGTCAGGAATGTTTTTCACAGACACAGTCTCATAAGTTCATGAGTTCAGGTTGATTTGGAAAATTATGTCTATGAGATTCCAGACACCTTGTCTTTCCTGATCCTCTCCCCAAATCTCTGTTGATAGAGTTTAGGCAGAGGTTGGATGAAAAACCTTAAGATTTCTGATTAAACTTGGCATTCACCTTAATTTCTTTGGCTTGAATTATCACTTGGAACAATTTCTTTCATAAATTTTGTATTCTACTCAGAGCAAAGCATTTAGCATACTTCTTACCTGTTGAATGAAGATGCCAAAGAGATTAAATGAACTGATAAGCTAATTTACTTACTCTCAAAGTATTTTTAAATCTCCCAGTTGGATTGTGGATGCATCCACTGTTTCTTGAAGTGCTTTATATTTTTGCTCTATATTCTAAGACTATATTATTATATGTGAACAAATTGAGTGAGCCTGCACCTCTAGACTGTGAACTTCACAAGCGCTTCTGAGTGCCAACTGTGGGACAAGACAGCTAAAGCAGGCTGCAGTTAAGCATTTCCCTTCCCCCAGGTTAACTTCCCATTAAACCCCAGCAGGTTAGAGTTTCTCCTGAGAGCAGGCTTTGTTAAGAACAGAGTGCCGGGCGTGGTGGCTCACACCGGTAATCCCAGCACTTTGGGAGGCCGAGGTGGGCGGATCACAAGGTCAGGAGAT
>NW_012118999.1:48888-90051 GCF_000951035.1 Colobus angolensis palliatus | reverse complement strand
AGAAAGAAAGAACTAAAAGAACAGAGTGCTTCTGGCATATTTCCAAAGCGTTCCTTTTCTCCTCCCACCACCAGAAGCATGAGGGATATTTTCCTTTGACACTACTATGAGAACCTGGTCAAGCTCTGGGAGATAAAACGCACAAAAGTATGAGAACTTCTCTAAGACTGGGTCTCTCTGGAATTGTTTTTAACTCTCAGACTTGTCCACACATAGCCTCCAGCAATTTGACAATTACAGTTCAGGATTTCCTACCCCAGGACTGGTTTCTGAGGTAGTTGCCACCAAGTCTTTGCTCTGGTAAGTCTTGAGTATGCACGCACATTTAAAATAATTTTTTATTTCTGGTGAAGGGAATATTTTATCTTTATAAAGTATCCCTCTTTATCTCTAATAATGCTTTTGCCTTAAATTTTACCTTTTCTAATGTAGTCACAGTATTTTCATTTTGGTTAGTGTTTGGATGTTATTTTTTTTCCATTGTTTTGCTTTCAATCTTTCTATATGCTGATTTTTTTGTTATCTCTTGTAATCATATTTTTTTTTTTTTGTAAATTCTAGCTGCTGACCTTTGTTTTTTAATTGAAACATTCGGTTCATTTAATGTAGTAGTTGCTGTGTTAGGAATTAAATCTACCATGTTATTATATTCTTGTTATTTCCATCTTTCTTGCCATCTTTTAGATTGATTAGAGTAGTTTTTATTATTCCATTTCTCACCCTGCCCCTGGCTTTGTGGTTGTTCTGATTATCTGTTGTTACATAACAAACCATCCCAAAACTTAATGACTTATAACAACCATTTTAGTTTGGTCATAATTTTGTAAGTCGGGAACTTAAGGAAGGATTTGGTTGGGCAGGTGATTTCTGATCCACATGGCATGGCTGTGGAATGAACTTCTAAGGTGGCTTCTTTACTCATATATCCAGGCCATGGTGCTCCTTGGCCAGTCTCTCACTCCCTACCTTCCACTCACTCCACATTGTGACTCATCTTGTAGAGTCTCCCCATGTGGCTTGTTCTTCTCACTGCACAGTTATTCAAAATACAGTCATCCCTTGGTAGCTATTGGGGATTGTTTCTAGGACCCTCTGCAGATAGCAAAATCCAAGGATGCCTAAGTCCCTTTTATAAAATGACACAGTAGTATATGGATATATCTTAAGCACAACCTATCATATACTTTAAATCATCTCTAGATTATTTATAATACCTAATACCATGTAAATGCTGTGTAAATAGTTGTTATACTGTATTGGGAATAATGAACAAAAAAAGTTTTTACATGTTCAGTACAGGTGCAACAATTTAGACTTTTTTCAAGTATTTCTGATTTGCAGTTTGTTGACTCCATGGATGTGGACCCCACAGGTACAGAGGGCTGACTGTAGTCACATTTACATGAAGGCTGGCTTCCATGAGGCAGAAGCAGAAGCTGTCATACTAGTTTATGGATTTCTTGGAATTGACACAGCATCACTTTTGTCATACTCTTTGTCATACACTTTGTCACAAAGAAGTGACAGAGCCCACCCAAATTCAGGAGAGTAGAGAAATAGAGTCCATCTCTTTTTAGGAGAGAGGCAAAATCACATTGCCAAAAAACATGTGGGAAGATAGATGCTGCTGTGGCCATACATCTGCCACTGATTATACAGATAAAAAATTATACATTTTTAAACTGTTTTTGTTTTGTTTTGTTTTGCTGCTTGCCTAGAGGTGGAAACATATGCACTGATTTGTTATGGTTTAGTATACATTAATACTTTACCTCTTACTGGCCAATGAAAAGATCTTAGAACACTTTAAGTCTCTCCATTCCCACATTTATGCCATTGTTTTTATGTATTTTAATTCTGCATTTAATTACAATCACACTAGAAATTATTACCACTGTTTCATACATCAATATTCATTTAGATTTTTCCACATATTTGCCCTTTGGTTGCTTTTCATTCTTTCCTATATTTTTGAGCTTCCAACAGGAATCATTTTCATTGTATGTCCTTTAGTGTTTCTTATAATGTGTGTCTGTCAGTAACAATTTAAGTTTGTATCTTCTTTTTTGTATATTTCACTTTCATTTTTGAAATTCTTTTTACTGATTACAGATTTATATTTTGCAGGTATTTTGAGGATATCATTCTATCATTCTGTTGTCTGTTAACAGTCTATTGACTGTCTCTGTAGAGAAGTGTGATGTTAATCTAATTGTTGCTTGGAAGCTCCTTTGGCTGCTTTTAAGATTTTTCTTTCTTTCTCTTCCTTCCTTCCTGATTGTTTGTTTGCTTGCCCGCTTTTAGTAATTTTGCCATTATATGTCTTGTGATTTTATATTGAATTATTCTGCTTGACATTTTTGGAGCTTCTTGAAAAGGCGGCTTCATTATTTTCACTATTTTTTGGAAAATTATCAGCAATTATCTCTTTAAATATGGTTTGTGTCCTTTTCTCTTTATCTTATCCTTCTGGTACTTCCATTACATGTATTTTAGATATTTTTCACTGAACTCCTGTTTATTACACTCTTTCTTATATTTTCTAACCTTTTTTGTTTCTGTGTTTCATTCTGGATATATTCTTCTTCCAGTTCATGAATTCCCTCTCCAACTCTATCTAGTGTAAAATTAAGCATGTAATGAGTTTTTAGTTTTAATTATTATATTTTCCCAGTTCTATATTTTACATTTTATTCTTTTAAAATATAGTATCCAGATCCAACATGGGACTATTTATAATGTCTATTATTTCTCTTGGTTTTAAATTGCCTGTTCTTGTGGTTCATGTGCCTGATTATTTTTTGCCGTCTACTAGTGATTATATATTTTAAGATACAGAAATAACTTGAAGTGTAAGAAGATTTACCTTTATTCTTGGAAGGCAACAAGGGACCTGGCTATTCCTTAATCTTAATATAGGGATTGATATTATTTAAAGCTAATCTTCAGTCCCAGTGAGGGCCAGATTATTCTAATTTACCTCTGTTTCTAAGTTATAGCTTCTAGGGGTTCCAACAAAGATCATGGAAGTTTATTTGGGACCTTCTTCTTTCATGGGTCCTGGATTCCAATTTTTATTTACTTGATGAGGCTGACAAAAATCTCTGCTTGGCTGGGCATGGTGGCTCACACCTGTAATCCCAGCACTTTGAGAGGCCGAGGATGGTGGATCACCTGAGGTCAGGAGTTCAAGACTAGCCTGGCAAACATGGTGAAAACCTGTCTCTACTAAAAATACAAAAATTAGCCAGGCATAGTGGTACACACCTGTAATCCCAGCTACTTGGAAGGTTGGGGCAGGAGAACCACTTGAACCTAGGAGGTGGAGGTTGCAGTGAGCCAAAATTGTGCCACTGCACTCCAGCCTGGGCAACAGAGTGAGACCATATATACATATATATATATATGCTTAACTTCTCAGTTTCTCAGATGACTTATTAAATTGTCAGTGCTCCCAGAAGATAAGCAGATTTAAGTGCTGAGCTTACCTCTCTGGTCTTTCTTTCTTCTGTATCTTTACCTCATAATTTTTCATTGTTTTACTAGTTCCCCTGTATTTTCAATTTTCCTCATTAGAGGGATGTTCCACATTACCCAGTCCAATATTGACAGAAACAGGAAGCCTAGTCTCAAATAATTTAATTATAAAACAAGTTTTAAATTTTACATAATCCTCATTAGAACTGGGATTGATTCAGAAAAGAATGCTAATATTGAAATATATGCTAGTTTCCAGTTATTTTTTAAACATAATAGAATGTGTGAGGCTTAACTTTCAACAAAATTCAAAGCAATCAAAAGGTGTTAAATAATAAATTGCCCCATTTTAACTTCTTATACCATTCTCACCCACCCATATTAAACCTTCTAATTTACATGAAGAAATCACCCTCTATTTCAAAATGAACTTTTATGCTTGCAGAGAGAAGCAGAAAATCACTTTCATAATCCAGAAAAGGTCAATTTGGCACCACAAGTGGAAAGGACAATAATTGATAACTGCTTATAATGCTCACAGCCCAAGTGAAAAGCAATATCTAAAGAACATATTTTATGTAGTTTTAAAACATCTATTGAGGAATTCCTGGCTGTAAGAGAGTATGCTAAGTTCTACAGTTGATTCACAAAGATGAATGAGTCATAGTCTTTCCTGTAGACAAAAGTTTTTCAGAAATTTATAATTATTTATTATTCAAAGCAGAGTCCTATTTGATATTAAGATATATGTTATAAAGGGATAGTACAATACAGAAGTGTGTTGCTTGTCAGGAACAGGCAGATCACCCAATGAAATGAAAGAGAAAGCCCATTAAAAGACTCATAAGTACCTGAAAACTTAGTATATAATTCGGTGACATCCCAAATCAATCTAGAAAGAAGGGGTTAGTCAATACCTGGGACAAATGGCTTTCCACCTGAAAAACTGAAATTGATCTTGCACATCAAGTACAATATATAAACCAAATGTAAAAAGTAAAATCACAAAGTTAATGAATAAAAAAGAGAGAGAATGCCTTTGTGACTTAAATTAAGAATCTCTTAAATAAGACTTAAGAAAGCATAAACCCCCCCCAAAAAATTAATGGGCTTGTATCAATATTAAAGATTTCTGAATAACAACAGAAACCATCAATAGAGTTAACAGATGAGTAACGTTCTGCGAAAAGATATTTATAGCATCTAAAATGGACAAATGGTTAATAAACAGTATATATGAGTAATCCCTTATTCAGGTCTCTACCCAAATATTACCACCTCAGAGAAGACTTCCTTGAGTTTCTGAATACCGCTGCCTCCTTACTGTCTATTCCTTTACCTTACTTTATTTTTCTTCATAACACCTATCAAACCCAACATTATATTATATAATTATTTGTTCATTGTTCTTTCCCTTCCCTAATAAATTCTAAGTTCTGTTGGGTCTGTTGGGTCTAAGTTCTGTGCGGTCAAGGTTTTTTATCTGTTTTGCTGAATTTATTGTCTTAACACCTAGAACAATGCCTGACACATAGTATATGCTCAATAAAAATTTGTTAAAAATGAGTGAACAAACTTCTGAAAATAGACAATCCCCCAGAAAAGCATCAAAGGACAAGTATAGACAATTCCAGGAAGGGGAAATCTCAATGGCAAATATATGAGGAGATGTTTAGTCTGACATCCAAAAATGTAAATAAAAAGAAGCTTGAGAAAGCATTCTATGTCCACCAGATGGGCAAAAATTCAAAAGTTAGAAAATAAAAAGGGAAGTGGGCAGGTGGAACCTCCTAAACACTGCTAGTGGGAATGTAAATTTGTACAGCCATTCTGGAGAGTCATCTGAAAGCATTCAGTAAAACTGTTTCCTTATTACCCCACTCCTGGATGTATAACCAGAATAATTCTCACACTGATCCAAGAGAGGTAATGTATGAAGATGTCTATGGAAACATTGTTTGAGGTAGCAAAACACAGGAAACACTACATGTCCTTTCGTAAAAGACTGAAACAATATAATATGGCAAGTGTATTCAGTGGAATATTATGCATCAGTCAGATGTAACAAACTAAATTTACACATAACACCATGAAAAGAGATTTTTGTTTCTTTTTTCTAATTAAAATAAAGTAATAGAATATTTTAAATACAATGTATTATCTAAAAGCAGGTAGACAAAATACATGGCTCTCTGATGATTACATAATTTTTCTGAGTCTGTGGCTCTTGGTAGGAAAAAGATTCCTTATTTCTCATAAATACTTTTTATTTTAAAGCAATTTTGGGAGCCTAATATCCACTCATTCTTATCAGTTTGTTTATATTCAGGAGAGTCATTTTCATCTGCAATTTCTGGTCAGTTTTAGAATCTGTTTAATACCTACCTTGGGGAATGAAGGGCTATGCAGTGCTGTTTCTGGATCTTAATTCACATCATAGCTTTGAAATTGAACAAAATTTACTACTTCAAGGTCTCTCCAACTGGGAATGTTAAAATGCAAATTTAGATTCATTAGATCTGGGAGGACCTGAGTTTCCACATTTCTGAAAAGCTCTAAAGTATGGCTAATGCCATGGATTCTCGGACCACACTTTATGGAAGGGGTTATTCTTAGGGAATCTGAGATCTCACCCAGGGTCCAGGACAATTCCTAGATTTATGTACATTTAGCAGAAGATTGCTGAAGGGGCATCTGGGGAACTGTAATGTATAGCTTGCTCCCCAAAGTCAGACTGGAGAAAGATGAACATGTTACTCTAAAGAGCTCCTGTGTAGGAGGTACTGATGTTGGCTCACACCTGAGCCAACTGCATGCATCTCATCCCAACTCCATGTTTAGTGACATTCTATTGGTATTAATAGCTTGAATTAATATTATTAATATTAATAGCTTGAAATCAGTCTTGGGGTCAGTATTTACACTATGAAGATTGGCAAATGCTACAATTTAGGGCTCTCTCCCCGACCCTGCAGAAAGCCAGTCTGCCAGTACACCACTCTGACCGGTATTCAATAGGAAGACTACTACAGATGACCTTGGGGTGGACCCTGAACAGCACAGGTGGGAACTATAATTTCCCACCGTGGTTTCTGGTTGGGATAAGAGTCCAATTTTAGAAGAATCAAATAATAACCACCTCAAATGGTGTGACGGAGAAACATAGAGAGTTACATGGAAAAATAGAAAATAGGGCTTTAAAAAGAAAGTTCATTCCCCTATATCCATGTTCCTCACTCCAAGCATGTGTAGGCCAACAGTAAAGGAACATTACACTTGCATCAAGGGGTCTGCAGCAGGAGCTGATGAGCTCTTAAAAACGAATTTTTCATTTCAAGTATTCATACATATTAAAGTCAGGGAGGGAAAATAGAGAAAATATATCATT
This sequence comes from Colobus angolensis palliatus, assembly GCF_000951035.1. Lineage (NCBI taxonomy): Eukaryota > Metazoa > Chordata > Mammalia > Primates > Cercopithecidae > Colobus > Colobus angolensis. The sequence continues at coordinate 83,186 of NW_012118999.1, read as the reverse complement.
TAGAACAGGAACACTTTCATTAAAGAATTAGTAAGTCTTATTGTTAGCTAAGAGCATGGAGGAATCAGTGCAGTAACTGGGGAGTTGAGTTCCTATTAAGAAACTCCTGCTAAGACATTACTTCAACTTATATTTAATGGCTTTAGACAAATTCTGTGCATTTTGGGGGGCCATATTTTCCTAGCTTGTAAAGTAAGACTAAAAATAGCTTTTGCCCATCTCACCTCCTCACAAGCTCCATAGCATGTTGGGATAATAAATTAGGTTGAAATGAAAGTTAGGAAATATCTGAAAATGACTTCGATTTAGAAATAAATGCCTATGTACGAGTTATTATTACCTGCAATCAGAGACTCATGTCTTCCTTGGGTAGATTCAGTCCTAATAAAGCCCAATTGGAAAGTACAGTAAGTATGTAAAAGAAGTAAAAGCTATGGAAAATCTCAGTGAGCCACCGCAGGAATGAGCAGACTGACTAACATCCCTCATCCCAACAACGTGTTGTCATCATTGTTACACTCCTGTATTACACCAAAAAGTCCTGTATTATAACCACTAGCTGTGTAATTAATGTCTGTTCAGTGGCCAACTCAGGGCTTTCATTGCTTCTTCTAGGGGTTTATTAAATTAATATTTGCTAACATTTTTAGAAGGTTGAACTTTGAAATGCCTTTTCAAGGAATCAGTCTTGTCACATCTAATTTATATTCAGATTCAAAACCATACAAAACCAGGAGTTACAAGAGGTATAAAATATAATCTTAAGTTTGCTAAAAAGTAAAATAAATGGTAATCATATGTACCTTCAACAATATGGAAGACTATTTACCAAATTATTTCTATGGCTATCTCAGGATGCTAGGATTATGGATGATACTGATTTTCCTTTATATATTTTGCTTCTTTCTCTAAATTTTTAAAAATAAAGATTTATTATCAGAACAAAAACCCACACTCTTTTTTTGGGGGGGGTCAGTTTTCCACGTTTAAGTCTGATACTTTCAACAACATTTCGTAAAACCTCGGATTTATAAGGCAACACCTTCAGAAAGAGTTAGGGCGTGTAATTTGATTGTTCTCCAGTATTGCCAGATAATTTTATATCTGGGATATATTTTGAAGCATCAACTAAAGCTTGTAATGCCCCATAGCTCTACAAGAAGCTTTTGCTTGGCTGATGAATTGACATTTTAGAAAAAGCTGATTTGTCGAGTCACAGTTGAAAGTGAAGACTTCCTATGTCACTCTCCAGCACTTCATCTTCTGGTTCATTCTGCTTCTTTCTGTTCCTAAAATCCTATAACTTGCACAGGCACAGCTTGCCAGCTGGAACTAGAGTTATGGCAAACTAAGCATTGACATCATCTGGTCAAACACAGAGCCAAGGAAATGAACATGCCTGATATATGTGTATCCTGATTTACTTTGGAACACTATTCTATGGCTCAGAGAAAGTCAATTGTACTTTTCCACATTACATCCCAAAACCCACATACCACTGGCCAAAGATGAGAGTGTTACAAATGGTAAGGAAAGACAGGAAAATCCACCATATCATATGTACTCTGAACTGTCTGATTAGGGAAAGATTATGTCTTCGGTGTTATGTTTAGAATATTTTAACTCCAGAATTTCCATTCTAGACTATGTGACTTCACCTGCTTGTAATTTGCATTTTATGAAAAGAATCTGTAGCCCCTTAGGAGACATTACCTCATCAATCCTCCCTATGGTCCTCCCGGAGAGATGGGGTCAGGCATGTTAGGGAAGAGAAACCAGAAAGTAGGCTTTCTCTTAGGAACTCTATTTAGAGGCTTGGACCCCAGTTCAGAAGGGAACGTGAGCTCCTGAGTCCATTGCTGGGGTTCCTGCACTGGGGAACCCCTCAGGGAAGTAGCTTTTTACTTCGGCACACCCCGTCTCTGATCCATACAGTGGATTTAAGGGACCTTCTGGTAGAAGCTCCACTCTTCATCAGTCATTTTCCCCACAATTTCTTTACCTCCCCAATGTATTCTCAAATCCCTTTTGAATTTAGCTTAAACATATAAACTATTTTGTTTGATCCCCTAGTGTTGACTTGTGATTTTCAGGCTCTTCATTCAAATTGCAAAAAATAAAAATAAAAATAAAAATAAAAATAAAAATAAATAAATAAAATTGTTTAACACAGGGATGGTATTTTATGATTTCTGCCACTATTCACAGAACACGCCTAGCACAGCATAACATACACCCTGTCTTCCGCCTATCTCATCCTCCACCTTCTCATATCTCCCCCTATCTAATCCTTTCCCTTCTCATACCTCCACCTGTCTCATCCTTCTCTTCTCCTTCACCCAGCATTATTTTCTGATTTGTACTTATTGCTTATTGAGTGTCTTCCCCCACTAAAATGTAACTTCCTTGAGGCAGGGGCTTTCTCTGTTTGGTTCATTGCTGAATCCCCAATGCCTAGCCTAGAATAGGGCCTGGTACTGTGGAGGTCTTCAATAAATATTCACTGAAGGAAAGAACTAATGCTCAAAGGAGGTGTTCAGTAAATGCAGTATGTAGGATGTATATATTTGTTATAACTGATTGTTGGGAGCTGGTTCTCCAGTTACTCTGCTCTGATGTCTTTATTTTTTTTAATCTTGTTCACAGAGTAACAAAGCAAAAGATCACAATTGACAGCTTTGGGGTTTACAGAGATGATGAGCCCATTTTTAATGGAGACTAGATGAAGGAGGGTAGAGGAAAGTCAGTTGAATTTCGTATTTAGAGGAGACATGTTTCCTGGCATTGAAGAAAGCTGTCAGCCCAAACAATTCAGAAAAATGTACCACCTAATAGAGGGGCCAGAGGGAGGTGCTTTAGAGATGCAAATAGAGAATCAAGCACTTTGCATTTCCTCAGGTTTAAAGAACCTCAGCACAGGCTGCACCTGCAGGATACTTGAGGTGAAGAAACTGGAGTGCAGAGAGATGAATTTACTCATCATTGCACAGCGGCATAACATCGGAGCTGACTTCCAGTCAATGCAGTATACAAAATACTTTCTAGGAATTATTAATTTAAAAAGAAATCTATTGGTATCCAACACCTAAGAAAGCTTCTGTGGTTTCTCTTAATCCAAAAAGTATCTTAGCTAGTTTTACAGAGTCATTGATCATGTAGAATTGAGTGCAGCATTTTGTATAAGCTTCTGGTTACATCAGCTCAAACTAGGTTATACCTTGGTTTAGGTAAGTGAAGCAAACCTCCTAGGAAGACAAAAGTTCCTAATCTCACAGAACACTTAAATAGAAATCAATCTGTTCCAGCAGATACTTAAATTGCCTACAGCCTGTGAGTACACGAATAATCACCATGCAGGGGTGCTCTTCAGGGCCCCAGCTTTGAGCCTCTTCTCAAAAAACTGAGCAGGGGTTGAATCTGTCACTTCCTACCAGGCTGACAGCTTGAGGGCTGCTTACTGACAAGGAGCAGGACGGTAATGCTGTGCAGGTGACCTGCACAAGCCTTGAATTAAGGGTGAAGCTCTCCTTCTCTATCGAGAGCTCATAGTAATCCTTGTCCTTAGAATGGCTTTCTGACCACCTCTCCTCTTAGGCTGTGCATGTGATCAGAAAACACCATGAATCCAAGTGGCTTAGAAACAAATTAAAACTTCCTTTCCTACAACTTGAATCAAATTAATACTCTTTGTGGGTACTGTATTATGGAAATATAGACTTTGACATTATCAGTTCCTTCAGGATAAGACTGCCTAGAAATGTGTCTACCTTGAAATTTGGAACAACAGTTAGCTGCCGGGTACTACTCACTGTCATCTAAATGTTCTTCATCTCCTCCGTATATACTCTTGTTATCCATCCTTTTATCGTTACTTCATTTCCCTTCTGCCCTTCCTTTCTCCCTCCCATCCTTACTTTCTCCTTTCCTGCCTCCCTTCTTGCCTTTCTTCCTCCCTCCCTCTCTCCCTCTTCCTCTTTTTTCACCTCTCCTCCCCGGATCCTAGGCCTGCAAATGACACTCACAGTCATTGCTTAGTTCTCTCCTGGGCAGGCATGGCTGAAAGAAGTTCCTGACCCCTTCCCTAGCACAGTTCTCAAGATGTTCTTCAACAGGTAATTTCTTTATTCAAATGAGGAGAATATTTAAGGCTATTGTATCAGTCCCCTATTGCTGCTCTAACCAATTACCATAAACTTGATGGCTTAAAACAATACAAATTGATGATTTTATTTCTGAAAGAAGTCCTAGAAGTCAAGATATCAGCAGGGCTGAGCTCTTTCTGGAGACTCTGTTTCCTTGCTATATTAATCTATTCTTGCATTGCTATAAAGAAATAGCTGAGACTGGGCAATTTATAAAGAAATGAGGTTTAATTGGCTCATGATCCTGCAGGCTGTACAGAAATCATGATGCTGGCATCTGCTCAGTTTCTGGGGGCACCTCAGGAAACTTACAATCATGACAGAAGGTGAAGGTGGGGCCAGCAATTCACATGGCCAGAAATTCACATGGCCAGAGTGGAGAAAAAGAAGATGGGGGAGGTGCTACGGACTTTTAAACAAGATCTCCTGAGAACTCACTATCCTGAGAAGAGCACTAAGGGGATGGTGCTAAATCATTCATGAAGGATCCACCCGCCATGATCCAATCAACTCCTGACAGTCCCCACCTCCAATGCTGGTGATTACAATTCAACAAGAGATTTGGATGGTGACAACATCCTAACCATATCACTTACCTTTTTCAGCTTCTGGTGGCCATCAGCATTCCTGGCTCATAGTCCCTTCATTCATGTTAAAAGTCAGTGACATAGCATTTTCAAACCTCTTCTCTCTCTGGCCTCTGCTTCCATCGTCACATCTCCTCTGACTCTGATCCTCCTGCCTCCTCCTTATAGAGAGCACTGTGATTACATTGGGGTCACCCAGATAATCCAGGAAATCTCCTCATCTCAATTCCTTACCTGAATTACATAGGAAAAATCCCTTTTGCCATGCCACATGGACATTTTTAGGAGCCATTATTCTTGGGTTTGGTTTTTCGGTTTGTTTTTTTGAGACAGAGTCTCGCTCTGTCGCTCAGGCTGGAATGCAGTGGCACGATCTCAGCTCACTGCAACTTCCGCCTCCTGAATTCAAGGGATTCTACTACCTCAGCCTCCTGAGTAGCTATAATTACAGGCACTTGCCACCATGCCCAGCTAATTTTTGTATTTTTAGTAGAAATGGGGTTTCACCGTGTTGGCCAAGCTGGTCTCCAACTCCTGACCTCAAGTGATCCACCCACCTTGGCCCCCAAAGTGCTGGAATTACAGGCATGAACCACTGCGCCCAGTCCATTATTCTTTATACCACAGCTGTGAAGCCAGTGATCCCAGAAGCAAGTTACTGGCTTGAACATTCTCATTCAAAGAACAATCAGCCTTTGGTCCTCTTGTGGGAATGAGCTCAGTTTCCCAAAACAAAACTAATCAATACACTGGCACGGTCTTGCTTCTGGGTGAATTGTAGTCTAAAAATGATTTGGTTCAGAGAAAGTTGGAGCAGTGGCATGGTCAAGCAGAGCTTCAGCATACACCAGACTCAGGGTTTAAAGCCCAGCTGTCATACTTGCTATAGGACCTTGGGTATGTTTGTTTAATTATAAGCAAATGTTTGTTTTCTTAGTTATAAGATGGGATTAATAACTCTTCCCTCATAGGGTTATAGGATTAAATAAAATTATATATATAATAATACTTAATATGATGCCTGGTCCATAGATAATGCTTCATTAGAGTTATTTCTTTTAACTCCTTCCTTAGTGATTAGACTGAAGGTCAAGAATGTAATTACAGTATGGCCAAAAGTAAGTAGGTTGAGAGTAGTAAAATAGACGTTGAGCAATGATATTTTAAGGCAAACTCAGAGGACACCCACACAATCCCATGGAGACTGACAAAATCTATTTCTTCTCATTTGGCTTTAGTCTAACTACATTTTATGTGTCTAAATTGAATGAGGCTGTGTAAAGGAAAACCTGACCTATCTCATGCATAAGCTTGAAGAATTGCAGAAACCAATTGGAATTTCTGCCATTCCCAAATTTGATTGAAACATATGATCTCAGGATTCAATCAGTCTTTAGGCATCATCCAGAACAATCTTCCAACAATGTCAGCATTCTTTGCTTGTCTTTGCTGAAACATTTTCCACAACGAGAATTTTTCTGTCTTTTGAATCACTGCATTGTTGGCCAATTCTCACTACAAAGTTTCTCCTTATTTTTAGCCAAAAAACTAATTTCCTAAAGTTTCTATATTTTAATTCTAATTCTGCCCTCGAAATTTATAAAAACTTAATACAATTTTCATATAACAATTTTACAGATGTATCCACTCTGACTCTTTTTGTCTCTAAGTTAAAATTCCAAACTTTCTTCAACCATTTGTTATTTACTATTGTTTTCAGGTCTTTCTAAATCTCCTAGTTGCCCTTCTCTTATTGTTCTCTGATTTATCAATGTCCCTTCCAAACTGGGTCACCCAGAGCTAAACAGAGTGTTCAAGATGTGATTATATTCATGCACAATATGTGAAACATTTCTTTTTTTTGGATCTGGATTATATGTCAATTGATGAATTCTGATTTGCCTCAGTTTCATTCAAAGTAGTCACATAAGACTGTCATTTGGCTAATTACAAGCTGATAGTCAATCAAATCCCCAGGTTCTTTGCAAATAAGCATTTGTTTCCCCCATTCTTATCTGTTCAATTGATCTATTATAATGTTTGTTGTACAAAACAGTATTCCAAAATGATAGATAGCAAGGATATAAGTGACCCAGAATCTTACGAACATGACATCAGCAATTTTCAGTTGTCCATGTTCTCACACATATGCTTATATAAACTTTATATAATTTTCATCATAACCTAGATAATATTTCATATCCTCACTTTAAAGTGTAATATATTAACATTTTCCTAAACTACTACACTATTTTTTATAATTGTATCTACCCAGGCTGGAGTGCAGTGGCATGTCATAGCTCATTGCAGCCTTGAACTCTGGGTTCAGGCAATCCTCCCACCTTAGCCTCCTGAGTAGCTAGGACTATAGGTGCATGCCACCATGCCAAGCTAATTTTTTGATGTTTTGAGGAGACAGGGTTTCACTATGTTGCTCAAGCTGGTCTCAAACTCCTGGCCTCAGGCAATCCCCCCGCCTTGGCATCCCAAAGCACTGAGATTACAGATGTGAGCCATTGCATCTGGCCCTGTAATTATATATTAAAATAGCTGCATTAAATTCCATAGTAAGATGCATCATATTTATCCAACCAGTCCCTGTCTCAGACAGGGAATTGAGGTTGTTCTATCATTTTACACAAAATTTTTTCCTTTGGGGGATTTTAATATGTTCCTTTGAAATTAAATGACTCCTTGGGCCAAAATCATAATTTTATATTACTCTGTTTTAAATTTCCTCCATTTTAGTTTTATCCCTGGTCCAGATTTCTATGAGATGGCTTCTCGAATCCCCTTCCTCCTTTTCACCTAACATCATCTTTCAGTTCAGAAGAAATATAATAGAGAGTAAGTAAAACAAGACCCTGAGACTTTAAGCTTTAATACCCACTTTAATTCCTTCAGGGAGCTCATGACTATCTCATACTCATGTAACAACTTCTATCAGTGTCAGCCTAAGAGCTCCTATTTCAGGGGTAGTTAGGAAAGCCATCCCTATCGCAAACATTCCTTTCATACTCGCTAGCTGATGCCTGCAATTAGTGGAGGCCAAGTTTTGTAAGTTAGTTGGAGGCAGGCTGTGTGTGGATTTCATGTACTGTATTCCCAATTAGTCATTGGAGGATCTCAGTGAATATTTATTAGTAGAAGGAATGAAAGAATACAGTATAATTAAAGATAAGACTTCACAATTTAAATCAGCCTGGGGAAGATACCACTTCATTCACACTATTGAGTAAATTGTTGGCATTAGTTTTTTCCCTGGGAACAGGTTTTACTATAAGGAAGAAAGTATAGGAAGCACTCCAGTTCTGCTTGAGAGAAGAAAATGATGGGCTTGGGACACCTAAAAAAAAGTACATTATAATTTTGCCTATGGCCAGCCTTGTACTTTATAAACCTATCTATTAGTGCTATTACTAACCATAGAGACTTGTAACTTGTAGGACCTGCAGATTCTACATTATAAAATGTATGAGATGCTTTTGTAGCCTTCTATGTATGATTTCTTTCTGTTTAACTGGGCTAATGCTATTAACTGAACCTGCCTTTGATGTTACTACAGAAATGTCTGGGGGTGGAGGTAAGACAATGGGTAAAAGTAAAGACTTGACAGTGTGTATGTGTATAGAGCTCTACTACTTCTTGCTAAAGATCCAGCAGGGTGTAGATGGTAGATTGGTATCCTTTCCTGACATTCTTCACACAAGTCAGGATCTGACCTAGGTAGGAAGAATATTAGGGTGACCAATTGTCTGAATTTGCCCAGGATTCTCCAAGTTTTAATACCGAAAGTTCCACATCCAGGAGGCCCTCAGTCCTGGGATAACGGAGATAATTACCCAGTCCAGGAGCTGTCAGCAGTTTGATTCTCTGAGAATTAAATTGAAAAGGGGCAAAATATCCCCAGATTTTTAGATTGTATGGCGATGCCCCTTGGCATGGTCTATGGAGGGACCATGCTACTGCACATTCACTCATTTTTATTTCCATTCATATTTGCATGAGTATGTTCACCAAACCATCCTTAGAACTGTGTTCTGAAATTAGAGGACAGCTGATAGGAATATTCTGATGGGCCCAGGGAAGTAAGTATATGTCTGGGAGTGATGCTCTAGTGGGTACCTCAGTGGCACTTTCTGTCCAACCAGAGCAGTAAGAGACAATAGGTCCCTTGAAAAAGAATGGAAAGGCACCAGTTATTTATAATTCGACTTATGATTTTTGTTGATTCATCTTTAGGTTCCAGAATAGAGACACTCTCCAAGTTACTAACTTAGACTTTCAACATTCATATAATTAGTGGGACACAGCTTTTCCTCTTGCCTCAGAACAGCCACACTGCCCCAACATTTGGGTCTCATTTATTAGAGCATCACAAGCTGTGCTGGGTTGGAAACGTCTCCTTGTGGTGGATTCATTGTCTTTATCCTCTTTTTTTGTTGTCTTTTGTTTTTTGATATCCACAGATTAACTCATTACCTCTTCTATAAACACATGTTGTTTTTAACTTTCCCTTCTTCCCCTAATTTTCTAGTCATCTCAGGAAAAATTTTCTTTTGCCATATTATCCTCTTTTTCCTATCCTGTTTGCCTTTTATAAGTATCTACATTCATATGTGTGTGTTTATATGTATGAATATGTGTGTATACACACACAGATATCTATATCCTCGTAGCCTGCTTAGATACACCTGTTTCAAGTAAAAAGGAGGGGCAGAGATTTGAGTTAAATATATTATAGTAAAAGGCCAGGTGTGGTGGCTCACACCTGTAATCTCAGTACTTTGGGAGGCCAAGGCAGGCAGATCACCTGAGGTCAGGAGTTCGAGACCAGCCTAGCCAACGTGGTGAAACTCCATCTCTAGTAAAAATACAAAAAATTAGCTGGATGTAGTGGTGCTTGCCTGTAATCCCAGATACTCAGGAGGCTGAGGCAGGAGAATTGCTTGAGGCCAGGAAGTGGAGGTTGCAGTGAGCTGAAATCGTACCACTGTACTAAGACTCTGTCTCAGAAAACAAAAAGCAAAAAAAAAAACTGTATTATATTAAAAGCTCAGGACCTTCCATTTCTAGAGCACTTGGAAGTGCTTGAAAGATTTCTTTCATAATTTTTACAAAAATTTTACAAAAAAAATTAATCATCGGCTCCTTTGCTTTCTACTAATTTAACCATCCCTTTCTCATACATGGTATTCAAAATAATAGAAGAAAATAATTTCCTTCTCATATTTTCTTGTTTTCTTTTTAGAAAATGATAGCATTGTAGTAGCACCATTTTCTATTTTTTGTTCTAAATCTAAGGCATGTGCATCAATATTAGGTGTTAATTGAGGCTTTATGCAGTATATGAAAATGTAAGCACTATTTTATTAGGAATCATTAGAAACAGAGGGAAAACAGGTGTTAAGGTGGTCTATAGAAGCTTCTAGATGTTTGGGGAAATAACAGGATTTTGTGCTATCGGCCTTTATTTGTTATGAGACAGGCCTCAGAAGTCTTTAAAAAAGAGACCTGCAACCTCAGATGTGCTTACAGCAGAGAGTCCCAGTATGTTCCAGCAAGTTTCATTATACTCCAGTGGGTTCCGGCCTGAGACCATCACTGAGGGTGCTACTAAGAGGGTATCAGTCCTGCGTGAGCAAGAAGTGATCAGAATTGTGGATCTGTCCTGCAAGTGCAACATCTCCTGGCCCATGAGGAAGGAAGGGGCATTTGTCTTGCCCTTCCAGCTGAATCTGCTTTCCTGGGATCCTGACTGATGGAATGAGGAGGGCAGTTCTAGGCCATCTCAGTCCCAAACAAAGACATAAATTACATTTGTATGCCAGAGACTTCTTGTGTTTTATGAAGGTCTTTTCATTAAATCACATAGCAAACCTGTAAAACACAGCTATTATCACTATTTTATAGATGCTGAGTAATTTGCCCAAGTTAATAGTGTATTTGACTTCTTTCTCTCTCTCAGCTCCAAAGAATCAAAGTCCTGTTGATTTTTCCTTCAATATGCTATGCACACTCATTGCTCCCCTGTCATTGTCACACCATCAACCCTGTTCCCAGCCAGCGTCACTTCATGCCTACTCCCTGCAATCACCTCCTAACCACTCTCCTCTCTCCAGCCTGCCTTGGCATCAGGACATCCAAATAGCCAAACATTGCTGCTAGCGTTCAATGCTAGAGTCAATGTCATGAAACCGCTTTAGCTATGTCACTTCCCTATTCAAATTGTTCAATGACACCTCCCCCCCACCCTCTACAGGATAAGGAACAAACTCTTCACCTTGACATCCACCGTCTTCCATGATCAGCTACTTTTTCAGCTTTAGTTCCTCTCACCCTGCATGACAGTCAAGCTCTTTGTACCTCAAACAAGTCTTACTCTCCATGTCCACACTTCTGCTTATCATGTTTCCCCACCGGAAATCCCACCTCTCCTTGCAGATATCCTCATGTTTCCCTGAAAAGCCACACTTAGGGTCTATACCACCCCACTGCTATTAATGTGTAGAGCCAGGTGACATCTCTTTCGTTTCTGTTTAATGGTCTTACTTTATCCTTTATGGTTATTAACTTTTCATGAATGTCCTTATTTTTCATGTTTTCTCAGTTATATAGGAAGCTCGGAGGCAAAAACCATGTGTTCAACTATTTTGATGTAGAAAGATAATATCTTGAAATATTAATCTTTGTGCTTTTGTTTTCTTCTTGTCCTTGTAAGTGACTTTCCTCCTCTCAGGCAGAGGCGTCCACACTGCCTCAAGCAGAAAGATGCAAGCAAAAGAAAAGCAAGAGATTGTCAATGTTCTTGGTGTGTTTTTTGTTTTTTAAACTTTTTAACAATTTGTTTAAATTAAACAGATTAATTGTTTAATCTAATAATTAATCGTTAAAAACAGATTAATTGTTTAATCTGTTTATACGGATTGTTTTTTAAGAATTAATGGGGAAAGTATGAGGGTTTACACCATACCCAGAGTTTGTACCATAAAAATGGAATTGGAAAGAGGATGTGGCTTTCTAGAGGCCTGCGTATTATTCATGGCGCACTCAGCCAAGGAGACCTCTGTCTGTCTCAAGATTGTACTGACACCTATTCAAAATGATCCACAAAGACACCTACTGCTAGTACTATGGTCCAAGACACTCATGACAGCACCAACAACCCTCAAAGACAATGAAGGCTTTGATGCCCTGGGGGAGATGGAAACAGGAAGAAAAAGCCCAGCACTATGACTTGGGTAGGACCTTGTATTCTACTCTCCTCGTATCTGTGGTGTCCCAACCATTGGTCACTAGCAACATGTGGCTATTGAGCACTTGAAATGGGACAAGTGTGACTAAGGAACTGAATTAAATAGCCACGTGTGGCTAGTGGCTACTGTATTGGATAGAGAGGCTTTAGAGAGCCTGACCCAGTCTATCTGATTCCAATGACTATCAGTGTCCAGCATAATTCCTGACACATAGCAGTCACTCAGTAAATATGTCTGGAATGAATTGATGATTCACACTACACAAATACCAAATACATGTTGACCACTGTTCAAGATGGACGTGAAGCCTGTCAGCTTCAATGTTCTCTATCTACTGCTCTTATTGTCCCAGATGTCTGTGGATAGAGACAAGGTCACATTAATATTGAAATCACAGCGCTGCAGTAGTTCATCATCTCTTCATGTCTCTCTGGTATTCTTACATTATTTCTGCTACTACTGCTTTGTAATAGAACACTCTCCAACTGGACAAAGCCTCCTTGTCCTGGGAGTCGCCCCAAGCCCTCAGATGGCCCAGACTTCAAGAACACCCTCAGCCCAAGGCTGAGCTCTATTTTGCTTCCTAGGCCCTGAAGCAGCTGTCTATGTTCTAAGTCTCAATATAGGTTTTACATTTCTTTGTTTCATTTTGCTTTGCCTTAATGAAGAAATAAACCTTTGAACTTCTGGGTCACCCCAGTCTTTTGAAGCTCAAAAGCAGTTCATCACGCCCAAAGACTAGGCTGAATCAAGTAATCAACAAATACTTGTGGGCTCTACCATGTGTAAAACTTCTATCTTTTTCAACCAGTAGATACTGAATCCACACCATAACACTTAATATCTAGACATCTTACCATACTCCTACCTTCCATGTCCCGTTCCTTCATCTTGAAAGGCTGAAACTCCTGTGCATCTCAGTCCTTGGAGATACAAACCCATTCAGGATCACCAGTTACACAAGCAAACAGATGCCAAACCAGATTGGGTTTGGGACTCAGATGAGTACCAGGTGGTACTCATCTGAGAAAAACACTCGGAAAACCATTGCCTTAATTATTTGGTGGCTAGCTTTCTGGGAGGGGAAAAAAAGGCATATTTGGATTGGATGTATGATAGTCCTCCAACTTCATCTTAGCTTTCATATGCCCTAAAACATTCCTCAGTAAAGATCTTCCTTGCCTTAATCCAAGAAGACAACAAGTTTGAAATATGAGAATTCTTAATACCTTCATTCTCAGCTCTAAAAAAAAAAAACCAGCTCATTTAGGGTTTCTGTAAGTTCTTGGGCAACTTGGTTTGTAGGTGGTAGAAAGCAGTGATTCACTGCTTTCTGTCAAGACATTGTCACTGTCAAGACATTGAGTCATTTAAGCAAATCCTACTGTAAAGACTTGACTCATTAGGTGGAGCTCTATCTGCCATGTGAGTGCATAAGAGTCCACTGTCAGATGGAGAGTGTTATTCCAATGATATATCATAAATTACTGCAAAACAATGTACAACAAAACAACTCATTTTCTTTTCATCATTTGGATAAAATTTCCCAAAAGCCACGAAACATTTACTTAGTTCAGTTAATCCATTAACAAATTCAGTTATAATACAGATGTTTTATCCACAGGACAGTCAGCTGGATGAAATGTTCACTATCGCCACATGTTTTGCTGTCAGGAAGATACAGCGTCACTTGAAATGTTTTAAGAACCTGGATTTTTATCTGTATTTAATCACTCTTCTGGTCAATAAATTCTACTTTCAGTGCAACAAAACTTCACTATGGCAATTTAAACTCCTTTCTCCTCATTTCTATCTTGTGTATCAGTAATGAACAATAGTGTTAATTATCTATCAGTAATTATTCTTAATTTATTTGAAGACAGTCACTCTTTATCTTTTTTACGCAAAATTACCTCCAGCCCCTTTTTAAATTTCCCTCATAGATCCTAATTTCAACCCTTAATTTGTTCATAACTGTTCTCTAGGCTCTATTTTTTCCAGGCCCTTCCTTGAAATCTCAGATGCCAATTGGGAATCCCTTGCTCCTAAATGATGTGCCCTCATCACATGGGTCCTGATGTGAGGGCTGCTACTCCAGGTTCTTCAAGGAGCCTCTGGAATTCCTGGATGCCCCAGCCTTGTTCTGCTAAACCTCACACCCATGATTTGGCAAAAACACTGCATCCGCATCTCCTCAGGTTTGAGGAACATGGTGATGTTGCAGGGTTTTGTTTTTAATAGTTAATTTTAAAGATATCAATGAATTCAAAGAGACTACTAGTTTTATACAAATTGATTCAGTTCAGAGTTAAGTAAAACTGACATTGGGTCCAATTAATGAATGCAGCTCTGCTTGGTTCATTTTCATTTGGGGTACACTTTATTTTAAGGTGAGTTTTACATAAATGAAATTTAAGACAGCTCTCATGGATATGTGATGAAAATAATAATTATCTTTTTAACTGTGAGAAACCTAGGCTTTAGGCTACCCCTAGGGAAGAATCAAGCTATAGATAACAATGGCAGTGTCCTTCATTCTAATCCTCACCTACCCACTTTGTTACTGAAGCTTGAGGCCCTCCAGTCTCCTTTCTTCCAGCAGATTCTCAAATCTCCAGACAGCAGTTATCATTATTTAAAAAATGATTCTGCTAGTTATGATGGGAGAGGATGAAGTTCTGTCCTCACAAATCACACTTAGATCAGCAATTATCAGCCTTGGCTGCTGTGTCAGTTATTGCTGAATAGCAAATTTCCCCACAACTCGGTGGCTTCAATCACCCTTTGTTACCTCACAGGTTTTGTGGGTCAAGAATCTAAGCACAGCGTAGACTGTGGATCCTCTAGCTGTGGGTCTCTCGCAAGGCTACAATCACTGAAGACTCTCCACTTCCCAGTTCACTCACATGGCAGAATTTAGTTTCTCGTGGGTTGTTGGTCTGAGGTCTCAGTTCCTACTGATGTTTCGGCTGGAGAGCCCCACTTAGTTCCTTACCATATGGCCTCTCCATGGAGTACCTTGCATCATGGGGGCCAGCTTCAAGGGCCAGAAGCAAGAGGGCAGGAAACAGTGTCAGCAGGACACAACAGTACCAGTCACATGACCGCTGCGGTCTTTAGAAATGTAATTATAGAAGTGGTATCCCATCACTTATGCTGATTTCTGTTTGTTAGAAGCAAGTCAGTAGGTCCAGCCCACACTCAAAGAGGGGATTATGCAAGGGCAAGAAAAACCATAGTTAGGGACTACTGGGGTTCTGCCTACTACTACTGCACATTAGAATCACGTGGGAGAGGAGCACTTAAACACCCATGCCCATGCTGCACCCCAGACCATTTAAATTAGTTTTTATCCATGAATGAGGTATAACTTAGATATAGTAACAAAAGTACACAGCTAATTACCACCACAATCATAATATAGATTATTTCAATAACCCAGATAATTCCCTTGTATCCTTTTATAGTCAATCCACTTCCCTACTCCAGCCCCTGGTAACCACTGATCTACTTTCAGTCACCACAGTTTCGCCTTTTCTAGAATTTTGTGGAAGTAGAATCATATAGTACATAGTCCTTTGTGGTTTTTACTTCAAAGAATGCTTTTGAGATTCATCAATGTGGTTGCCAGTATCAGTAGTTTGTTCCTTTTTTGTTGTTTAGTAGTATTTCATTGCATGCATCTATGATCATTTCTTCGTCCATAAAATCAGTTGATGGACTTTGGATTGGTGTTTGGCTGTCATAAATAATGCTGCTATGAACATATGAATACAAGTCTTTGTGCGAACATACATTTTTGTTTCTCTTGAATAAATACCCAAGGGTAATTGTGGGTCACATGGTAAGTGTATGTTTAATTTTACGCAAAAGTACCGAACTGTTTTCCAAAGTGGCTACTGCATTTTGCATTCTGACCAGTAATGTATGTGAGTTCCAGTTAATCCACACCCTCACCAATACTTGGCAGGCTTTTAAACTTCAGCCATTCTGATGAGTGTGAAATGATATTTCACTGTTGTTTTAATTTGCATTTCCTTAATGACTAATGATATTGAGCATCTTTTCATGTCCGTTTTTTTTTTTTTTTTTTTTTGCAAATATTTTGCCCATTCTTAAAAAATTTGGAGTGTTTGTCTTCGTTTTTTTTTTTTTTTTTTTTTGAGGTGAAGTCTCGCTCTGTCGCCCGGACTGGAGTGCAGTGGCCGGATCTCAGCTCACTGCAAGCTCCGCCTCCTGGGTTTTACGCCATTCTCCTGCCTCAGCCTCCCGAGTAGCTGGGACTACAGGGGCCCGCCACCTCGCCCGGCTAGTTTTTGTATTTTTAGTAGAGACGGGGTTTCACCGTGATAGCCAGGATGGTCTCGATCTCCTGACCTCGTGATCCGCCCGTCTCGGCCTCCCAAAGTGCTGGGATTACAGGCTTGAGCCACCGCGCCCGGCCTGTCTATATTATCTGGATACAAGGCATTTAACAGATCTATGTTTAACAAACATGTTTTCCAAGTCTGTATCTTGCCTTTTCATTTGCAGGACAGTGTCTTTTAAAGCATGGGTCCCCAATCCCCAAGGCCATGTTCCTATCAGGAACCAGGCCACACAGCAGGAGGTAAGCAGCGGGCAGACAAGGGAAGCTTCATGTGTGTTTATACCCACTCCCCATCACTTGTGTTACCACATTACCTCCTGAGCTCCACCTCCTGTCAGATCAGTGTTGGCATTAGATTCTCACAGGAGCACAAACCCTATTGTGAACTGTGCATGTGAGGGATCTAGGTTGCATGCTCCTTATGAGAATCTAATGCCTGATGATCTGTTACTGTGTCCCATTGTCCCCAGATGGGACCGTCTAGTTTCAGGGAAACAAACTCGGGGCTCCCACTGATTCTATATTATGGTGAGTTGTATAATTATTTCATTATATATTACAACATAATAATAGAAATGAAGTGCACAATCAATGTACTGCACTTGAATCATCCCAAAACCATCTCCACCATCCCCTCAACCCCCAGTCTGTTTGTCTTCCATGAAACTGGTTCCTGGTGACAAAAAGGTTAGGGAATTACTGTTTTAAAGAGCAGTTTTTTTATTTTAATGGAGTCAAATTTACTTTTTTTTCCTTTATAGTTTGTGCTTTTTGTGTCCTAAGAAATCTTTACCTAATGTGAAGTCACAAATATTTTTCCTATGTTTTCTTTGAGAAGTTTTATAGTTTTAACTCTTACATTAAGGTTTATGATCCATTCTGAGTTATTTTTTATGGGTGATGTAAGGTAAGGGCCAAGTTTCTTTTCTTTCCTTATGAATGTCCAATTGTCCTACATGATTATTTCACTACTGAATTCCTTTTGGTACTTTTACTGAAAACCAGTTGACCATAACATTAGTGAGTGTATTTATGGACTCTGCTATGATCTATTGATTTAAATGCCTATTCTTACATAAATATCATACTTTCTTATTGTAGCTTTGTAGTAAGTCTTAAAATCAGTTAGTGTAAGGTGTCCAACTTTGATCTTTCTTTACAAAATGTTTTATCTGGTACAAGCCACTTGCATTGCCTTATAAATTTTAGAAAGAGCTTGTGTATTTCTACAAAAAGACTGCTGAGAGTTTGGGAGTGCACTGAATCTATAGAGCAATTTGGAAAGAATTGACATCTTTACAAAATTAAATATTCTAATGCATAAGCATGGTATACCTCTCCATTTTACATCTTTTTAAATTTCTTGCCGCAATGTTTTACAGTTTTCATTGTACAAATATTGTACATATTTTGTTAAATTAATCTGTAAGTCTTTTATCTGTTAGTGCTATTATAAATGCTGTTGGATTTTTTAAGTTTAATTTCCAAATGTTCCTTAATAGTATTTAGAATTGGCCGGGCACAGTGGCTCACGCCTGTAATCCCAGCACTTCGGGAGGTCGAGGTGGGCAGATCACGAGGTCAAGAGATCGAGACCATCCTGGCTAACATGGTGAAACCCCATCTCTACTAAAAATACAAAAAATTAGCCGGGCGTGGTGGCGGATGCCTGTAGTCCCAGCTACTGGGGAGGGTGAGGCAGGAGAACAGTGTGAACCCGGGAGGTGGAGCTTGCAGTGAGCCGAGATTGTGCCACTGCACTCCAGCCTGGGTGAAAGTGCGAGACTTTGTCTCAAAAAAAAAAAAAATACTGTTTAGAATTACAATTGATTTTGTATATTAGCTTTGTATTCTATAACCTGGTAAAAATCACTTATATTACTAGCTATCCTTTTACATTTTTTAGGACTTTTTACATAGCCTGTTTCACTGCTTCCTTCCTAATGCAAATTTTATTTCTTTCTACTGTCTATTGTAATTTTACTGCTTTCTTTCCAATCTATATGCCCTTTATTTCTTTTCTTGCCTTTCTGCATGATTTTAAGCATGATTTTAGCTGTAGAGTTTTTTGTACATGCCCTTTATCAGGCTAAGGAAATTCCTTTCTATTTCTAGTTGACTGTGAGTTATCATTCTTAGATGCTGGATTATGTCAGATCTTTTCCTGACATCTATTGAGATCATCATATGTTTGTTTTTTCATTTTGTTTTTAGTTTGCTAATATTGTGGATTACATTAATTGATTTTCAAAGTTAAACTAACCTTGCATTCTTGGAATGATATCCACATGGTCATGATATATTACACATTGTATATATAGCTGGGTTTAATTTGCTAAAATCCTATTAAAATTTTATTATTGTTGGACCTTTATTTAAAAGGGATATTAGTTCTGTTGCTTTCCTTTCTTTGAATTTTTTTCTTTTGGTATTAAAATTAAAACAATGCTGACTTCTTAAAATGGAAGTACTTGAATAGAATCAGTATTATTTCTTTCTTAAGTTTTTGGCAGAGTTCATCAATGAAACAGTCTAGGTTTGACATTTTCTTTGTGAGAAGGTCAAATTACAAATTCAGTTACTTTCCTAGATATGAGACTGTTCAAGTGGTCTACCTCTTCGGTGAGCTTTGATTATTTTTATCTTTCAAGGAATTGATCCTACTAATCTAAGTTGTCAAAATTATTGGTAAAAAATTATTCATAACATTTTCTTATTATCCCTTTAACATTCACAAGATCACTCTTGATATTGGTAATTTGTGTTATATATTTTTAAAGTAATCAGTCAAGATCACTCTTGATATTGGTAATTTGTGTTATATATTTTTAAAGTAATCAGTCTGCGTAGAGTCTTATCAATTTTATTGATCTTTTCAATAATCACAGTTTTGTTTCACTGATTTTTCTCCAGTCTTTTTTCTTTTTGTTTCATTTATTTCTGCTCTTGTCTTTTTATTTCTTTTATTCTACTCATGTTAGTTGCAATTTGCTCTTATTTTTCTTGTTTATTAAGATGAGAAGCTTAGATAATTAAATTGAGATCTTTTATCTTTTCTAACATAAGCATTTAATGCTGTAAATTCCCTCCAAGGACATTTTAAACTTCATCTCACACATTTTGATATTTTTGTTTTCATTTTTATTCCATTTATTTCTCATTTCTCTTGTAGTTTCTTCTTTGTCCTTACTTGTTATTTAGAAGTATGGTATGATTTCCAAATATTTGACCACTTCCCAGATATCTTTTTGGTATTCATCTCTAGTTTCATTCTTTGTGGTCAGAAAACATATGTCATGTGACTTCAATTTATTAAAGACTTGTTTGGGCTCAGAATATTACCTATTTTGGTGAATTTCAATGTGTGCTTTAAAAATATGTATTCTGCTATTATTGGATGAACTATTAAACATAGTTTCAAACAGAATCAATTATATTAATTGGCTGATGGTGTTGATTAAGTCTTCTATATCTTTACTATTTCCTGTTTACTTGTTTTACCAATGACTAAGATTAGAATTTTTAAATCTCCAATATAATTTTGGTTTTATCTATTTCTTCTTTTGGTTTTATCAGTTTTATTATACTTCAGAACATCTATTATTATATGCATATACCTTTAGGATTTTTATGTCTTTCTGTGAAATAGCCTCTCATTACTATGAAATGTATTATTTCTTGCTCTAGAGTAGGACTGTCCAATCTTTTGTCCTCCCCAGATCACACTGGAAGAAGAATTGTCTTGGGCCACATATAAAATACACTAACAGTAACAATAGCTGATGAACTAAAAAAAGAAATAGCAAAAAAAAAAAATCTCATAACGTTTTAAGAAAGTTTACAAATTTGTGTTGCATTGCATTCAAAGCCATCCTAGGCTGCTTGCGGCCCATAGTCCATGATTTTGACAAGCTTGCTCTAAAGTCTATTTTGTCTGATACTAACACAGCTATTCTGGTTTTTTGTACTTAGTGTTTGCATCCTAAATATTTTTCAATTCTTTTACTCTTAACCTATCTTTGTCTGTACATTTAAAGCTAGTTTCTTTTTTTTTGTAAAGGCATCATACAGTTGGGTCTTGCTCTTACTTTTTCTTAAAATCTCTGCCTTTTAATTAAGGTACTTAGTCTATCTACATTTAATGTAATTATTTCTATGGCTGGTCTTAAATAAAATATTTGACTGTTTGTTTTATGTTTGTTGTATCTACTCATTTCTTTTCTATTTCCAGTCTTCTTTTAGAGTAATACTTTTTAAATGATTTCATCTTATTTCCACTCTTGGCTTATTAGTGATACCTGTTTGTTTTATTTATTTTGAATGGTTACTCTAATGTTTACAATATACATTTTTATTTTATCAAAGAACAACATCAAATAATATTAACATTATACCATTTTACACACAGTTTATGCACCTTGTACCTGTTACTTGTACTTCTGTACTTTCACTGTGTGTAATTGTTGCTATAAATTTTACTTCTTCATATGGTTTGTTTTACATGTTTAGAATTTTTTTTTTTACTTTAAGCCATCAATATTTTTTGTATACGATTTTTAAATAGAGATAGAAGCAATATTTTATATTTACTCAAATATTTACCATTTCTGGCTCTCTTTAGTACTTTATGGATTTCCATCTGGTATCGTTGAACTTCTTTTAATTTTGCTTATAATTCATGTTGGTTGGTAATGAATTTTGGTTGTTTAAAATATCTCTAGTATGCTTTCAAATTTGAAGATATTTTTATGAGGAAAGTTTTTTTATTTTTATTTAAATTATTTTATTTTTAATTTTTGTGGCTACATAGTAAGTGTATATATTTATGGGGTACATGAGATGTTTTAATATAGGCATGCAATGTGTAACAATCACATCATGGAGAATGGGGTGTCCATCCCCTCAAGGGTTTGTTCTTTGTGTTACAAACAATCCAATTACATTCTTTTTAGTTATTTTTAAATGTACAATTAAATTATTATCAACTATAGTCACTCTGTTGTGGTATTAAATAGTAGGTCTTATTCATTCATTTTAACTATTTTTTTATACTCATTAACCATCTCTACCTCCGCAGTAAAGATTTTTAGATCGGTATTTTGTTCTTTTCATATATTAAAGATGGTTTACCATTGTCTTCTCACTTGCATAGTTTCTTATAAGAAGCTTGATATTATTCTTGTCATTATCCCTTTTTTCATATAATATCTTTCTTCTCCAGCTACTTTTATCAATTGATTTTAGTAATTTAATTTTAATGTGGCAAAGTACACTTTCTTTATTTCATTCTGCCTGAATTCGTTGAGCTTCTTGAATCTGAAAGTTTATAGGTTTTATTAAATTTGGAAAATTTTGACCTTTGTTTACATGTATTTTGTTCCCTCCCCTCTTTTTTTCTGAGGCTCTAATTACACATATATTGGCCCACTTGATAGTGTCCCACAGGTCACTATTACCCTCTTCTTAGTTTTTCATTTGTTTTTCTGTTTC
This sequence comes from Colobus angolensis palliatus, assembly GCF_000951035.1. NCBI lineage: Eukaryota > Metazoa > Chordata > Mammalia > Primates > Cercopithecidae > Colobus > Colobus angolensis. Next base: position 61,342 of record NW_012118999.1, on the reverse strand, counting down.
ATTTTGGTTATTTCCATTATTATGTCTTCATATTTATTGCTCTTTCCTTTTCAGTGTCTATTTACTATTAATTCCACACAGTGTATTTTTTATTTAAGATGTTAGATTTTTTTCTTCAGTAGTTTATTTGGATCTATTTTATATAATTATTTTTTTCTCCATGTCATGGTCATGTTTTCCTTTATCTTCTTAAACATATAGAGCATATTTATAATAGCTACTCTAACTGTTTTTTCAGATTCTTGTCTGCTAGTTTCACCATCTCTGTCATTTCAGACTACTTCTGTTAATTGAGTTTTCTCATGCATTTAGTTCTTATTTTCCTACTTTATTGTAAGCCTGTTAATTGGTTATTGGTTGCTAGATGTTGTGAATTTTACATTGTTGATTACTGGATTTTGTGGTATTCTGTTTAATAGTGTTGGATTTTTGTCCTGGTGTACAACTAATTTACTTGGAATCAGTTGAATCTTTTAAAGACTTCCTTTTAAGTTTTGTTAAATTAAAAGAGTGGCCTTTAGTAGTATGGGGCTAAAGAATATCTGATTCCATCCTACACCTTATAGATTATGATTACTTTCCACTCTTGCTCTGTATAAACTCTGGAAATTGTTCTGCCTAAATATCCAGATGGTTATTTTCCTGGCATCAGATAGTTTCTGCTCAGACACACACAGATCAGTATGCAGGCAAAGACTCAAGAGGGCCCCTCTATAGATCTCGAGAGCTTTTTCTCTGGGCAACTAGTAATTTGGCCAACAATATTTTACTGTCTCAGACTCCCTGAACTCCTCTTCCTGTATTTTTACCTCAAAGAGACTACTGAACTTTGATTTCCTCATCTCTGCACTGCAATCTAAACTGCCTCCTAAGCAATAAACTGGTACAATTATTCAGCTGACCTTATTTGTTTACCCTCTGTTAGGAATCACAGTCTCTTGATATCTGCTGTTCAACATCTGTGTAGTAGGCACCTTCTAAGATGGACCCTAATGATCCCAGCTGTTATGGTTTGGCTCTGTGTCCCTACCCAAAACTCATCTCAAATTGTAATCCCCACAGGTCCAGGGAGGGACTGGTAATCTCCACGTGTTGAGGAACATTAGCGATTGGATTATGGGGGTAGTTTCCTGCATGCTGTTCTCATGATAGTGAGTGAATTCTCACAAGAACTGATGGTTTTATAAATAGTAGCTTTTCTTGCATACTCACATTCTCTCCTGCCACCATGTGAGAAGTCCCAGCTTGCCTCCCCTTTGCCTTCCACCATTACTGTAAGTTTCCTGAGGCCTCCCCAGCCATGAGAAACTGTGAGTCAACTAAACCTCTTTTCTTTATAAATCACCCAGTCTTGGGTATTTCCTTAGAGCAGTGTGAGAACAGACTAATACACCAGCCTACTGGCATTTGTACTTATATAACCCCCTCCTCTTGAGAGTGGGCTGGATCTAGTGACTAACAAATAGAATAAAGCAAGTGTGATAGGATGTTACTTCTATGATTAGGTTACAGAAGGCTGTAACTTCTAACTTGCAGCAGACTCATGCTGGCTTTTGATGAGGCAAGCTGCCATGTTGTAGAGATCCAGATGGCAAGGAACTGCGGGTCGCCTTTGGCAAACAGCCAGCGAGTAACAGAGGACCTCAGTCCAATGGCCCACAAGGAACTGAATCCTGCCAATGACCACCTGAGTGAGCTTAGAAATGGATCCTTTTCCAGTTGAGCATTCAGATGAGACCACAGCACTGAATGCCCTGATTGCAGCCTTATGAGAGACCCTGAGCCCAAGGACCCAGTTAAAACATGTCTGGATTCCTGAACCACAAGAATGCTGAGACAAAAAATTGTGTGTTGTTTTAAGCTGCTAAGTTTTGGAGTAACTTTTTACTCAGCAATGGATAACTAATTCCATCTGAAAATCATCATTTTATATATTCTGTCTGTTTTTGTTCTGTCATTTAAGATATAAGGATAAATGAGGTCTTTCTTATTCTATCTAGGTCAGAAAGAAGTCTCAAACCATTCAAATTAATATATCTAAAGACAGGACCAAGATATTAATAGTTCATAGAGCTTTTCAGATGATTTCAATATACAGTCAACTACAAAAGCCACTGTCTTAATTAAATCAGTGACTCATAACCTTTAATGTTTATGTGAATTACCTGGGAATCTTGTTAAACTAAAAATCCTGTAATCCCAGCACTTTGGGAGGCTGAGGTGGACGGATCACCTGAGGTCAGGAGTTTGAGACCAGCCTGACCAACATGGTGAAACCCCGTCTCTACTAAAAATACAAAATTAGCCAGGTATGGTGACAGGCACCTGTAATCCCAACTACTTATGAGGCTGAGGCAGGAGAATTGCTTGAACCCAGGAGCCAGAGGTTGCAGTGAGCCAAGGTTGTGCCATTGCACTCTAGCCTGGGCAACAGGAGTGAAACTCCTTCTCAAAAATAAGTAAATAAATAAATAAAAATTTAAAAATCCTGATTCAGTAGGTCTGTAATAGGACCTGGGATTTTGCATTTGCAACAAACTCCCAGATCATGCTGATGCTGCTGGTTTGTGGACCACATCTTGAAGAGCAAGGATTTAGAGTATTGAGTGCCTTCTGTTTATTTCATCTGTTGAGAAACTTTAAGTTTCGTAACATCTGTACCAAAGGATATTTGAGTAGCTTTACTCTCTAATTCAAAAACACCACTCTCCATTACTGAGTGCCTCATTTATTAAGTTATTAATTCAGCAAATATGTTTTTTATATTTCTTGTTTCACAACCTCTTTGCTACATGAATGAGACACAGCCCCCTTTCCCTTGTAATCTGCAGCCATTCTCAGTTTAATGGATAAAGCAGACATGTAAGGAAGTACTTTATAATGCAGGCAGATAAGTGCAAAACTAGAAGCACAAACAAATTATGAACTCTGTTAGGATGCAATGATCAGGGAGTCTTCTGAAGAGGTGATGTATAAGTTAGGTTTGGAGATATGAATGGCCTTCCCAATGTGTTAGTTGGAGAGTGATGTTCGAAGAGAGTAAATACTAGGACTTCCAGCTCTGCTTCCTCTCACTGCTGGAGAGCCTTAATCTTGGTGTCTCAGGCCTAGATTTTCAGGCCTCAGGCCCAGATAACTGTTTGCTGTCATGCAAATTGGATTCTTGGTGGTCTTCACTGAGGTCTTAGAACCTGGAGATAGGTATGCAGATTACACCTCACTGTCTTCACCCTCTGTGTTTAAGCAAACACATTTAAGAGATATTATCTTACTTTTAGTCTCAAGTTGGTTTTGTTATCAAAAAGTTTCAACTGTCAAAAATTAACATTTTTATCTCTACTCTTTTTATCAGAGTGGAGTGTAGGGGTGGGGAGTGGAACAGAGAGACAACGCATGCTTCACATTTATTTTATACTTATCAGTGTTCCTGACTGTTCCTATCAGGAGAAATATATGTTGTGAAACTTCTTTCAACGCCCTTCCAAAATATTTCAGATTAACAAATGCCAGTAATAGATGACCCTAACTATGCAGAAAGCGAAGCAGAAAAGTTTAAGCTTTTCTCTACTGGGACCATAGGTAACTGTTAGCTTCCTTTGTGCAATGTAGGCTTGTGAACTGACGATAACCTAGAGTTATTCCCCTTGAGGTGGAAAAATCAGTCCCTCTGTATCTCTCCACAATTTCTTAATGAAGATTGGAGAGAAGAACAATACTAGATCCTCCCTATAGTTAGAACCTGAGGCCTCTTTGCTGTTACTACACTGAGCCTAAACTAACTCAGTGTGGCTAAAGTAGTAAAATGTATAATTTCTAACTATTCTGTGAGGTTTGTGGGCACTTCCCATCTAGACTAGCTTAGCTGAGTCCAGATTATTTGCATTGGCATCACTCATACACGTCTGTATTATTTAGGAATGGCTGGGACAGGGCTTCTGTCTGATAGGTCTTTCATCCTCCAAAAGGCTAGCCCAGGCTTATTCACACAGTGGTGGAAGAATTCCCAGAGAGCAGCAGGAGATGGCAAACGCCAGTGTGCAAGCAGTTTTCAAGCTTCTGCTTGCATCGCATTTGCTAATGACCCACTTGCTAAAGCTAGTTACGTGAGTACAGATCCAAGTGATGAAATCTACTCCACCTCTTGACGAGAAGGCAGCAAAGTCAAGTAGAAAAGGATATGCATATAAGGAATTGCAGTCCACCATAGGCAGCCACATCTTGCTTCTATTGTCAACACTCAGGTTAAATTATCCCGCACATCAGTTATTCCTAGCCAGTCAAGTAAGTACAGGCTGGTCACTAATTGTAACTTTCAGAATTACTTGTTTATTCATATGCAAGCTTGCCCCACTTCTTACTCATCTCCCACTACACAGCCACTTAAGTGGCTGCTCCTTTGAAATCTCGTCTTGTCTCTTGTCATGTTCACTCTCACTTGTCTTTTACCCCAAACACCTAACAACTCTGGCCTCTGCACATGTAGTTTCTTCAGGCTGGAAGGTCCTTCTACAGTTTATTCCTCTAGTGAATGCCAATGTGTACGCTAATCCATAACTTAAGTAATAATGCTGTTCAATCCTTTCATGGCTTCCTCAGTTGGTTCTAGATAAGCTCTTACACCCGTGCTCTCAGGTCACCTCATGTATAACACTAGGGTTGTACTGTAACATCACATCAAAATCCATTATCACTCCCACTGGTCTATAAATCTCCTAAGTCAAAGAAAGCTTTTGGTCCTTTTCATCTTTCTGTTCCTGGTGCCTAGCCCAGGGTCTGGTTTGCAGTAGATGCCCAGTAATTGTTGATTGAGAACATATGGTACAATCAGGTAAGTTATATGGTCTGGTTGGAAAGACAATATATTTGCCTGTGAAACATCTGGAGAACAATATAAATTATTTGCTGCAAGAAATAAGAGAAGGAAAAAATATTTCCTGATTCAGTTTCTGACATCTTATCTAACTTAAGTTCTTCCCTTTCCATTATATCTTTTTATTTCTCTCCACCACCAAATCTAGTCTGTCATCATTTTTTCTGCAGCTCCCGTAACAGGCCCTTTGGGTTTCAATCTCGGTCACTTTTGACCTCATACAAGTTACGGGTTATCCTCTGAAAATCTCCTTTTCTTCATCTGTTTTCTGAGGATCTGTGAGGATTAAATAAATCAAGACACCTAAAAGCACTTGGCCCAGTTCTTGATTCACAGGAGTGCTCAGTAAATATTAGTGTTTCTTAAGGTGCACAACATCATTGTTGTTGTTACGTTTCCAGGTCACTTCTACTGCTTTTGTTCTGTCCCTAGTCATTCCTTTCCTGAGTTATTACAATCACATTCTGGAGACTCTTCCCCCTAACCCATCCTGCAACTTTTACCTGTTTGCCTTGTCTAAAAGAAATCTGACCACATCGTTTGCATGCTTCAAAACCTTCCTTGTTTCCCATTGCCTGCCGAATTCAGTTGGAATTCTGGCTAAGGAGGCCAGAACTAGGCTAAGGAGGTCAGAACCTGAAGGGGATGGGTTCCTAGAGCCAGAGCCCCTGGGAGGAGATACTCACCCAACTATCACATCCCTGCTCCAGTGAAAGAGGACTGCCACTCAAGAGGGCTCATTTCTGGAGTGTTTACTGTATGCCAGGACTATACTGAACACTGTACCTGCCTGTACCTCCTTTAATCCCCTCAGTACCCCTACGATGGCAATGCTATTGCTATCCTCATGTTATAAATGAGGAAACAGGCTCACAGGGCTTAAGTAATTTGCCCAAAGTTGCAGGTAGGAAAAAACAAAAAAGGTGCTAGGGTATTTTAAACCCTTGAACTCAGCCAGTACTTCTCTTCAATCATCTAAAACCATGTTAGGGTCTATTTATTTTAAGACATTATTAACAAAAAATTGCCTAAAGTAATATTTAGTGCTTAAAAACATCACAAATTCTACCAAAGCGGCAGAGAGGCTTCATTCACTCTTGTTAGCTCATTTAGCACCAAGATTTGCTTAGTTTTATCTTTTGTTCCCATGCCAAACCACAGTTAAATCTTGGTGTTTGGTGGAGGCTTTTCTTGAGCACCACCTTGCTTATAATTTAAATCTCTGTAGAACTGTTTGTGTTCCTGTAGGGAGATCACTTTACCTGGAGTTTTCTGTAGTTGGCTCTGGGAATGCTGAGAGTGCATGCTTCATCCCAAGTATGCGCATACACTGCTTCTCTCTGGCCAAATTGTGCTTACCCATAGCTGTGTTGTACCTGGTTTCATTTCCCCAAGTATGTGGTTTTCTGCCCTCGTCAAAGCCAAGGATGTGTGGAGCAGTGAGTCACATGTGTGATCGTCACTGTTTTCTCTACATTTTACAAGAGAACCCACAGAGACTTACATGTTTCCATTCTTTTACCTGCTCCTTCTTAGATGTAATAAGAGATCAGAGAAAAGTGCTGTGAATCACTTGGCAATGATGAACAATGGCCTACGGCAGAGAAATGAATATGTCAGGTGTGTGGTTTTTCCAAACCTAAAATATTTGCTTTCGATGCACTTAGCAGAGTTTTAATTACAGGGTATTAAAACCTTGGAAGTGTCATGGTTACTCAGCACTCAATTTGATGATCCTATGTAAAATAATAATAGCTTTATTGAGTTGCAATTTACATATATTCACAGAGTTGTGTGACCATCACCACTTTCTAATTTCAGAACATTCTCATACTCCAGTAACAAGTTCTGTATTCATCAGCTATCATTTTTATTACTCCCCTCCTCCAGCTTCTGGCAACTGTCTACTTTTTGTCTCTATGAATTTGTCCATTCTGGACATTTTATAGAAATAAAATCATACAGCATGTGGTCTTTTGTGATTGGATTCTTTCACTTAGCATAATGAGTTCAAGGTCCATTCATGTTGCAGCACGTATCTGTACTGCATTCCTTTTTATTACCAAATAACATTCCATTGTATGGATATACCACATTTAGCTTATCCTCTCATCAATTAATGGATATCTGGGTTCTTTTCACTTTGGGATATTATGAGTAATGCTACAATTAACACTAATGTACAGTTTTCTGTGTGAACATATGCTTTCTGCTGTCTTAGATATAGACCTAGGAATGGAATTGCTGGGTCATATGGCAACTCTGTTTAGCTGTTTGAGAAACTGCCAGACTATTTTCGTAAGTGGCTGCATCATTTTACATTCCCACAAACCGTGTATGAGGGTTCCAATTTCTCCACATTCTTGCTGACATTTATAATTTATTATTTTGATATAACTAGTGGCTATGAAGTAGCATATCTTTCTGGTTTTTAAGTTTTACTTTTTGCAATGGACTGAATGTTTGTCTCTCCCCTGTCTTTCTCCTCCACCTGCCATGTGAGGAAATCAGGAAGAGGGCTCTCACCAGAACCTCACCATGTTGGCCCCGATCTCAGACCTCCCAGCCTCCAGAACTATGAGAAATAAATGACTGTTACTTAAACCACTCAGTCTATGTTATTCTTGTTATAGCAGCCCAAACTGACTAAGACATCATGGTAAAATAGACATAAGATAAAGTTTATAATTTAACCATCTATAGTGTACAATTCAATGGTATTAAGTGCATTCACAATGTTGTGCAACCATCACCACTATCCATTTCCAGAACTGTTTCTATTTCCCAAAGAGAAACTCTATACTCAATGAACAATAAATTCCCCATGTCCTTCTTTCCCCATTGAGGTTTTGACTTGCATTTTGCTAATGGCTAATGATATTAAACATCTTTTCATGTGCTTATTGACCATTTATATATATCTTCTTTGGAAATATGTCTGTTCAAATCTTGGCTCACTGCAACCTCCGCCTCCCAGGTTAAAGTGATTCTCCTGCTTCAGCCTCCCAAGTAGCCAGTTTCACAGGCACCCGCCACCACACCCAGCTAATTTTTGTATTTTTCATAAAGACAGGGTTCCACCATTTTGGCCAGGCTGGTCTTGAACTCCTGACCTCAAGTGATCTGCCCACCTCAGACTCCCAAAGTGCTGGGATTACAGGTGTGAGCCACTTAGTCTGGCCCCTTTGACCATTTTTAAATTGGGTCATTTCTCCTTTTATTGTTGAGTTATATATTCTGACTACAAGCCTACTATCAGGTATATTATTTACAAATATTTTCCTTGATTCCATGGTTTCACTTTCTTGGTAAAGAAAGCACAAGTTATTAATTTTGATAAAGTTTCATTTAGCTATTTTTTTTGTTGTTTGCTTGTGCTTTTGGTATGATATCTGACAAGCAATTGTGTAATCCAAGGTCACAAAAATTTACCCCCATATTGTCTCTAAGAGTTTTGTAATATTGCCTCTTATATTTAGTTCTATGATCTATTTTGAGTAATTTTTGTATATGGTGTGATGTAGGGATCCAACTTTATTTTTGCATGTGAATGTTTAGTTGTCACAGCACCATTTGTTGGAAAGACTATTCTTTCCCCCATTGAATTGTCTGGCACCATGACTAAAAATTAATTAACTGCAAATGGACTTTCACATGTATTCCATTGATCTATATGTCTTTCTTTATGCCAGAACAACACTGTCTTGATTACTGCAGTTTGTAGTAAGTTTTAAAACTGGAAAGTGTGAATCCTCCGACTTTATTCTTATCTTTCAAGATTGACTTGGCTCTTTTGGGTCTCTTACATTTCCATATGAATTTCATGATCAGCTTGTCAATTTCTGCAAAGAAGCCAGTTGGGATTTTTATGGAGATTGTATTGAATTTATATATCAGTGTTAGTAGTTTTCACATCTTAATAATGCTATGTCTTCACATCCATGAAGATACTTTTCCATTTATTTAGGTCTTCTTTAGTTTATTTAAACGTTGTTTTATAGTTTTCAGCATATAAGTCTTGCGCTACTTTTGTTAAATTTATTCCTGTTTTATTCTTTTGATGCTATTATAACTGTAATTATTTTCTTAATTTCATATTTGGGTTGTTTACTGCTAGAAATACAATTGATTTTTGAATATTGGTCTTCTATCCTGAAATCTTGCTAAAAGTGTTTATTTGTTCTAATAGTGGTTTTCGGTGGAATCTTCAAGATTTTCTAAATATAAGATCATGTCAACTGCCATAGAGATAATTTTACTTCCTCCTGTCTAATCTAAATGCATTTATTTCTTTTATTTTCTTTCTTTCCTTTTCCTTGACTAATTTATTTTGTTTTAATTTTTTTAGATATGGGGGTCTTATTCTGTTGCCCAGGCTACAGTGCAGTGGAGCCATCATAGCTCACTGCAGCTTCAAACCTGGGCTCAAGTGATCTTCCCATCTCAGCCTTCTGAGTAGCTGATACTACAGGCATGCACCACCATGCCTGGCTAATTTTTTCTCATTTTTATATTTTGTAGAGACAGGGTCTCACTATGGCTCAGGCTGGTCTTGAACTCTTGAGTGTCATGATTCTCCCACCTCAGCTTCCCAAAGTGCTGAGATTACAGGCATGAGCCACTGCAACTGGTCTAGAATTCCTTTTGTCAGAAGAGAAGAAGTCAAGAAGGGCAAGGCCAAGAATGTCTAGGAGCCCAGTATCTTGCAAATAAATCTATTTGTTGATATTTTATTTTCTCATTCCCTGATTAAGAGATCTCTCTTCTCTGATTCCCCCATTTAGGAAGGAATGTATAACTTAAGGCAGAGTACTTCTTTTAAAACATGTCTTGGACATTATCCAGTGATCCATCAACCAGTTGTCTTTTACCTCCAATCTCCTGTCTTATCCTAAACCACCATGCTGAGCACAAAGGGTAGAAAATATAAAATTTGAACAACAGAAACCAATGAACTTAGGTTGCTATTCATTTGTGTACCCCAACCATCAGATTATGCTTATCAGTTTTTTTCTTTTTGGTATCCTCACCCTAGCTTGTGATATCTGATATAGTTTTTTTTTCTATATACTCATCTATGTCGGTGTTGGGAAATAAATGTCCCAACTTTGGAGGCTATGTTTATCATCTGGCCTCTGCTGCACATGTGTTACTTAGCCTCCTTATTACCTGACCAAAATAGAGAATGTAAAGTGTCTTCATAAATCTAAATTTAATTTTCTCTCAATAAGAACTGGAAAATATGTCTAATTATAAGGATGCTATAGACTACAATATAAGAATATTCAATTCCTACTAATAACCCTGAGAAGTCTGAAATACTGTGTTATTTTTGGAATTACTATGTTACATTTTAGGCTGGCACAGCTATTTCTCAGGGAAGTGGCTGTAAAATAATAGAAAGAACAGTATGTTATGAGTGTAGTCCTGGGTTCTGGTTCTTCTGCATTTAGCTTGGTGTGTAGCCTTGGCTAAGTCGTCACTTGAGCTCTCTGGGCCTGAAATGAAAAGTTTGAACTAAAGAATCCCTCAAGCACTGATATTGCATGATCCTGTGATGTGTATGAGAGGTGCTGTCTGTAAACCTGGTAAAGCGGGTCTGTATGCAAACCAGTGCAAGAAGGCCATAACTTTCAGGAAACACACTGCAGAAACGATGTCACCATAGCTACTAGGGCAGCAGAGTCTCTTGAAGAAGGACTTGCATGAGTTTCAATTTCACATCCCAACAAGCTAGCTTGCATTGTCTTTCCCTCCAAGGACCACAAAGCAGGAGGGGAAGCATATGACAACATATGGTACTGGAGCATGTATTCTGAATGAGATAATTCTTAAGAACAGAGTTCATCTAAGCAGAAGGCAATGCAAATTCACAATCTCCTGAAGATTGTGAGTGTACAGCCTAGGGAGTTTCCTTTTTGATGTTCCTCCCACTCTAGCCTAATGGCCATCCTGAAGTACGGTCAGAGGAAGGCCCAGAAAAGGTCCCCTAGTTATATGCTTGGAACCATTGCTCACCAATATGTCACATGTCCTAGTTTGAGCAAGGTAGAGTCTGTTTACACTTGTTATATTAGTCTATTCTTGCACTGCTATAAATACCTGAGACTGGATAATTTATAAAGAAAAGAGGTTTAATTGGCTCACCATTCTGTAGGCTGTACAGGAAGCATAGTGGCTTCTGCTTCTGGGGAGGCCTCAGGAAGCTTCCAATCACGGCAGAAGGCAAAGCAGGAAGAAGGTGTTTCACATAATGGGAGCAGTGCAAGGGGGCGTGGGAGGTGCCACACACTTTTTTTTTTTTGAAACCGTGTTGCTCTGTTGCTCAGGCTGGAGTGAGTGTAGTAGTGTGATCTTGGCTCACTGCAACCTCCACCTCCCAGGTTCAAGCGATTCTCCTGCCTCAGCTTCCCGAGTAGCTGGGATTACAGGCGCATGCCACCATGCCTGGCTAATTTTTTTATTTTCAGTAGAGGTGGGGTTTCACCATGTTGGCCAGGCTGGTCTTGAAATCCTGACCTCAGCTGATCCACCTGCCTCAGCCTCCCAAAGTGCTGGGATTACAGGCGTGAGCCACCATGCCTGGCCCTTGTGCCACACACTTTTAAACAACCAGAACTCACTCACTATCACAAGGATGGCACCAACTGGGGGATGCCACTAAACTGTTCGTAAGAACTCCACCCCCATGATCCAGTCACCTCCCACCAGGCCCGACCTCCAACACTGGGGACTATAACTTGACGTGTGATTTGGTGGGGACACAGATCCAAACCGTATCACCTATTATCCCAGATTATTAATATTATTATTAGTATTTTGAGATGGTGTCTCATGCTGTTGCCCAGGCTGGAGTGCAGTGGCATGATCTCGGCTCACGGCAACCTCTGCCTCCTGGGTTCAAGCCATTCTCCTGCCTCAGCCTCCCAAGTAGCTGGGATTACAGGTACCTGCCACCACACCTGGCTAAGTTTTGTATTTTTAGTAGACACGGGATTTCACCATGTTGGCCAGGCTAGCCTCAAACTCCTGATCTCAGGTGATCCGCCCATCTCGGCCTCCCAAAGTGCTGGGATTACAGGCATGAGCCACTGTGCCCAGCCTCAGATAATTATTAATAGGACCCTTCTCCTCTTTAAAGTCTCGTGGCTTAGACAATAGATTAAATAATCACTATAAGAGCATGCTTTTTCCTAGGTCCACCCATTTGTTTTTTTTAAGAAATAAAATAAAATATTGTTCAATTAAATCCCTTCACTTGTTTCATTTTCTAACAGTATCAGCTTCCATCTATTGTGTACCCACTTGCAGCATGCTCTGGGCCAAGGTTTTAGACAGGAAATCTTATTCACAGCACCTTAGAGGGTATCATTAGTCCCCTTTAGATATGAGGAAAGTGAGGCTCTGAGAGGAGAAAAATAGCAGATCCAGAATTTGAACCTAGGTCTGTTGGCATCAGAAGCCTTTTGTCATTATGCTGCTCTGTGTTGAAAGAAGAAAGAAAGAAAGAAAGAAAGAAAGAAAGAAAGAAAGAAAGAAAGAAAGAAAGAAAGAAAGAAAGAAAGAAAGAAAGAAAGAAAGAAA
>NW_012118999.1:46340-48798 GCF_000951035.1 Colobus angolensis palliatus | reverse complement strand
GAAAAAGAAAAGAGAAAAAACGAAGAAAAAAAAACCAGAAAAAAGTATTTTTAACCTTCAGGAAAGGTATATTGTCTCATTTGTATTTTTAGATTTAGAATGCTGATGAGTGAAGCACTTCAGATCCTGGCATCGACACCCATTGTGTCTTCTCTCTGTTCCTCATTTTCCTCTTCAGGAAAATGGGACTAATAGTAGTTTCTATCTCATGGCAGTGTTGTAAGGATTAAGAGCTAATATACATAGAGTGCTTAGAACAGTGCCTGGTGCACTGCACTCTTCTTAACTGTTAGTGTTATTGTCATCATCACCTCCACCATCATCACGTGATCGTTTATACTTGAACAAAGTGCCCTCACTACACATGCTTCACTAATAAGCTCCTGCTCTCCGGCACCCTCAGCTCTTCCCAACTGCTGCACCTCAGCCCGCCTGCCAGTTTCCACTTACCTCGCCATCTGTCTCTGGTTGTATTAATTTCTTATTAACATTCTTTTTCTGTTATAATTTCAGTAAGTACAAAATATGTAAGAATTTTATGTTTTTACTGCAGAAACATAGTTTTTCTCCTTCTATCTAGCACCTGATTCATACAGCTATGAAAAACTGCAGGGCTCTGCGGCAATACTTGAAACATTATAACTCGAAGAAGTGAGAAAACTGGGGTCTCTGTGACCACTTCTCAATTTTGCGATAATTCACAGTATCACTTCATCCCCCAGTCTCTTTAGCTCTGAAATGGAAAGAACAACATTTAGTTTTGAGATTCTTATATGGAAGTTATAGTCTTAAGGTAAAGAATTGGTAGGTAACTATTGACTTAGGCATCATAATGGTTGAAAAACTTAAAATGTTGAGGATCATATAGAAAACATTTTTAAAGTTAAATATAGTCTTTTTCTTATTACTCAAAAGAATAAAATGTTCATTGTTGCACCTAATTTTCATGTATGTGTATTTCTAAATCGTGTGTATATATATATAAACAAAAATGAGATCAAACTGAAGTACTGTTTTACAGTCTGCTTTTTTCCTGTTACAAAGTACTGTAAACATCTTTCTATTCTAATAATATTCAGTACTTTTTCAACTATTTTTGGTAGCAGAACTAATTTTCTGAAAGGAACCGTCCTGCATAAGACAGATAAAATTGAAGCTTTTGAGGTTGAAAAAGGAACGTGAGAGCCAGGGCATCATCTGCTGTGTCTCCCACTGTTTTATTTTTCTTCCCTACCCTTCAGTTGTTGCCCCTGCTATGGTTTGGATATGGGTTGTTTGTCCTCACCAAAGCTCATGTTGAAATTTGATCCCCATTGTGATGGTGTCAGGAGGTGGGGCCTCGTAGGAGATGTTTAAATCGCGAAGGCAGAGCCCTCGTTAATGGGGCTCTTTTGGTAGTGAATGTGTTCTCATTCTAGAGAGACTGGTTTAGTTCAGGGGAATGGATGCGTTGTTATAAAACCAGGAGGCCCTTATATTTCTCTCTTAACATGTGTCTGCTTCCCCTTGAGCTTCTCCACCATGTTGTAACACAGCATGAAATGCCTGCCAGAAGCCAGGGCCATGACCTTGAACTTCTCAGCCTGCAGAACTCTGAGCCAAAAAAACCTCTTTACCTTAGAAATTACCCAGTTTCAGGTGTGCTTTCACTACAACACAGAATGAACTATGACATCTGAGACACCACCAAAGAACCCTGTGGATCCAAGGATCATTACAGCATGCCATTCTATATGTAACCAGTATCTCTTCATTTAGGTTATTTCCAATTGTTTTCTGTCATAAACAACACTGCAGTGAACATCCTTTTAGCTAATCTTGGCATGTGTTATTTATTTATTTATTTCCTCAGAACACCTTTTTAGAAGCAGAATTTCTGAGTCACAGTACATGTACAAATTTTTAAAAATCAATATTGCAGAAAAAAGGTCTTTTTAGAAAGTCTGTACAAATTAACCTACTAACCTTGGGTGTTTTCATCACAAAAAAAATCTTGGCCAAATGTTTTGGTTAATGGCAAAACCAGAAAATTCAGAGGAAACACCAGATACCATTAAACAGAGGAAGAGGGACAAGAATCTGTCACTTCATCCTCTCCTTCCCCCCATACTCCCTCTTTCCCTCAGTCTCCACTTCCCTCCCAAAGGAATTTTGTTCTTTAATGTTTTCAGAGATTTCAAAAGCAAAGACCCTACCCTCTAGAGCTTACATTTTAAGGTTAAAAGGTAATAAAATGTGGAGAAAAGCTTGCCCATTCCTATCAACTGGGCTTAGGACAAGTTCTAACATAGAAAACACCCTTGAAGTAGGAATTCAACATGTGCCATGTTGGTGTGCTGCACCCATTAACTCATCATTTACATTAGGTATATCTCCCAATGCTATCCGTCCCCACTCCACCCACCCCACGATAGGCCCTGGTGTGTGATGTTCCCCTTCCTGTGTCCAAGTGATCTCA
>NW_012118999.1:45125-45567 GCF_000951035.1 Colobus angolensis palliatus | reverse complement strand
ATTGCAAAAATTTTCTCCCATTCTGTAGGTTGTCTGTTCACTCTGATGGTAGTTTCTTTTACTGTGCAGAAGCTGTTTAGTTTAATTAGATCACATTTGTCAATTTTGGCTTTTGTTGCCATTGCTTTTGGTGTTTTAGACATGAAGTGCTTGCCTATGCCTATCTCCTGAATGGTATTACCTAGGTTTTCTTCTAGAATTTTTATGGTTTTAGGTCTAACATTTAAGTCTCTAATCCAGCTTGAATTAATTTTCATATAAGGAGTAAGGAAAGCATCTAGTTTCAGCTTTCTGCTTATCACTAGCCAATTTTCCCCACACCATTTATTAAATAGGGAATCCTTTCCCCATTTCTTGTTTTTTTCAGGTTTGTCAAAGATCAGATGGCATATAGATGTGTGGTATTATTTCTGAGGACTCTGTTCTGTTCCATTGGTCTATA
>NW_012118999.1:42911-43254 GCF_000951035.1 Colobus angolensis palliatus | reverse complement strand
CTGGATGATATCCTGAAGAGTGTTTTCCAACTTGGTTCCATTTTCCCCCTTACTTTCAGACACACTAATCAGACATAGATTTGGTCTTTTCACATAATCTCATATTTCTTGGAGGCTTTGTTTATTTCTTTTTCCTCTTTTTTCTCTAGACTTCTTTTCTTGCTTCATTTCATTAATTTTCTCTTCAATCATTGATACTCTGTCTTCCAGTTGATCACGTTGGTTACTGAAGCTTGTGCAATTATCCCGTAATTCTCGTGTCATGGTTTTTATCTCTGTCAGTTCGTTTATGGCCTTCTCTGCATTGATTATTCTAGTTGTCCATTCTTCCATTTTTTTTTTT
>NW_012118999.1:35787-37315 GCF_000951035.1 Colobus angolensis palliatus | reverse complement strand
AACTTCTGGGCTCAAGCAATCCTCCCAGCTCAGCCTCCCAAAGTGCTGGGATTACAGGCATGAGCCACCACCCCCAGCCTGAAAATCATATAATACATAGCAATTTAAGCTCCCACATGTATTAATTTAGAAAGGATTGCAACTTAACAAACATTTATTGTGCCAGGCACTGCAAAAAGTGCTGAATATATAATTGAGATTGATTTGTACCTTTAAAACACTTAGAATCTAAGAACAGAAAGAGACTCCCAAACCAAATGATCATTACTTTATCATTTGGTAAGTTTTATTATAGGATAGACGTGTACACTACATGCACTTCAAACTCAACTTGTCCAAAACTGAGTTTGTTGTCTTCTTCTAGGACCTCTTTTTCCATTGTTCCATATCACAGATGATGGCATCATTAGTCACTCAGCTGCTTTGTTCAGAAACCTTGGAGTGATCCTTGAGTCCTTTCTCTCCTTCACTCTGAAAATGGATTTGCCAATTATCTGAAAGATCATTGTGAAGGACTGAAGGAAGGAGGGGGCTGGTGACTGAGAAACTATTAATTACATTAGTCCAGACGGCAATTGATGAGGTAGCAAACATGAGAATGGGGAAGAAGACAGAAGAGGGACTTGAAGATTTTTAAGTATAGCCAGTGAGGAAGAGTTGGAGATAAGTTCCACATTTCTGGCTGAGTGGATAATGGAAATCATGCATAGAGATGGGGATGGAGTGTGTAACTGTTTCAGGAAGTGAAAGATACAGGATTCAGTTTAGATATTCTGTGTTCGAGGTCTGGTGTGACACCCAAATATAATTTTAAGTACAGTACTGCCAACTCCCACTTTCCTGAAGTCATAAAAGGGTATGTTACTACCGTTAATTAAAAATCGATATGGGTAATTCTTAAACTGTCCCTTTTTATTGCTGACTACTTTCCTGGGTGTTTGCAGTCTTCCTGGGCACCCTGGTCGCTGGCCCTGATCCAGCCACACCTTCTCACAGGTACTCTTATGAAAATTAAGCCCTGTAATAGACAGAATATCGTCTGGTTTGAGTCTTGCAACTTTTTCTCCTAGACAGAATTAAGGGGACAATGAACAGCCAAAACAGAAACGGGAGGGAGTTATGAGAGAGTAGTAAAGGGGTTGAATAATTTGAAGCATAGTTAATTGGTCTTTGAATAATCAGATTGCTACAAAAGTATCAGCTTATTTACTTTTGAAGTATTATATTATCCCGAAACCAGGAAAATAAAGGAATGAGAGGAAATTACCTATAATCCAGTCACGCCAGTAGTACCACTCTGAGCATTATGGAATACTATACTCTTTCCCAATTTTTCCCAGCCTCCTTTTGAAATGGTTGTAAATCATAGTGTAATCATTAATTGTCTAAAATGAATAGTGGCATCCTGGTGGCATAAGATAATTTTTGTAACTGGACTTAAAGGAACATTGAATATAAAGTAAATGATCATTGTGCTCTCTACCCTGCTAGAAATCATTACTCTCTTTAAGGACATAGAAGGAAATGT
>NW_012118999.1:28987-29353 GCF_000951035.1 Colobus angolensis palliatus | reverse complement strand
CTGCCTGCTTTATATTCGCTGGCAGCTGATTAGATTGTGCCCCCTGGATTAAGGGTGGCTCTGCCTTCCCCAGCCCACTGACTCAAATGTTAATCTCTTCTGGCAATACCCTCACAGACAAATCCAGAATTAATTTCATATCCTTCAGTCCAATGAAGTTGACGGTATTAACCATCACACTGGTCCATGCAAAAAATACAAAAATTAGCCAGGCATGGTGGCACATGCCTGTGGTAGGAGGATGGCTTGAGTCTGGAGGACAGAGGTTGCAATGAGCCTTGATTGCACCACTGCACTCCAGCCTGAGTGACCAAGTAAGACCCTGGCTGGGAAAAAAAAAAAAGGAATGTGCACACATACTTTAAG
>NW_012118999.1:25995-27832 GCF_000951035.1 Colobus angolensis palliatus | reverse complement strand
TTAGCCAGGATGGTCTCGATCTCCTGACCTCGTGATCCACCCACCTCGGCCTCCCAAAGTGTTTCATCGTGTTAGCCAGGATGGTCTCGATCTCCTGACCTCGTGATCCACCCACCTCGGCCTCCCAAAGTGCTGGGATTATAGGCGTGAGCCACTGCGCCTGGCCTGAAAGGCACGTCTTTCATGGCAGCAGACAAGAGAGAATGAGAGCCAAGCAAAAGGGGAAATCCTCTTATAAAATCATCAGATCTTGTGAGACTTATTTACTACCACGAGAATAGTATGGGGGAAATTACCCCCATGATTCAATGATCTCCCATGAGGTCCCTCTCACAACATGTGGGAATTACGAGAGCTACAATTCAAGATGAGATTTGGGTGGGGACACATCCAAACCTTGTAAGTCCTGGTCCAAAATAATTATTTTGCTTAATTTTAAACTGTAGATTTTTATAAATAAACCTCTTTGAAGCACTAATAGCTGAGTTTTTCCATTATTAGACCCTTAGAGTCTTTGAAAGTAGGTACTAAGAAACTTGTGGTCTAGGGGTAAGAAGAACTCTGCTGCTTGTTTAGGCTTAATTTTGAGCCACAAAATGACCTCAACTTTTATATCATTATAGAATATCTTGGCTGTCAATTTATAATTGCCCACCAGAAAACCAAGATTGTTGATTCTTAATGAGACAAACCCAGTAGTTTGATGGAGCCAGCTCCCACATGCTGTGGAGAATTGATTACTAAACATTTAAAAATTTTTTAATCCCAACATTTTTGAAGGCTGAGGCAGGAGGATTGTTTGAGGCCAGGAAGACAATACCGGCCAGGGCAATACAGTAAGACCCCACCTTTCTCTCTCTCTCTCTATACACATACACACACATACACACACACACACACACACACATATATATATATAATTTTTTTAATTAGCCTGGTCTGATGGCATGTGCCTGTAGTCTGTAGTCTTAGCTATTCTGGAGGCTGAGGTGGGAGGATGCCTTGAGCCCAGGAATTGAAGTTACAGTGATATATATATCACTGTGATCTATCTATCTATGTATCTATCTACATATCTATCTATCTATCGAGAGAGATAATTTTTATGAGAATTATATGTGCTAAAGTTAAACCTTGGTCACTTGAAATCAGGCATGATGGGCGTATTTATACCTTAGAAAATGGCAAATGTTGCCAATCAGGCCCTCCATTTCCCCTTCCTTCCTCCATGTGTCCCCCACTCATCCACCCACCCAATCTGCCCTGACAGTCTGTTCACCAGCACACAACTGAGTAGAGCCATCCTGTTTCCAATGAAGTATCAGAGAATGAACCCCAGACCTGATGCTCTGTTGTCAATGATCAGCAACCTGCTTCTCATCATACTTAGAAAATGGCAGCCCACACAGCCTTGGTTACCAACCCAGGCAAAGGTGAAACTCTGAATACCAATGGCAAGAGAGTAATTTTCATCTCTGAAGGTCAGAAGTTCACTTTAAAGTGTCAGCTGTTGTTTGGCAATGATAGGTTGACAGGGAGTACCAAAATATTCTAAGGACTGCGGGAAATGAGGTCTAAGGTCATTTTCCCAGTCAGCAGAGTAGGGGAAATTCATCCCTCAAAACATGATGAGATTTTCCTTCCAATGTCATTAATCACAATGAATATGTTTGAGGATTGTACACTAACAAGATGGGAGAAACTAGATCTCATGCAGTCAAAATACGTGAAGAACAGTTCTCCATTGGACTAGGTAATTCATTATTCTACCAATGTTGCCCTGTGTAAATCTTGCCTTCTTTGTATGTCAGCCAGGCCAGAATTGTTCTAACTTGTA
>NW_012118999.1:17719-20750 GCF_000951035.1 Colobus angolensis palliatus | reverse complement strand
TTGCCTGAAATGCCCTCACTCTTCCTCCCCATTCGCTAAAATCCAACCAAGCTATGAAGGCTCAGATTGAGTGCTATCAAGTAGAGCTCTCCCTCCCTTGAATTACTGTATTACATAATATCTGATACTCAAGAAATGAATATTATCAAACAGAGGAATGAATCCTCACAGTGAAGTTCAAGGTCCTGTTTGGTTTCCTCATTTAGGAAATGGGGACATACTAACTATCACATTAGGTTATTGTGAGGATTTAACGAGATAACTATGAAAAGCACTTAGGACAATACCAGAATATGCTAATTCATGGTTCAAAAAAACTAGTATTACCATTATGTTTTTTAAATCATTCACATCTTATCTCCATAAACACTCAATCTCTGGATACCAGAAACTTCATGCCATGTACTCTAGTATCCTTCTTCAAACTCTGTGCAGTAGAACCTTCTATGTGATACACACTAATATTTGTTGCTGACGGTAACGAAGGTTATTAAATCTATATACTAGTAACTTTATTTAATTTAATTTTATTTTATTTTATTTTTTGAGATGGAGTCTTCCTGTGTTGCCCAGGCTGGAGTACAACTGGTCCTATCTCGGTTCTCTGCAGGCTCACTGCAGCCTCTATCTCCTGGGTTCAAGCGATTCTCCTGCCTCAGCCTCCCAAGTAACTGGGACTACAGGCGTGCACCACCACGACCGGCTAAATTTTGTATTTTTAGTAGAGACGGGGTTTCACCATGTTGACCAGGCTGGTCTCGAACTCCTGACCTCAAGTGATCCAGCTTGGTCTCCCAAAGCGCTGAGATTACAGGCGTGAGCCACTGCACCTAGCCAATACTAACTTTAAAAAATAACAAATCACTTAGTTTGGACAATATTATAACTTCTCAGTGCCAAGAATAAAATACAGGCATACCTCATTTTATTGCGCTTCACTTCATTACACTTGTGCAGATACTGCATTTTTTACAAGTTGAATGTGGCAACCCGGCTTCAAGCAAGACTATTGGCACCATTTTTCCAATGGCATGTGCTCACTTCCTGTCTCTGTCATAGTTTTGTAATTCGCACAACATTTCAAACATTTTCATTATTGCTGTATCTGTAATGATGATCTGTGATAAATGATTTTTTTTTTTTTAATAGGGGTAGGGTCTCACTCTGTCACCCAGGTTGGAATGCAGTGGCACAATCACAGCTCACCACAGCCTCGATATTCTGGGATCAAGTGATCCTCCCACCTCACCATCCCAGGTAGCTAGGATCACAGGTGCACCACCATGCCTGGCTATTTTGAAATTTTTTATAGAGATAGGGTCAGGCTGGTCTTGAACTCCTGGGCTCAAATGATCTTCCTGCCTCAGCCTTGCAAAGTGCTGGGATGGACCACAGGTTCAACCATCACACCCAGCCACCACCGCCTTCTTCTTTTCTTCTCCTTCTCCTTCTTCTTCTTCCTCTTCTTTTTTTGTAGAGATGAGGCCTTGCTGTGTTGCCACACTGGTGTTGAACTCCTGCCCTCAAGCAATCATCGCACCTTGGCCTCCTAAAGCACTAAGATTATGTGATCAGTTATCTTTAATGCTACTATTGTAATTGTTTTTGTGTGCCATGAACTGCACCCGTATAAGATGGTGAACTTAATCACTAAATGTTTTGTGTGTTCTTACTGCTTTACCAACTGTCTTTCCTCCATCTTTCACCTTTCCTTAGGCCTCCTATTCACTGAGACACAGCAGTATGGAAATAAGGTCACTAATAACCAACCCTACCATAGCCTCTAAGTGTTCAGGTGAAAGGAAAAGTTGTGTGTGTCTCACTTTATATCAAAAGCTAAAAATGATTAAGCTTCATGAGGAAGGCATGCCAAAAGCTGCTTTAGGCCTAAAGCTAGGCCTCTTTTACCGTACAGTTAGCCAAGTTGTGAATGCAAAGGAAAAGCTGTTGAAGGATATTAAAAGTACTATTCCAGTGAATACACAAATAATGAGAAAGCAAAGTAGGCTTGTTATTGATATGGAGAAAGTTTTAGTGGTCTGGAAAGAAGATGAAACCAGCCACAACATTCCCTTAAGCCAAAGCCTAATCCAGGGCAAGACCCTAACTCTCTTACTATGAAGGCTGAGAGAGGTGAGAAAGCTATAGAAGAAAAGTTGGAAGCCAGCAGAGGTTGGTTCATGAGATTTAAGGAAAGGAACTGTCTCCATAACATAAAAGTGCAAGGTGAAACAGCAAATGCTAACATAGAAGATACAATAAGTTATACAGAAGATCTAACTAAACTCATCTATGAAGGTGGCCACACTAAATGACAGGTTTTCCATGTAGATGAAACAACCTTCCATTGGAAGAAGATACCATCCAAAACTTTCATAACTAGAGAGAAGTCAATGCCTGGATTCAAAGTTTCACATGACAGGTTGACTCCCCTGTTAGGGACTAATGCAGCTGGTGACTTGAAGTTGAAGCCAATGTTCATTTACCATTCTGAAAATTCTAGGGCCCTTAAGAATTATGGTAAATCTGCTCTATGCTGTGTAAATGGAACAACAAAGACTGGATGATAGCACATTTTTTTCCAGCATGGTTTACTGAATTGTTTAAGCCCATTGTTGAGACCTACTGCTACAAAAAAAAAAAAGACTTTTTTCAAAATATTACTGCTCCTTCACAATGCACTGGACACCCAAGAGCTCTGATGGAGATGTTCAAGGGGATTAATGTTGTTTTCGTGCCTGCTAACACAACAGTCATTCTGCAGCCTGTGGATCAAGGAGTAATTTCAACTTTCAAGTCTTATTACATAAGAAATACATTTCATAAGGATATAGTTGCCAAAGATAGTAATTTCTCTGATGCATCTGGGCAAAGTACATTGAAAATCTTCTGGAAAAGATTCACCATTCCAAATACCACTAAGAACATGCATGATTCATCGGAGAAGATCAAAATATCGACATTAACAGGAGTTTGGAAAAAGTTGATTCCAACCCTCATGGATGATTTTGAGGGGTCCAAGATTTCAGTG
>NW_012118999.1:15375-17293 GCF_000951035.1 Colobus angolensis palliatus | reverse complement strand
GATGGTCTTGATCTCCTGACCTCGTGATCCACCTGCCTTGGCTTCCCACCTGCCTTGGCTTCCCAAAGTGCTAGGATTACAGGCGTGAGCCATGGCGCTCAGCCTGAAAGTGGCTTCTTGAGATAAAATCCACTCCTGGTGAAGATGCTGTGAACATGGTGGAAATGATCACAAAGAAATTTAGGACATTATATAAACTTAGTTGTGAAGCAGTGGTAGGCTTTGAAAAGATTGACTCCAATTTTGAAAAAAAGGTCTACTGTTGGTAAAATGCTATCAAACAGTATTGTATGCTACAGAGAAATCTTTTGTGAAAGAAAGAATCCATCAATGCAGCAGACTTCATTGTTGTCTTATTTCAAGAATTTTTCACAGCCATCCCAGTATTTAGCAACCACCAATCACTCTGATCAGTCAACAGCCATCAACAGTGAGTCATGACACTCTACCAGCACAAAGATTATGACTCACTGAAGGCACAGATGATTGCTATCATTTTTAAGCAAGAAGGTACTTTTTAGTTAAGGTATGTACAGTTATTTTAGACATAATGCTATTGAACACTTAATAGATTACCGTCTAGGCTGGGTGTGGTGGCTCATGTCTGTAATCCCAATACTTTGGAAGGCTGAGGTGAACAGATTACTTGAGGTCAGGAGTTCGAGACCAGCCTGGCCAACTTGGTGAAACCCCATCTCTGCTAAAAACACAAAAATTAGCCAGGCATGGTGGCAGGCACCTGTAATCCCAGCTACTCAGGAGACTGAGGGAGGAGAATCACTTGAGCCCGGGAGGCAGAGTTTGCAGTGGGCTGAGACTGCACCACTGTACTCCAGCCTGAGCAACAGAATAAGACTTCATCCCAAATAAACAAATAAATAAATAAATAAAGATTATGGTGTAAACACAACTTTTATATGGGCTGAGAAGCAAAAAAATTCATGTGACTTACTTTTTTTGTGATATTTGCTTTATTGCAGTGGTCTGAAACTGAACCTGCAATATCTCCAAGGTATGCCTGTATCAACAGGAAATTATAACACTAAAACATTGCTGCCCTAAAATATTCAAATAAAACAATATGCTCTTTCTTTGGTGAAATCACAGAATATAGAATAAGTCATTTTCAGAATTCTATTTTCATAAACACAGTTGATACTTACAAGATGCTGGACAAGTATAGTCAAGTATTAACAGAAAACACCAGATGAGTTCGGTTTATTTAATATATTTTTGGCAGATAACACACCATACTTCAGTAGAAGACTCCATGTGTTCTAGAGTTTTGACATATGGGACTTTATATGCAGCCATAGAAATAGAGTGCTCTACTCCAACAATCATAGCAAGAATGACCAAGTCTCGATATGTTTAGTTCCTCACGTTTTTCTAGTTTAAAATCACCACTAGATTACAGTTTTAAAATCTCAGTAACGTTATTGGCAGGCTGATTGGAACAGTTTCTGTTCTCACTTAATCCCACCGGACAGACATGATCTGTGTGTGCTGGCACAGTGCCATTGAAACTGGAGTTACCTGATACAGTACATTACTCTAGGATAAAGAAAGTCAGATTGTTATTTTATCTTTGGAGGCCTAACAAATATTTTACTGAGCATAGTTTCTTCTTTTTTGGTTTGTGGGTCCATATACTACTTTATAGGTTAACAGACTTGGTTCCTCAGCACTGTGTGTCTAACTTTAACTCTGTCTTCAGTAGGGTCAACACCTTGTTCTTTAGTCAAAAATGTCAAAGTGTGAATCATTAAGAAAAGATGATAGATACCTTACCTATTTTATTTAAACTTATAAATGTAAGTAACTCAGCAATCTTTTGAAGGAGGGTCAAAGCCTTCATCTTTAGTCTCCTGGTTATCCAGTTGTTGTTGTTTTTAAGTAGAGATAGGGTCTCACTATG
>NW_012118999.1:11895-13920 GCF_000951035.1 Colobus angolensis palliatus | reverse complement strand
TATGCTAATCTCTGTCTCAGAGTCTACTTCCCTGGGGGAGTGCTCCTTGCAACACATCTCCTGCTGGTAGGAATATAAATCGATATGAGCACATTATAAAATAGTTTGGAATTACCTGGTAAAGTTTAAAATATAAGCCAGGCAAGGTGGCATGCACCAAGGAGCTGAGGTGGGAGGATCACCTGAACCCAGGAGTTGAGTCCAGCTTGGGCAATGTAGCGAGACCCCATCTCTTAAAAAAAAAAGTTGAAGATGCATATAGCTTACAATGTAAATTTCCACTCTTGGGTATACAATCTAGAGAAACTCTCACACCAAATTCATAGTGGCAGTTCTTCTTGGGTGGAGGGATGAGGATGTCATCAGAATGGAGAGATATTGGGGCTTCGAAGGTACTAGAAAAGACTGAAAACTTCAAACAGCAACAAAAAAAAAGAGAAGAGCATTCCTATAAAATGAGAAAATTGTCTGGGGAAGCTAAGTACTGAGGGACTGAGCATGAGCTCACCGAAGGTTGATTGGATCAAGGACAGTTGCATATCTGTGAACGGGGAGTCTAGAATGGGCTCTGGAGTTTGAAGAGATGGGAAGGAATCTGAGAGGGCAATATAGGTTAAGTGGAACAGCACAGCAAAAGCTTTCTAGAGTGGCCAGAGTAGGATCCATGCAAGTAGTCAGACAGAATTTTTACTACATAGAATGAGGCCAGATAATGGATTGCCTTGAAAGCCAATTAAAGTGATGCACATTTGCTACATCAGAGAGAATAACCACGAACGGTTTCAAGCAGAGGAGGAGCATACTAGAAGAGGTGTTTCTGGAAGGTGAATCCAGTGTCCTTTCTGTCCCTGGGAGTAGCATTTTCACCTTGATCAATATATGCTTTAGTCTTGACTGAAAAACAAAATACTTCTAATAAATGGCATTGGCGAATAGGACCAGTTGTTAGCTTGGAAAGATCCTCCAAACTTAATTAATTACTGTACTTCCATTTGATTGCCCAGTTTGATGCTGGTCTCTGATGACTACAATGTATTCTCAGATGCAGCTGTTGTTTGTGACTGCATTGTTTTCTTTGCCTGATAAAATGGTTAATGTTATCCTTAAATGACTGCATGGAGAGCCACTCTGTCTTTCTGATTACAATAGCATCTATGTCTGATCTTAGACAAGGCATGCTTATATTCATGAATCTACTGATTGCCATGAGAGACTTCATCCTGCCATTCCATTATGTGTCACTATGCCAGTGACATGTTATATTTATCCCAAAGTTGAAAGTCATGCAGGTAATAGACAAGGTCTTATATCCTGAGAAGATTCAATATTAGATTTGTTTTTAGTGCCTCTTACCTCTTTGTGGAACATTAGATTAAAATATGATGCAAACGTACCTAAATGGAACTGGAGATCATTATGTTAAGAAGTAAGCCAGGCGCAGGAAGACAAATATGTACTCACTTATATGTGGAAGTAAGAAGTTGATCTCATGGTAGTAGAGAGTAGAATGATGGTTACTAAAGACTGGAAAGGGTGGGGCAGGTGGTAGGAGATGAAGAAAAGTTAGTTAATGGGTACAAAAATATAGTTAGATAAAAGGAATAAGTATTTGATAGCACAGTGGAGTGACTATAGTTAACAACAGTATATCGTACATTCCAAAATAGCTAGAAGAGAAGATTTGAAATGTTTCCAACACAAAGAAATGAGAAATATTTGAAGTGATATACTACCTACCTTGATTTGATCATTACACATTGTATGTATGTATCAAAATACCACATATACCCCACAAATACGTAAAATTATTATGTTTCAATTTAAAAACTAAAAAACAAAAATACAGTGAAAACTAGTTTAAGGTTTCGGGCTACTTCCTTGATGACAGCTGGTTTCCCTTGGTTTCTATGGCCTCAGGAGGTAGTTCTAATGGTTTGCTCTGGCTCCTTTTATAAAACAGGGTCACGCACCAATCCTTACCTGTAGTTTAATCCTAGCACAGAGCTCATTCTTAGACAGGAGAGG
>NW_012118999.1:5324-6960 GCF_000951035.1 Colobus angolensis palliatus | reverse complement strand
ATGCAAGGAGCTCGAAGTGCTCAAGGACAACCTGCTTATGGTTCAACAGGACTCTTACTGTGTTTCCCGAAGGCAGTGTTCTTCCTGTGGGGATCAGAATCTCTAACCCTGCAGAGCCTAATGCAATGCAGATGAGCAGCACAAAGTCCCCAGATGGGTCATTGGGAGTGATAGTAAGTAGGATCATTCCTGCTTCTGCCCCTTGGTTCTCAGTCTCATGTTTCTTCCTACTGGGACACTGCACCCTGGAGGATAATGCCCCATCCTTACAAAGCATTGGCTTTGAACTGGTGCTTAAGCATGTTTTCAGCAAACCATTCCAATTATCTATCTGGCTAGTAGCTTCGGATTGGTTCGGTATGTGATAAAGACCGGGGAAATTCCAAGGTCTTGGGCCCACTGTCACATCTCCTTTGCTGTAAAAAGGGGATGTGTTCTGGGCCGGGCGCGGTGGCTCATGCCTGTAATCCCAGCACTTTGGGAGGCCGAGGTGGGCGGATCACGAGGTCAGGAGCTCAAGACCAGCCTGACCAACATGGAGAAACCCCGCCTCTACTAAAAATCCAAAAAAAGTAGCTGGGTGTGGTGGCAGCACCTGTAATCTCAGCTACTCAGGAGGCTGAGGCAGGAGAATTGCTTGAATCTGGGAGGTAGGGGTTGCAGTGAGCGGACATCGCACCACTGTACTCCAGCATGGGTGACAGACCAAGACTCTGTCTCAAGAAAATAAAAGGGTCTTCTCGTCAGATGGATATTATGTGTAATTCAGTTGAGGATCAAATGCTCTATAAGCTCTTGATGGTAGTGCTG
Source organism: Colobus angolensis palliatus (assembly GCF_000951035.1). NCBI lineage: Eukaryota > Metazoa > Chordata > Mammalia > Primates > Cercopithecidae > Colobus > Colobus angolensis. The sequence goes on along the minus strand of NW_012118999.1, from coordinate 6,150 downwards.
GCAGAGACTCTGTAAGCAGGAAAAGCTAACATATAACCAAAATATTTATCTATTACTGTCCGAAAAAATTGAGTGGAAGAGGCCCACTCTATTCAACTTCTTATCAAGTAGCTGTTTGGTCTCTTGGGGATGGTGTTGCAGTGGTGGCCCAACATTGGTTTCTGTTACTGCCATGTTGGACATCTGGCAACAGCACCAGATAAGGCAGATTTGATAAGTGGTAGCCCATGTAACCAGGCTAATGCACAGCCTCCATCTTTCCACAAGTCTCTGTTCATGTGACCATCATGCCAGCACTGGGTGGCCAATAACATAATCTGATTGACACCAGCCAGCCAAGTCATTTTTGTTTATTTGGCTTTTTAGTGCCTCCTTCATGGTCAATTGTCTCTGGTGGGTGTTAATGTGTGATACAAAGATCTTCACACTCCATGCCCACTTTCATATATCCATACACAAAGGCATATGCTACTTAATGAGAAATACTGTCAAGACACCCAACACCAATTATTCCACCTTAGTCTCTGGGCACTCATTATTCTGAGTTTTCCAGTCTAACCTTCGGGTGACTTTTCCCCACAAAGACCACCACTAACTTGGTAGCAGAATTGAGTGTTAAGATTCTTTTCATTTGTTTTTAGAAAAAGACACCATTTAAACCTGTTCTCTATAAAAGGTCAGTAATTTATTACTTCCATTTTGTCTTCAAATATTCTAAAACCTCTATCTTTATTATTGTTTGTCTTTGACGAATATCAGGCTGTATTGTAAAACTTTATTTTTAGAATGTGTAACTTGGCAGGGCAGAGAAAAATTTACACCTTGA
>NW_012118999.1:0-454 GCF_000951035.1 Colobus angolensis palliatus | reverse complement strand
AAGAAGCAAACAGATAATTTCAAAACCTGGGACATTCCTCAGGGCAACTTACCTGGTTTCTACAACTAGTCAACAGCAGGGTATGAGATGAAAAATGGAGAGAATTGTGCCAGAGTGCCAGTTAGAATGGGGATCATTAAAAAGTCAGGAAACCACATCTGCTGGAGAGGAGGTGGAGAAATAGGAACGCTTTTACACTGTTGGTGGGAGTGTAAATTAGTTCAACCACTGTGGAAGACAGTGCAGTGATTCCTCAAGGAATTTGTCTTTGTTTGCAGACAAACAAAGAACTAGAAATACCATTTGACCCAACAATTCCATTAATGGGTATATACCCAAAGGATTATAAATCATTCTGGAAAGACACATGCACGTGTATGTTTATTGCAGCACTATTCAAAATAGCAAAGACTTGGAACCAATCCAAATGTCCATCATTGATAGACTGAATAAA
>NW_012118998.1:4863-5642 GCF_000951035.1 Colobus angolensis palliatus | reverse complement strand
CATGGCAGAGCGCACGGGACCGACCCGCATCCCGTCCTGGGCCGGGGCGGCCCCGGCTTTTTAAGTCCCGGGATCCGCGCGGGAAGACGCTGCGGGCTTGGCGCCGGCTCCGCGACTTCTTCCAGCCGGCGGAATGGAGTTTGCAGACTGCTCTTGGCTCGGCCCCCACGAGGGGCAAAGCAGGAGCCGCTCCCCGGCGCTCGCGTTGCACGCGGGGACCACGCTGGCTGTGCGTCCGGGGGGCGGAGGCCGGCTTGGGTCCCCGGATCTCCGCAGGCAAGGGCTCCCGGAGCCTCGCTGGGGGCGGCCGCCACTATTGTTGCCTAGGCTGCCAACAGTCCGGGAGGCAGAGGCGGCGGCGGCGGCAGCGGCCAGCGATCCCGGGGTCCCGAGGCGCGAGGACAGGATTCAGCAGGCTCGGCAGAGCCACAAAGCAAATGCACTTCCCAAAGCGATGAGTCTCCAGCTAAAGCCGGGGGAACTTTTTCGCGGCGCTCGGGATCCTGCGCGCTCCTGGGCTCCGGGCGTGTATGAGAGCGAGCGAGACGCGCTCAGAGAGAGTGACTGTGAGTGAGTGTGAGCGCCGCACCGATCCCGGCCAGTGCACTCCTCCTTCTCCTTTTCCTCCACCTCCTCCGCCTCCCGGTGACTCACGCTGTATACACACACACTCACAGGCCGGGCTGTGTAAACAGTTGGGAAGCCGGGTTGTGCAATGAGGTGGCTGCGACGACTCCGGCCCCGCCGCCCGGCGAGCAGTCTCCGGAGCGGAGGGAGAC
>NW_012118998.1:0-1847 GCF_000951035.1 Colobus angolensis palliatus | reverse complement strand
CAGAGGGTCACCCACAAGGAGAGCCTGAGATGACAGATGGAGAGGGAAAACTGGCCTTCAGACAGAAGGGGCTGGAGAGCAAGGCACGGATTTTGGAGTTAGACGTCTGGCCCTGGAGAGGTAATGGGAGGTGGGGTGTTGGGGAAAGCAGGGACGTAAGTTTGTGGGGTTCCCAGCCTGCATGCCGGGGAAGATGGACATGGACCTTTGGCAAGGTCTGAGATCAGGCAGGCAGAGGCACAAGGCAGCTAAAATTGTCTTGATTTCTTTGCGGAGGGCTTCCCTACTGGTAAAATGTGGACTGAACTTCCCTCAGACTTTTCAGATACTCACTTGAGGAAGCCAGTGGGTCTTTACGAGCCTTGGTTGTCTCACCTGTGAAATGGGTATAATAAAGGCCTGGTTTTTCTCTCCTACACAGTTTAGTTTTGTTTTGTTTTGTTGTGGAGATGGGGTTTCATCATGTTGCCCAGGTTGATCTCAAACTCCTGGGCTCAAGCAATCCTCCCGCCTCAGCCTCCTAAAGTGCTGGGATTACAGCCACTGAGCCTGGCCTCCCCCCCTACACAGCTCTTAATGGAAATGAGGAAGTATAAATACGTGGAAAGTACTTTCGGATCATCCAGCCAGACGCTAATGTGGGAGATTATCAGGTACGGGCGTGCCTTGATTTTGAACAGTATTCATTTAGTCAACAACTATTCATTAAAGACTTGCTATATGCCAGAATGGAAAAAAAAAAAAAAAAGGCCTGTACTATGAAACTCCAAATGTGAAACTCCAAATCAACAAATACAACTATCTAAATAAATAGGATGGTCATTAGGAAGTCATTCTTTCCATGTTAAAGGGTCTCTACCAGGTGATGCCCTTCACAAGCTCCTGTGGTTCATTTTTGATGAGGCCTGAAAGCCAGACTCACCACTGATCGTGCATGCACGTGTGTCCCGTGTAGCTTCGGCATGATGCTCAGCTGATGCTGGATGCTCAGTACATGTCCAACTGCAAGAAAATTGACTTCACTCTGACTCTTCAGGAGCTCACATATTACGTAACATGGGGAAACCTGTATTGATTTTTTTGGACAAGGTTAGGCTACTGATTACCTCTGGCTTGATTCATTTTCATTCATGCCAAGGTAGATGCATGACAGTAACATTAGGAGGGCTCTGAGTGTTCTACCTATTCTAAAATGGAAATCCTCAGAGGCCAGGGCCCCCAGTTTCCATCTCCCTGTCTCACGGCACATGAGGCTTTGTAGCCACACACAGTGCATTCTGCTCCCTGACCCTACATTCTAAAAAAAAAAATGAATTAAAAAGTTTGGGGGCCAGTCGTAGTGGCCCACTCCTATACTCCCAGCACTTTGGGAGGCTGAGGCAGGCAGATCACTTGAGGACAGGAGTTTGAGACCAGCCTGGACAACATGGCGAAACCCCATCTCTACTAAAAATACAAAAACATTAGCCGGGCATGGTGGTGCACACCTGTTGTCCCAGCTACTTGGGAGGCTGAGGCATGAGAATCATTTGAACCCAGAAGGCAGAGATTACAGTGAGCCAAGATTGTACCACTGCACGCAACATACTTAGGGAAGACAATGTATCAAAAGCTAGGAAAGACAGAAACATGTATTGTGTTCCTGCCACATTTTAGACACTTTCCTGTTGTTTAATTTAATGTTTAAACAATCATGGAAAATAGTTATTGAACTGGATGCAGTGGCAGGCACCTGTAGTCCCAGCTACTCAGGAGGCTGAGGCAAGAGGATCACTTCAGACTAGGAGTTCAAATCCAGCCTGGGAAAAGTAGCAAGACCTTTTTTTTTAATTAAAAAAAAAAAAAAA
>NW_012118997.1:1845-3693 GCF_000951035.1 Colobus angolensis palliatus | reverse complement strand
AGGAGAATGGTGTGAACCTGGGAGGTGGAGCTTGCAGTGAGCCGAGATCGCGCCACTGCACTCCAGCCTGAGTGACGGAGCGAGACTCCATCTTGGGAAAAAAAAAAAAAAAGAAGCCGCTATACAATAGTGGGTAAAAAAATACAAAACTCACAATCTTCCTCACTCAAAAAATAAATACAGAAGTACCAATCATTAATGTTATACCAGTCTCTTATAAGAAACACCAACCTCAATACCTTCTCCAAGTTGGCTTTTCTGTCTCCCACTTCCTCTAATCAAAAATAGAAATCTTTGCAAAACCTGACTCTTGATTCTAAACTATAGCAAATATTTAAAGCAGGCTGGTCTCGGTGGCTCATGCCTGTAATCCCAGCACTTTGGGAGGCCAAAGACGGGCAGATCACTTGAGGTCAGGAGTTTGAGACCAGCCTGGCCAATATGGTGAGACCCCAACTCTACTAAAAAATACAAAAATTAGCCAGGCTTGGTGGCGGACACCTGTAATCCCAGCTAGTTGGAGGGCTGCAGCAGGAGAATCACTTGAACCTGAGAGGCGGAGGTTGCAGTGAGCTGAGATGGCGCCACTGCACTCCAGCCCGGGCGACAAAGGCGAGACCTTGTCTTAAAAAAAAAAAAAAAGAAAAGAAAACCTAAAGCAGGCTGGGAGTGGTGGCTCATGACTGTAATCCCAGCACTTTGGGAGGCCAACGCAGTTGGATCACTTGGGAACAGGAGTTCCAGACCACCTTGGGCAACATGGCAAAACCCATCTCTGCTAAAAAATATAAAAATTAGCCAGCCATGGTGGAGCATGCCTGTAATCTCAGCTACTCAGGAGGCTGAGGTGGGAGGATTACTTGAGCCCAGGAGTACAGTGAGCCGAGATCCTGCCGCTGCACTCCAGCCTGGGAAACAGAGCAACACCCTGCCTCAAAAAAAGAAATCTAAAGTACGGTTCTAAAACAAACAAGAGAAAAGTAACAGTAATTTTTCTTTTGTTTTGTTTTTTAAAGATAGTATCTCACCCTGTTGTCCAAGCTGGAGTACAGTGGCCCAATCACTGCTCACTGCAGCCTTGACCTCCAGGGCTCAAACAATCTTCCCATGTCAGTCCCCAAAGCAGCTGAGACGACAAGCGTGTGCCACCACACTCGGCTAATTTTTGCACGTTTTGTAGAGATGCGGGTTTCACCATGTCACCCAGGCTGGTCTAAAATTACTGGGTTCAAGAGATCCGCCTGCTTAGGCCTCCCAAAGTGCTAGGATTATGGGTATGAGCCACTGTGCCCAGCCAACAGTAAATTTTTTTTTTTTTTTGAGACAGAGTCTCGTTTCTGTCTCCCAGGCTGAAGTGAAGTGGTGCAATCTTGGCTCACTGCAGCCTCGGCCTCCTCAGTGGTTGAGATCACAGTTGTGTGCCACCATGCCTGGCAAATTTTTTTTTTTTTTAGAGACAGAGTCTAGCCTGTCACACAGGTTGGAGTGACGTGGCGCAATCTTGGCTCACTGCAACCTGGGTTTAAGTGATTCTCCTGCCTCAGCCTCCAGACTAGCTGGGATTATAGGCGTGTGCCACCACACCCAGTTAATTGTGTATTTTTAGTAGAGACATGGTTTCACCATGTTGGCCAGGCTGGAATCGAATTCCTGAGCACAGGTGATCTGCCTGCCTCTGTCTCCCAAAGTGCTGGGATTCCAGGTGTGAGCCACTGTGCCCAACCTATAAATTCTTTTTTTTTTTTTTTTGAGACGGAGTCTCGCTCTGTGGCCCAGGCTGGAGTGCAGTGGTGTGATCTCAGCTCACTGCAATCTCTGCCTCCTGGGTTCAAGCAATTCTCCTGCCTC
>NW_012118997.1:0-1179 GCF_000951035.1 Colobus angolensis palliatus | reverse complement strand
TTTAAAAGGCTAAAAATCAATGTATTAACAGCACTAACTCGTCTCACGTTTTTCTGAAGAACAGAATACGTATTTTCATTTTTTTTTTTTTGAGACGGAGTCTCGCTCTGTCGCCCAGGCTGGAGTGCAGTGGTGTGATCTCAGCTCACTGCAATCTCTGCCTCCTGGGTTCAAGCAATTCTCCTGCCTCAGCCTCCCGAGTAGCTGGGATTACAGGCGCACCCCACTAATTTTTGAATTTTTAATAGAGGCAGGGTTTCACTATGTTGGCCAGGCTGGTCTTGAACTTCTGACCTCAGGTGATCTCCCTGCCTCAGCCTACCCAAAGTGATGGGATTACAGGCGTGAGCCACCGCATCACCGACAGCATCTCTTATAGCACTTTCCCCAAGCTTGAATATGCTAAATTGCAATTTGATATTTGCTTATCTGAGAGTGAAAAAGGGTGTCACCTTGAGTTTCTTTGATACCTACACATGTTTATTGGACAGAATTATAGAATCTTCATAATCTCGAAAGATTATCTAAATTCAGCCCTCTCCATTTTTCAATGAGGAAACAGACCCACAGTTTCAGCAATGTGTGCAGTAGTCTTGTCACAGCCAGCTGACATGAACTTCTGTTCTGCTGAGGCAGAGCACGTGTTTTCTTCCCAAGGAAGCAACGTCATAAACGGTGCTGGGATTAACGGGCATGTCTCCGCCCCCAAGATCTGCTATATCATGTGGAGCACATATTCTGGCAGTAAACTACTGTTTTTAATGCAGTAGGAATTTTTCCTTAGGCTCCAAATGAACTTAACTGAACTCTTAGAACACAGACTATTAGGAGATTAGTCTGCCTCTGTCTAGATGAATTTTGGCTCTTCCTTTCTGTAGTTTACTGGTCATTTAAAATCAATTCCTGTTCTGAAAAAAAAAATCCCTCAGATGTTGACCCTCCCCCCATTATTAACAAGCTTTAAACAAATTGTGGCAAAATGTACATACCATAACATTGACCATTTTAATCATTTTTAAGTGTTCAGTTCTGTGGCATTAAGTACCTTCACATTGTTGTGCAACTATCATCGCCATCCTTCTCCAGAACTTTTTATGTTTTCTTTTTTTTTTTTTTTTATTGAGACAGAGTCTGGTTCTGCCGCCCAGGCTGGAGTGCAGTGGCCGGATCTCAGCTCAC
>NW_012118996.1:5166-5749 GCF_000951035.1 Colobus angolensis palliatus | reverse complement strand
AAAGCCTGGCAGAGACACAACATAAAAAGAGAATTTTAGACCAATATCCCTGATGAACATCGATGCAAAAATCCTCAATAAAATACTGGCAAACCGAATCTAGCGGCACATCAAAAAGCTTATCCACCATGATCAAGTGGGCTTCATCCCTGGGATGCAAGGCGGGTTCAACACATGCAAATCAATAAATGTAATCCATCATATAAACAGAACCAAAGACAAAAACTGCATGATTATCTCAATAGATGCAGGAAAGGCCTTTGACAAAATTCAACAGCTCTTCATGCTAAAAACTCTCAAAAAACTAGGTATTGATGGGACATATCTCAAAATAATAAGAGCTATTTATGACAAACCCACAGACAATATCATGCTGAATGGGCAAAAACTGGAAATATTCCCTTTGAAAACTGGCACAAGACAGGGATGCCCTCTCTCTCCACTCCTATTAAACACAGTGTTGGAAGTTCTGACCAGGGCAATCAGGCAGGAGAAAACAATAAAGAGTATTCAATTAGGAAAAGTGGAAGTCAAACTGTCTCTGTTTGCAGATGACATGATTGTATATTTAGAAAACCCCATC
>NW_012118996.1:0-981 GCF_000951035.1 Colobus angolensis palliatus | reverse complement strand
CTTCTCAGCACCACATCACACTTATTCCAAAATTGACCACATAGTTGGAAGTAAAGCACTCCTCAGCAAATGTACAAGAACAGAAATTATAACAATCTGTCTCTCAGACCACAGTGCAATCAAACTAGAACTCAAGACTAAGAAACTCAATCAAAACCTCTCAACTACATGGAAACTGAACAACCTGCTCCTGAATGACTACTGGGTATATAATGAAATAAAGGCAGAAATAAAGATGTTCTTTGAAACCAATGAGAACAAAAATACAACATACCAGAATCTCTGAGACACATTTAAAGCAGTGTGTAGAGGGAAATTTATAGCACTAAATGCCCACAAGAGAAAGCTGGAGAGATCTAAAATTGATACTCTAGCATCACAATTAAAAGAACTAGAGAGGCAAGAGCAAACACATTCAAAAGCTAGCAGAAGGCAAGAAATAACTAAGATCAGAGCAGAACTGAAGGAGATAGAGACACAAAAAATCTTCCATAAAATCAGTGAATCCAGGAGCTGGTTTTTTGAAAAGATCAACAAAATTGACAGACCGCTAACAAGACTAAAAAAGAAGAAAAGAGAGAAGAATCAAATAGACACAATAAAAATGATAAAGGGAATATCACCACCGACCCCACAGAAATACAAACTACCATCAGAGAATACATTAAAAAACACTTCTATGCAAATAAACTAGAAAACCTAGAAGAAATGGATAATTTCCTGGACACTTACACTCTCCCAAGACTAACCCAGGAAGAAGTTGAATCCCTGAATAGACCAATAACAGGCTCTGAAATTGAGGAAATAATTAATAGCCTACCAACCAAAAAAAGTCCAGGACCAGATGGATTCACAGCTGAATTCTAGCAGAGGTATAAGGAGGGGCTGGTACCATTCCTTCTGAAACTATTCCAATCAAGAGAAAAAGAGGGACTCTTCCCTAACTCATTTTACGAGGCCAATATCATCCTGATACCAAAG
>NW_012118995.1:4527-12283 GCF_000951035.1 Colobus angolensis palliatus | reverse complement strand
CTTGCACGAATCCAGACAGTGCATTAATTTTCTTTCAGGTCATCAACTCACTGACTTTCAGTTCACTGACTGTTGGGAGTAAACAAGCTGTTTGTTGCCTCACTGCAGCCCCAAGACATCAAACTGTGAAGGACCCCAGATTCTATTTTATTTCACGATATTTTTGTCATTTCCCGTTCTTGCTTGCACGAATCCAGACAGTGCATTAATTTTCTTTCAGGTCATCAACTCACTGACTTTCAGTTCACTGACTGTTGGGAGTAAACAAGCTGTTTGTGCTGAACTCAGTCAGCATGATGAAAGGGACCAACATCTGCACAGAGCTTTGCCAAAGGCAGTCCCGGGTGATGGGAAAGCCAGCAGCCTGTCGGTGCCAATGTGGGTGCTGAGTCTAAGTGCTTCCTCACTGTCCTCACAGACCGCCATCTTGTCACCTCTGCAGATGCCAAGACTGATACGGTCCATGGGAAAGCAGAATTCTACCCAAATAACCAACAGCTGAAAAGGAGTGTGACTGTAGGGATACTCAAGATCTTCCAGCACCTCAGAATATCTGTGGCCCTGATAAGTCTCGCTGTAACCTCTGCTCCAGCTTCTTCCCTGTCTCTTCTGCCCACACCCCATATTTCACTTCCACCCACCCCAGTGCCCCCTGCTTTTTTGTTCTTGCTTCTGACTGCCCCTCCATCTGCTCTTCTTCCTCCTTCTTCTACCTTATCACTTATGTTCCAGACCACTTGAATATGTACTGGGGACACAGGCCAAAATTGCCTTATGAACGGGGTGCATCACAGGCCACGCTTGAAAATATCTAAGTGTTCCAGTTGAAACTGTATCATATATTTTCCCTCCCCCGTACCCATCAAAATGGGGAAACACCACCAAACACACACATACACACATACACACACACAAACACAAACACAAAACTAGGCTTACTGAATGTGAATTTCTAAAAATGAGGAAACTATACTAAACATCAGTAAAAACATTTTATCAATAGCAACCTCATGAAAATGGAATAATCTATTGCAACGAATTTCATAAACTAGTTACCAAGAGGAGAAACAGAGGGTTCTAAAGAAGAGTGGACAAGCATGGCCTGCCTTAGCTCCTAACCCACCCTCATTCTTCAGAAATGGTACTGGGAGTCAACAAATCCTAGAGAGAAGCAAAGTGGATGGAGAGAACCAGTAACCAGGAGGGCTGCTTCTTCCTGACGGAATAAAAAATGCCAAGACTTCACATTGTTCAGGGGAAGGAAACTTTGATATAGAACATTTAAAACATTTTTGAGGAAAAAGGAGAACCTGGAGTTTAAAAATTTTTTTTATGTTTTGTAGAGACAGTGTCTCACTGTGTTGCCCAGGCTCATCTGGAACTTCTGGTCTTGAGCAATCCTCCCACCTCAGCCTCCCAAAGTGCTGAGATTACAGGCATGAGCCACCATGCCCAGTCAAGCCCAGATATTTTAAAGACAGACAAATAAACAAGCAAGAGTAAATATCCAAGGCAGGGGGATCATTTGAGGCCAGGAGTGAGAACAGCCTCAGCAACAAAATGAGACTCCTTCTCTTAAAAAAAAAATTAACTGGGTGTGGTGGCACACACCTGTAGTCCTAGCTACTTGGCAGGCTGAGGCAGGAGGATCACTTGAGCCCAGGAGATTGAGGCTGCAGTGGGCCATGCATGACATGCCACTGCACTCCAGCCTGGGCAACATACTACTTCAGTTGACTTGTCCCCTTACAGCCACCATTCCCTCTTCTGGATTAAAGGATTGTTTCACAATACGAAACTTAATAAGAAAGTGAGTGCAACGAAACAAAGCTCAAAGTTAATGTGTAAAATAACAGAATGTTATGAAAAGGGTGGTTATGAACTTCAGGCATCAAATTGAGGACCAATGTAGCATCACGACAGAGCTAAAAAATCAGTTAGAAACTTCAAAAGACAGAGCAGACTGAGAATTTTATAAAACAGAAAAAAAAAGACAGAAGACATATTCAAGAATCACTACAAACCTCAAGCAGAATAAATTCACATAAATTGCCTATAGCCATACCAAATTAAAACTGCTAAAAACCAGACAGAAAAATGTAAAAGCAACCTGTGAAAGCAAATATATAATGTTTGATAAAGCAACAATAAGATTGAGAGGTGACTTTTCAAAAGAAACCATAAAAGCCGGAAGACAATGTGATAAAATCTTCAAAATGTTAGAAGAAACGAACTGCCAATATGGAATTTCTTACTCTGTGAAAATGTCATAGATGGAAGTTCAGAGATGCAGGAAGGAAAGAACAATGAAATAGTAAATATGGAGGCAGAGCCAAGTGAATGTTGACTGCATAAAACAACAATACACACACACACACACATAATATTCATTCAAAACATTTGACAATAGCATAGAAGCTGGGAAGAGGTAAATGGAGTCAAAGTGTTTGATGGCTTTAAATTAGCCAGGAAATGGTGTAACTATTCATTAATATTAAACTTGTATATGTCAAGGGTGCCTGTTATAATTTCTAGAGTAACCACTAAAAGGAGAGTAAAAGACGATTAGAAGGTAATAGAAGGGGTAAATACAATAAGTAAAAAATGCTTAATTGCTTCAAAAGAAGGCAGGAAAGCAGAGAAAAAGGAACAAAGGACAAATAGGAAAGAGAGAAAACAAAAACAACAGTAATTTTAAACCCAAATCTACTGATGGTTAAATGTAAAATAGATTAATGCTACCATTAAAAGACAAAAGTTGTCAGCTTGGATAAAGAAACAGAACCCATGTACATGGTACTTATAAGAGACACACTTTAAATATAAGCACACAGATGAGTTGAAAGTCAAAGACTTAAAAAAAAGTCACGAAGAGGCTAACCAGCAAAAAATACTTTAAGGCAAAAAATACTAGTAGAGATAAAGAAGGCTCTTTCATAAAGATAAATGTTTCAATTCACCTGGAAGATATTAAATTATAAAATTGTATGTACTTAAAAATAAAGCCTCAAAATATAGGAATCTAACAGATATGAACTAAAAGAAGAAACTGATAAATCCATGATCATAGTGAGATATTTTAAACATCTCTATCACTAATAATTATAACAAATAGAAAAAAGGTAAGAATACAGATTTGAACAACACACTTCATAAATATGACTTCTTTGAAATATATAGATGACATCCAACAACTATAGAATAAATGTTCTTTTCAAGTGCACATAGAATAATTTTTACAAAATTGACCATAAAAGAAGTATCAATAAACTTTAAAAGACTGAATCATACATACATTTTCTGGTCATAGTGAGATTAGTTTAGACAAAAAATTACTTTAAAATTCCCCTATGTATAGAAATTAAACAAAATATGCCTAAATAACTCATGGGTCAAGGGAGAAACTACAGTGGAAATCAGAAAACATTCTAACTGAATGATAATGGAAATATGACATATCAAAATGTGTGGGAAACAGCAAAAGCTGAGCCCGGGGGAAGTTATACCTTTAAATATCTATGTGAGAAAAGAAGAAATGCTGAAAAATCAAATTGATTTCTGGAAGCTGGGTAAATAAAATTAAGTTAAACACAAAGAAATAGAAGGAGGAGATTTTTAAAAGAACAGAAGTAAATAAAAAACAAACACACAATAGAGAAAATCGACATAGTCAAAAGTTAATTATTTGAAAAGACTAGTAACATTGATAAACTCCTAGCAAGGCTAATTAAGAAGAATTTAAAGAAGATGCAAATGAAAAACATTAGGAATAAAAGGGACATCATCAGAGATGTTTCAGGTATTAGAAAAGACAATAGCAGGACCTCATGATAAAAATTTATATCCAGGAAGCTGGCTGGGCACAGTGGTTTGCGCCTGCAATCCCAGAACTTGGGCAGGCTGGGGCAGGTGGATCACCTGAGGTCAGAAGTTCAAGATCAGCCTGGCCAACATGGTTAAACCCTATCTCTACTAAAAACACAAAATTAGCAGGGCGTGGTGGCACATGTAATCTGAAAGAAACTGGGAGGCAGAGGTTGCAGTGAGCTCAGATTGTGCCACTGCACTCCAGCCTGGGCAACAGCATGAGACTCCATCTCAAAAAAAAAAAAAAAAAAAAAAAAAAAAAAAAAAAAAATAATAATAATAATAATACTGTGATGAAGGAAGAGGCGATTTTCAACCTCACACTGGAAACTGGGCCCAAGCACAGGTCTGGGATTAGTGTAGTCAATTCCACGGCAGATGGTGAAGACACTGATGTGAGTGATGATGCCACCAAAGCCTCCCTGCCCTCCCAGGTGCTCCAGAGACACTTCTCAGCCTATAAAACAAAGAGCTGAGGAAAACATGATGAGCCCCAGTCCACCTGCATCATGCTCTAGTAAATTATCAGTGTGATGTGTCACAGTTATTTTCCTCCCAAGTGGCTTTGGGAGAACCCACTCCGAAGGTGCCTAGACCTTCTCCATCTCGATCTGCTGGTGGTAGTGCCGAGCCTGCCGCTGGCCAACATTCAGCTTGTACACGGAGCTCTTGTGCTGGTACTTGCGGTAGCCCCACACCATCCCCACACCTGCCAGGAGCAGCAGTAGGCACAGGACGGTGACAATGGTGGCAATCACAGGGCCTCTGCTGAGGCCAGGACATCTGCCCCCCACACATGACTCCAAGGTGGGATGAAGCTCCTCGCTTGTACCCGGCCCAGGGCCTTCCTGTCCAAAGAAGTCTTCAGACAGCACGTATGGGAAGCTGTCCTGGATCTCAGGAGCAGTGGTTTCTCCTGGAGGCTGGGTGGTTGCCATGATCGTTGAGGGGATGTGGTTAGGTGTCTGCTTGACAGTGGTCGCTGTTAATATCTCCAGGGTGGAGCTGGTGAGCTCATAGGGCAGGGTGGCCATCGGAGACTCCTCTGTGGTGAATCTCCAGGGTAGAGTTGACTGGTACTTGGTCAAGTCACCATCTCCATTGCCCTCAGTCTCGGACACACTCACAGGTCTGAGCGCCAAAGCTTCCACATCTAGCATTTGAGATGGAAGAACTGAACTATGGGTCATGCCCTCGCTTGGAGTGAGGGTGCTACTCCAGGGCTTCTTAACTTCCACAAGAATGGGCTGATCAGGAGTAAGTAGGATGTTTTCATCTAGTCCTACTGACCCATCCCCTTTGTCCCCATCTTCTTCCTCTTCTGCCTCTGTCTTCCTCCAAGCCCCATCTGTCACAGGGTAGCCATCTAACCAGGACTCATCACTGCTGCTCACCACAGGATCCCCTGCCTTGCTATCATTCTTGCCCATAAATGGCCCCAAGGGACCATCAGTGTTGTCATAGATCACCTTCGTTTCAGGTTCACCTGGGACCAATTTTACACCACTGTGGTTGTCTCCAGCAGAAAACTGCTTTTTGGTGTCATCATCCACCTCCTTTTCCAACCCAGGCTTGTGGAAAGCCTCAGCAGGAAACCAGAACAAGTGCTTCTGGAGCAGCCGCGATCCTGGCGAGTCTGCAGAGACACTGCTCCCAGCGCCAGGCAAGCCTGTGGTTGGCACAAAGCCTTTATCCTGGGCTGTGTTTTCTCTCCCCACAGAAATGGAGACCAGATGGTCCTGTTTTGGAGCCTCCTCAGACGAGTCTCCCTGACTCCTGTCCTCTTCTGCCTCTGTCCGGGAATCCTCCATGAGCTCTCTGAATGACACAGATCTGTCATCAGGGAAGTTATCTTCATAGTCAATGTGTGCCTCAGCCTCATCTGGAAGGACAGAGGGAAAAACCTCACTAGCTCCAAAGGCACAGAGCCAGTATAGAACACAAGAAAAGGAAATTAAAAGCATAAGGGCTGGGACAGAATAAATAATACTGTTATTATTCACAGATGATATGACTGCATATCATAGATAAACCCAAAGAATCTACATATGAACATTACAATTAACTACAATTAACATCTGAGCTTAGACCAGGCATGGTGGCTCACACCTGTAATCCCAGCACTTTGGGAGGTCCAGGCAGGTGGATCACTTGAAGCCAGGAGTTCGAGACCAGCCTGGTTAACGTGACGAACCCCCATCTCTAATAAAATACAAAAAAATAGCCAGGCATCGTGGCATATGCCTGTAATCCCAGCTATTCAGGAGGATGAGACATGAGAACTGCTTGAACCCAGAAGAAGGAGGTTACAGTGAGCCAAGATCACATCACTGCACTCCAGCCTGGGTGATAAAGTGAGACTCAAAAACAAAAACAACAACTCAAAAACAACAACAACAACAAAAAAGTGACTTTATTAGGGATACTAGGTCTACAGTAAATATAAACATCAATCGTATTTCTAAATACTGTCAATAAACAGAAAATTAAAATTTAAAAGGATGCCATTTACAATAACATTAAAAAACCAAACACATAGGAATAAATCTAACAAAAGATGTGCAAGACTTCTACATGGAATGATATAAGACATTGCTGAGCAAAATTAAAGAAGACTTAAATGAATGGAGGAATAGATCATGATTGTGTAGTAGAAGGCTCAAGATTGCTAAGCTGGCAATTCTGTCCCAATTGATCTACACAGATCTCATACAATTCTAATAAAAAATCTCAGACATTAACTGAATGCTAAAGTTTATGGAAATGCAATGAACCAAGAATAGACAAGGCAATATTGAAAAAGAAGAAAAAGCTGGAAGACATATGCAAAACATTTCAAGATTTACTATAAAACTGAATTACCTTTTAAGGCTGTGGTATTGGCACAAGGATAGATAATTAGATTACATTAAAATTAAGATCTTCTGTTCATTAAAAGCTACCACGAAGAGAGTTACAATGCAAGGCAGAGTTAGAGAAGATATCTGCAACGCATATAACTCCAAAGGGCTCATATCCAGAATTTAAAAAGGACTCCCACAAATCTATACTAAGTAGATAGACAAACCATAGAAAAATTGGCAAGATACTTGAATTGGCACATCATCAGAAAGATATCAGATTAGTCATTAAACGTGGAAAGATGCTCAAGCTCACTAGTAAGATAGTCATAATGAGATACCATTGCATAGCACCAGAATGGCTAAAATTAAACAGATCGACAATATCAAATGTTAACTAGGATATACAGCACTGTTAGTGGGAGTGTGAACTGGAACAACCACGATGGAAAACTGTTTGTGCATCTCTACCAAAATTGAACATACGGATGCTCCATGACACAGCAATTCCACTCCTAAATATACACTTAACAGTAATGTGTGCATATGGGCACCAAAAGACAGGCCTAAGAATGTTCATAATCGTAAAAAACTGGAAGCAATTCGAGTGTCCATTAACTGCAGAACCGGTACATCAATTACGGGATACTCAAACAATGCAAATCTGTACATCAATAAACATGAACCAACCACTGCTTCCCACAACAAAATAGATGAATTGCATGGTCATAATGTTAAGCCAGGCACAAAAGAGCACACTCTGTGTTGATTCTATTTATATAAAGTTAAAAAACAGGCAGAATTAATCTATGGATGTCGAAACTCAGGATGGTGGTTACACTTGGGTAAGAGAGAAGGGGTGATGACTGGGTCTGGTACAAACAGGACTTTTAGGGTGCTGGCAATATTTGATTTCTTCACTGTGTCAAGGCCTAAATATCTGTGTTTATTCTTGATAATTCATTGGTTTGTTGCCTTATGATTTGTATGTATTTTATAATTAAGTTAAAAATGCATCTTTCTTTTTTTTCTTTTTCTTTTTTTTTTTT
>NW_012118995.1:0-4477 GCF_000951035.1 Colobus angolensis palliatus | reverse complement strand
AGATCTGTTTCATAACAATGTGAATATACTTAACACTACTGATCTGTACACTTGAAGATGGTTAAGATGGTAAATTTTATGTTATGTGGTTTTTATCACAAGTTTTTTTCAAAAAAAGGGAAGGATTAGTAAGTTATACTACATTAAAATTCCATTTATGAAAGATACTGTGAAGAACATGAAAAGGCAACTTACCTAACAGAAGACATTTGCAACATAAATAACCTTGAAAGTTCTGGTATCCAGAATAATATAAAGGACTCCTACAAATAAATATAAAATAAACAGACAGCCCAGTAGAAAAATGGGCAAGAGAGTTGAATAGGCACTTCACAAATAAGGTATTCTAATAGCCAGAAAACATATGATAAGGTGCTTAACATCATTAATCAGGGAAACTCAAATTAAGTGATATCACAACATACTCATCAAAATGGCGAAAAATTTACAAGACTGTCAATACCAATTGTTGGTGGGGAGGTAAGGCTCCTAGAACTCTTATACATTGCTCTTCAGAGGGTAAATTGTTACAACCATTTGGGCATTATCTTGTTGAGTATTATCTACTAAAGTTGAACACGCATATGTGTGCGCGCACATACACACACATACCCCTGTATGATCCAGCAATTCAACTCTAAATTATGATATAGACAAAATTCTACAAAACGCAAAACTCTAAAGGAATACGTGTAACATGGTCACCAAAAGACCTGTGCAAGAATGTCCTTATAATAGCTCCAAATATGAAACAATGAAAAATAATCCTAATGATAGAATGAAATACCCCACAGCAAAGAAAAAGAATGAACAGCTCACAGAGCAACATGTATGTGTCTCACAGACATAATGTTGGGTAAAGGAAGCTGTATACAAGAGTACATAATGTATGCTTCCACTTAAATAAAATTCAAGCGAGGGGGGCGAATGTAATTTATAGTTTAAGTAGTGCGGATAGTGGTTACTGTAAGGGAGGCTGGGACTGAAAGGGAGCACCAGGAGTGTTTCTGGATGGCTGGTGATGATGGTCTACTTCTTGACTTGGGTGCTGATTACATGGGTGTGTTTATGGTATAATAATTCACTGACCTCTATAATCTTTGATTTTTGAAATGTTCTGTATTTATCTTACTCTTAAGTAAAAATATAAATAGACAATCAAAAGTGGACACCATGTACCAGGAAAAACTGGCCCAGTATTTGGCTGTTGAATGCCAAGGATGAAGAAACAATTTAACTGATATTCAGGAAGAAAAGGCAAATCCCATGCAAGAACAAAATTAAATCAGGCTTGCCTAAAATTTAACCTCATCATGTTCAGTGACAGAAGAGAAAAGAACAATGGCTATAATCTTTGAGGGAAAGAAAATGTAATTCAACAATATTTTACTTTGTTAAGATGTCATTCAATTTTATATTAACAGTAGGCATTCATTCATCTTAAGATGTCTGTGCTATCTCAAGAATAATATACTGTGTGACCAGGTGCAGTGGCTCATGCCTACAATCCTGGCACTTTGGCAGCCTGAGATAGGAGGATCACTTGAATCCAGGAGTTCAAGACTAGCCTGGACAACATAGTGAGACCCACTGCATTGTAGCCTGGGTGAGACAGTGAGACCCCCATCTCCAAAAGAAAAAAAAAAGAAAAAGAAAACACACTGTGTAATATTACGCATGTGTTACTTATGTCACACTGTAAGCCAGCTGCTGCTGGTATTCCAATTAAGAATTCACTCTGGGATGGACAGTTAGCATTCCTACTAGAAAAATTCATCCTCCATATGTGGCTAATACAAGTACTTCTTTATTTGTACCTTGACCAAAAACACTGCTTTGCTAATTAGTACCCTAAATATCTGAAATGGCTTTCTATTGGTAAAATTAGTGACCTATTAACTACCTATGATAAACATTAGAAATGGGCTTTCACTAGTCAAATGAAAGGTGTATATGATATGGGGATTGGGTAAAGTTACCTTAGAAACACTTCATGCTCTTATACGGACAGGGTAAAACCAATTTAGATCTTGATGGTGCTTGACACTTGAACCCTAAAAGGTCTCAGTTTGGGACTAATGTGTTACTCACCAGAACGTGGGGAACAACATCCATCCAGAACAGAGTTCACCGCTGTCACCCTGCGCTGATCACACCACCCTGCTATCGCTGCACAGCCTGCCCAACTCCCTACTAGCCCAGGCACTTCCTGAGAACAAGGGCATGTCCCCCTGACTTTGTATCCCACACACAGCACGGTGTATGGCATATAGTAGGCACTTGAATAAATGTTTGTTGAATAAATAAATTAGTGAAGAGATGAATTAGTGGATGTGAATTCCAGTTTTTATAAAGCTTGATGCAGTCTGGAAGTCCATCAGCCAAGGCATCATTTGATTCGTGAGAGAGGCAAAGAATGATAAATGACTTTTGAGTTCCAGTATTGGGGATAATCAATGTCTGCCAACTTCCACCTCCTCTGTTACCCGTCCCATGAGCTTAAATATTGGTGGCTCATGCCTGTAACCCCGGCACTTTGGGAGGCCGAGACGGGCGGATCACGAGGTCATGAGATCGAGACCATCCTGTCTAACATGGTGAAACCCCGTCTCTACTAAAAAAATACAAAAAACTAGCCAGGCAAGGTGGCGGGTGCCTGTAGTCCCAGCTACTCGGGAGGCTGAGGCAGGAGAATGGCATAAACCCAGGAGGCGGTGCTTGCAGTGAGCTGAGATCCGGCCACTGCACTCCAGCCTGGGCGACAGAGCGAGACTCCCTCTCAAAAACAAAAACAAAAAAAAACTGGTTGTCAGTATATCACAGTTTCCCCAAAACCTCAAATGAAGACAAGAATGAGTGCTTACAAATAGCCTACTTATGAAGAAGTATCCAAAGCTTATTTTTCTCCCCATGGGGAACAGTGACATTTGTTATTCATCAGATTTCAACCAACAAGCACATTCTGCCCACAAGGTGGAGAAGCCCAGCTCTCTGCCTGTGGAGGTGCTGCATCTCTCACCTCCCCTCTGCTTTCCTGCGTCTGTGCTCTGACTCAGATCATTCAGCTATCCTTCTAGCCCTGCCCTCACCCGACCCTCTCTGTGAAAACCTGTGCTAACACAACCAGGGCCTTCTGATTTAGACAAACAAGTCTAGGAAATGTAAGCTTTGTGGCTTCTCCTGGCAAAACCCAGGTCATTCACTGTGTATTTATATTTAACTGCTACTTTTGGAAAGCAGAAGAGCACAGAAAATCATACGTCAGGACTGAAAAGCGCAGGCTGGCTTGTGTACTGCTTGTGTCTCTTATCAGAGTGGGATGTGGCTGGGGGCTGCAGGAGACAGGCCAGAGCCGAAAATCCAGGGTTCTCCCAGGGCTGCTACTTTCCATCTTTTTTCACTTTGCTGCCTTTCTGGAAGCCCCACACGTATCCTCTTTTTTTCCCCCTCTGTTCTTGGCTACACAGCCTTTAAAAATAGTAATTTTAAAAAAAGACAACCAGACAAGCCAGAAATAACCACTGGTTCAATGAACCTCTGAACAAATATGGCAATTTTTGTTCCTGACAAGGAAATTCTAAATTCAGTTTCAGTCTCATGCATTCTTCTATGAAGGAAATTAAGTCTAAAAGATAGAGAAAAACAGAAATAGAAGTTAATTTAAGAAAACAAAATAATACCTGTAGAAATGAGAAAAGAGCAAAGGAACTGACTGAGGGGACAGCTAGTTTGCAAGTGGGCAGGTGTGCTGCCCCGAGGCCTCGCTCTCCTCCCCATCTCAGGGCCCCAGTAGGCAGTACATAGCATGATGCAGATATCAGGATAGGACATGCCTGGTTTTATTTTTTATTTTTATGTTTTTGAGACAGAATCTCACTCTGTTGCCCAGGCTGGAGTGCAGTGGGGTGATCTTGGCTCACTGCAACCTCTGCCTCCTGGGTTCAGCAATACTCCTGCCTCAGCCTCCAGAGTATCTGGGATGACAGGCATGCAGAGTATCTGGGATGACAGGCAGGCATGAGCTTAGGCAGTCCACCGGCCTTGGCCTCCCAAAGTGCTGTTTACAGGTGTGAGCCACCATGCCCTGCCGCATCAGGACTTTTCTGTAATTAGGGCAACAACCAATTTTAGTTAGATCATGAGTACATTAGAGAGGGCATGACAGACATTTCCTGCTGCCAAACTGGGAATGGAAACCAAGAAGAACATGTATGGATTTTGACAGGAGTATGGAAGACTAAATGGCCAGAACCAGACCTGAACTCTAGGGACCAGGGCTAGAGAAGTACCAACACACAGAGGGGAGAAAATGGCAGTTAAATAAGTCCTCATCCATTTCAGTGAATGGTCAAGACGAAAGTCCCTGTGCTTAAGTGAGAGACTGCATCGCCACCACTTAAGCCTGGAATGTTGCTTGTGAACACACAGCCTGGGCGGCATGTGGCTGAGGGACCCTCCTACACCATCCACTCCCTCA
>NW_012118994.1:5417-6109 GCF_000951035.1 Colobus angolensis palliatus | reverse complement strand
CCAGCCCGGGCAACAAGAGCGAAACTTCATCTCCAAAAAAAAAAAAAAAACTATCTGGGCGTGAGTGGTACATGCCTGTAGTCCGGCTACTCGGGAAGCTGAGGTGAGAGAATCTTTTGAACCTAGGAGGTGGAGGTTGCAGTGAGCTGAGATTGTGCCACTGTAGTCCAACCTGGGTGACAAAGCGAGACTCCATCTCAATAAGAAAAAATAAATGAATAAATAAAAATAATAAAATACGTCGGGCACAATGGCTCACACCTGTAATGCCAGCACTTTCGGAGGCTGAGGCGGGCGGATCATGAAGTCAGGAGTTCAAGACCAGCCTGATGAACGTGTTGAAACCCGTCTCTACTAAAAATACAAAAATTTGCCAGGTGTGGTGGCACACACCTGTAACCCCAGCTACTTGGGATACTGAGACAGGAGAATCACTTGAACCCAGGAGGCGGAGGTTGCGAGCCGAGATAGCACCACTGCACTCCAGCCTGGGCAACAAAGCGAGACTCCATCTCAAAAAATAATAGTAATAGGCCTGGCGCGGTGGCTTATGCCTGTAATCCCAGCACTTTGGGAGGCTGAGGTGGGCGGATCGTGGAGGTCAGGAAATTGAGACCATCATGGCTAACATGGTGAAACCCCGTCTCTACTAAAAATACAAAAAATTAGCTGGGCGTGGTGGCAGGCGCCTG
>NW_012118994.1:0-627 GCF_000951035.1 Colobus angolensis palliatus | reverse complement strand
GTTAGCCAGGATGGTCTCGATCTCCTGACCTCGTGATCCGCCCATCTCAGCCTCCCAAAGTGCTGGGATTACAGGCTTGAGCCACTGCGCCCAGCCCAAGAAACTATTAAGTGCATCCTTTAAACAAAAAGATGAAAGTTCTAGACTTACTAAGGAAAAAAAAAAATCTTAGGTCAAGATTGCTAAAATCTATCGTAAAAATGAATTTTTTTTGTTTTTTATGAACCCTGCATGTTACATTTGAAAGAATGAATTTTCTATCTGTGAAATTGTGAAGACAAAAAAAGAAAATTGTGCTAGTTTTGCTGTTGTACTCCACATTGCAGAAGTTACAATCACAGTGCACGATGAGTTCCTAGTGAAGAAGGAAAAGACACTAAATTTGTGGGTGAGAGACATGAACAAAAACATGCTTTGATTGAGTGCAATTGGATTCAGTACTGTCCATTGTTTCAATTATCCACTGGGGGTCTTGGAATGTATCCCCCGAGGATAAGAGGGGACTACTGTATTTCAAAATGTCATTTTATACACCATAACTATATACAATTTTTGTCAATTAAAAAACAAAATGTGGGCTGGGCGCGGTGGCTCAAGCCTGTAATCCCAGCACTTTGGGAGGCCGAG
>NW_012118993.1:6060-6371 GCF_000951035.1 Colobus angolensis palliatus | reverse complement strand
ATGGAAAAAATAAAGCAATAAATTAAATGAAAAAAATTGTAGTTATATTCCTATTTAAATAGTTTTTTTAATTTAAAAAAAGCTAAAAGTGAGATATTTCTATGGCTAAGAGTAAAATGAAGAGATTAGTGTAAGATAAATAATGCAAAAAAAATTAAAATTGAAGGGAAGGTTATTTATTTTGATATCATAGTATTTATTATGACGCTACCTGTCGGTAAATTTCAAGGATCATGTCGATCTGACTAAATTCATGTTTGTACCATAAGAAACTTTTCCTGAAAAGCGTATTAGCAAAAAGAGGACTCTTT
>NW_012118993.1:0-1240 GCF_000951035.1 Colobus angolensis palliatus | reverse complement strand
AGGTCATGCAAATTTATCAAATTTTTAAAAATATGTTAGCCAGGATAGTCTTGATCTCCTGACCTCGTGATCCGCCCGTCTCGGCCTCCCAAAGTGCTGGGATTACAGGCTTGAGCCACCATGCCCGGCCAAACGGAGGTGTCTTAATTTAATTTTTGGATTATTCATTGCTAGTATATGGAAATATAACTGATTTTTGTGTTTTGATTTTATATCCTATGACCTTGCTTAACTCATTTGTTAGTACTAGCAATTTTTGTGTGTGTATTTTTTAGGATTTTCTACACATAGGATTATGTCATCTGTAACAAAAGGTGGATTTACATCTTTTCAATTTTTAAAAAATTCATTACCCTGACTAGAACCTCCAGTACAATGTTGAATAAAAGTGGTAAGAGCAGATCATTGCCTTGTTTCAGTCTTAAGAGGAAAGCATTTTGTTTTTACCATTAAGTATGACATTAGGTGTAGATTTTTCATAGATGTCCTTTATCAGGTTAAGGAAGTTCCCTTCTATTTCTGTTCTATTGAGAGTTATTAATAAGAATGCTGACTTTTGTCAAATGCTTTTTCTGCATCTATTGAGATGATAATATGGTTTTTGTTTTTTATTCTATTAATATGGTATATTACACTGATTGATTTTCATATGTTAAATTAACCTTGCATTTCTGGGATGATCTTCATTTGGTTGTATATATTGCTGGATTCCATTTATTAATATTTTTGAAGGATTTTTGCATCTATATTCATGATGGATATTGGTCTGTAGTTTCCTTTTATTTTAACATCTTTGTTTGGCTTTGATATCATGTAATACTGACCTTATAGAATGAGTTGGAAAGTGTTCCCTTCTCTATTTTTGGGGAAAAAAAAGATAAATGATTGGTATTCTTTCTTTAAGTATTTGATAGAATTCATTAGTGAAGCTATTTGGGCATAGACTTTTCATTGTAGGAAAATTTTAAATTACCAGTTCCAGTTCTTTACTTGTTCTTGATCTCTTCAGATTTTTTAATTTGTTCTTGAGTTAGTTTTGGTAATTTGAGTCTTTATAGGAATTTTCCTATTTTGTCTAAGTTGTCTAATTTGTTGGCATAAAGGCATCTACATTATTTCTTTGTGAGCCTCTTAATTCCTATAAGGTTGTTAGTGATGTTTTTTCTTTCATTCTTGATTTTAATAATTTGTGTCTTCTATTATTTGTAGTCAGTTTAGCAAAAGCCTTACTAATTGTCAT
>NW_012118992.1:3266-4328 GCF_000951035.1 Colobus angolensis palliatus | reverse complement strand
TATGATGGTCCTAGAGATTAGATACAGACAAGAGTGCTAACAGAGGCCTGGTGTGGTGGCTTACGTCTGTAATCCCATTACTTTGGGAGGCCAAGATGGGCAGATCACTTGAGGTCAGGAGTTCGAGACCAGCCTGACCAACATGGAGAAACCCCGTCTCTACTAAAAATACAAAAAATTACCCAGAAATGGTGGCACATGTCTGTAGTCCTAGGAAATTAGGAGGCTGAGGTGGAAAGGTAGCTGTTGCCCAGGAATTTGAGGCTGCAGTGAGCTATGATGATGCCACTGAACTCCAACCTGAGCAACATGGCAGACCTTGTCTCTTTAGAAAAAAAAATGAGAGAGAGAGATTGAACTTCATGGGCCTGATGTAGTGGCTCATGCCTGATCAAAGCAGGAGGATTTCTTGAAACCAGGAGTGTGAGAACCTATCCCTACGCAGCATTTTTAAAACCAGGCATAGGAGTGTGTGCCTGTGTTCCTGGCTACTTTGAAAGTTGAGGAGGGAGGATGGCTTGAGGCCAGGAGTTTGCCATTAAAGTAAGCTATGATTCTGCCAGTGCACGTGAAAGAGCATGACCAAGTCTTCCCGCAACCCACCCACCCAAAAAAACAGTTCACAAATACAGAAAGATGTAAGAATACTCCAGTGAAATCTTTTTTTTGAGATGGAGTCTCACTCTGTCGTCCAGGTTCAGTTGCAGTGACGCAATCTCGGCTCACTGCAAGCTCTTCCTCTCAGATTCATGCCATTCTCCTATCTCAGCCTCCCAAGTATAACTGGGACTACAAGCGCCCGCCACCATGCCTGACTAATTTTTGTATTTTTAGTAGGCACGGGATTTCACCATGTTAGCCAGGATGGTCTTGATCTCCTGACCTTGTGATTCGCCCAACTCGGGCTCCCAAAGCAGTGGGATTACAGGTGCTAGCCACTGCACCCAGCCCAGTGAACTCTTTTTTTTTTTTTTCTTTGAGTCAGATTCTCACACTGTAGCCTGGACTGGAGTGCATGGTGCAATCTTGGCTCACTGCAACCTCCACCTCCTGGGTTCAAGC
>NW_012118992.1:0-2239 GCF_000951035.1 Colobus angolensis palliatus | reverse complement strand
ATTTTTGTATTTTTAGTAGAGATGGGGTTTCACTATGCTGGCCAGGCTGGTCTCGAACTCTTGACCTCGTTATCCACCCACCTCAGCCTCTGAAAGTGCTGGGATTACAAGCGTGAGCCACCGCGCCTGGCCCAGTGAACTCTTATATGCCCTTACTTAGATTCCACAACTGTTAACATTATGTTACATTTGTTTATGTACACATATAAACACTTTACTGTTGCTGACTTATTTCTTTCTTAATCATTTGAGAGCTAGATGTAGACTTTGTCTTTTCCCTTAAATAATACTTGAATGTATTTTTCTAAAAATGAGGATATAGTTCTCTTGTATATCCCTATATAATGATCAAATTCAGGAAATTTAAATTTGATAAAATACTGTGATCTCATCTTAGTTCATATTCAAGTATCATCCATTTCCCAATAACTTGCCCCCATCCCTGATTCAATACATTTAGTTATTTTGTCCTTTTGCTCCCTTAATCCTTTTTGTTTTCTCAATTTTTGTCTTTCATGACATTGAAATTTTTGAAGCGAAAAGGCTAATTCTGTAGACTGTTAATCAATTTGGTTTATCTGTTTCTTCCTGACTCAAGTCAGGATATGAAATACAACCTATAGCCAAAGATGGCTGAAACAAAAGAAAAAAAATTTAAAAAATGAAATGTAACCTGGACTATTACACTGAATGCAATTTGTCCCACTATTGGTGTTGTTGACCATTTAAAATAATCTGAGGATGCTCTTTTAGATCTCACAACTTATCACATTTCCTCTGTGTTTTATTTTTAAAATAGTAGTACATAGTAAGTTAAACAACATTTTTCTCTCCTCCCATGTCTTTTTCAATGATATGAATAAATATCTTTCTATTTGATTGACAACTTCAATTTTATTCTATTCAAAATTTTTTAACCATTCCATTTGCATCTCATTTAGTGAATTTCACTGTAGTCTTTCTTATAAGCAATGTTAAGTTACATATCAGGTATTTTCCAGACTTTCATAGTGAAAACATAAAAAATAGTTTTTTTCTGAATTTTTATATTATTTTCACTTTTTAAAAATAATATTTGGTTTCTTTATTGTTTGTATATTTTAATCATTACATAAGTACAATGTATACTAAGTTGTAAGCATTGTGGAATTTTATTTTATTTTTTACTTAATTATTCTTTTAATGTTATTTTTGTCCTTTCTTTCGGATGGGATTTAAAAGCATGCAATCCTTTTTTATAAGTTTCATTTTAGGTTCAAGAGTGCGTTTGCAGGTTGTTTATTTAGGTAAATTCATGTCACAGGGGTTTGTTGTACAGATTATTTCACCAGTCAACTACTAAGCTAGTATCCAATGGTTATTTTTTCTGATCCTCTCTTTCTTCCCACCCTCCATCCTCAGGTAGGCCCCAGTGTCTGTTGTCCATGAATTCTCATCACTTAACTCCTACTTATAAGTGAGAACATACAGTATTTCATTTTTTGTTCCTGTGTTAGTTTGCTAAGGATGGTGTTCCCACAAAAGACACGATTATGTTCTTTTCTATGGCTCCATACTATTCTGTGGTGTATGTGTACCACATTTTCTTTATCCAGTCTGTCATTGATGGGCATTTAGGTTGATTACATGTCTTTGGTATTGTGTATAGCACTACAATGAACACTCATATGCATGTGTCTTTATGGTAGAATGATTTATATTCCTTTGGGTATACACCCAGCAATGGGATTGGAAGAGCATGCAGTTTTATAACTGCAAGAAGAATATATGCCAATTTCATTGTCATTCTTACCATATAGTTTAGTTTAAGGCTTTAGAAATGCCCTAAAAGTTATACGCTTAAGATTTAATTAAATGAAACCGGTTTTCTGCTCCATTTTTTTCTATTATGCGCTTCTTAAAGTTTTTTAAATTGAGAAACTGTTTTGTTTTTTGAGATGGAGTCTTGCTCTGTCACCCAGGCTGGAGTGCCGTGGCACGATCTCAGCTCACTGCAACCTCAGCCTCCTGGGTTCAAGCAATTCTCCTGCTACTACGCCAGGCTATTTTTTATACTTTTAGTAGAGATGGGGTTTCACCATGTTGGTCAGGGTGGTCTTGAACTTCTGACCTCATGATCCCTCCCAAGGTGTTGAGATTACAGTCGTGAACCACCACACCTGGCCAAGAAACTTTTTATATAAAATATATATTGTTTTTCAATCCTCAGAAAATTATATCAGTCTCATTTTAGATATAA
>NW_012118991.1:3409-4792 GCF_000951035.1 Colobus angolensis palliatus | reverse complement strand
GTGGTACATCATTGATGGAAATTTTGTTATGTGATACATGACCTTATATGTATTATTTTGTGACTTTTTGTTTATGTTCGTTATATATTTGGGGACTTTTATAATCAGAATTCATCATTTTGCATAAAAATAAACCATACCAATCTATCGCAATAGCATTTAAAAATAAACCTGGAAAAATATTTACATAAATATGGCAGGAAAATTTTTATAATCTTCCTTTATTCATTGATTATAACATTTTAAAGAAAGTTCTTAATATGAAACATAGAAAGGGCATGAACAGAATTTTATAGAAATGGAACTATAAACAGCTATCAAATACATCTGTATATTTACATTAATAGTAATAAAAAATAGTGAAATAGTATTTTTGCTTAACAAAGATTTTTAAAGGGACAAAATGCTACAAAAAAATTGTTTAATGATAAAATGCAGGCATTGCTGTTTAGATGACAGTTTGACAAGTATATGCTAAGCGTTTAAAAAGTCATGCCCTTTAATCCAGTAATTGCACTTCTAGCGATCATTCTAAGAAGATAATTGGGAATCCAGAAAAAAAGGTCTATATACAAAGATATCCATTATGAGTTTGTCACAATACTGAAAATGAAAATATGGGAAGTAACTAAATATAATGGCTTCACTCTTGTCTGTGGGCCTTGATAATTAGGTTATATTAATCACTATTTTCTGAATCTTGGGTAAATCTTGCTTTTAAATATCTTCATCATATCACTTCAGTATCTGGAGCTTTTGTTCTGTAATTTTAATGATGCTACTAAAAATATCAATTTCTATACCATGAAATTGATTTAGAAGCTAATAGCTAATTTATTTTCCTTCTTTCATTTCATTTCATATTTCCTAAAATATCCACATTTGGCTTGGTTCTCTAAGTTAATTTTGATGATTATCATATAAAACTCTTTAGTTTTTGAGAAGGTATGAAGCATTTTCTCTCAGAATCTCAGCATCATTCTTCTTGCTCTTAATGCCCTCCTGTGTCTCCCTGGGGTAAAAATGTGGACACTACATTCCCTCCAGACTCTCCTGCCACCAAAAGGCAGAAGGGGAAGAATTTGGAAGTCATAGAAAAGCAGGAGCCGGGGTCTTCACATACACTCTTTAATCATTTATCCTAGAAAAGATCTTGTCATGATTTGCTTTGCTTCTAGAGTCATAAAAAAACCCTGCAGTAGCCTATAAATTAATTATTTCTGAAAGAGAGTGCCTCGTTCTGATTGTGTCTCAGACTTACTTTCTTCTCACCAGCTCTATCAACTCCCTCCCCTTTTGTCTCACTCCAATCTATTTTCTGCACAAAAGAAAAAAAAATCTTAAATTAGATCACATCATTTATCTCCTGAAAGCACATCAACA
>NW_012118991.1:0-909 GCF_000951035.1 Colobus angolensis palliatus | reverse complement strand
TGTAGAAAAATATTCAGACTCTAAAATGTTCTGAAAAGTCTTAATTCAGCTATTATGTAAAACTAAAAAGAAAAATAAAGACTGAAAATATGCATGTTCACTACAAATAATTAAATATGTGCTTCTCTGTGGATATTTATTTATGACCAAGGATCCTTGTCAAATGATATTCTAAAATTTATAGAAAATATGTAGAAATCCAAATTAGCTTATTGAAATTAATATTGAAAATTAGAGCTATATGTATAGTTTCTTAATTTGCACATAATAATTTATTTAAATGGTTTTTAAAGGATAATATAGAACTTATTAGAGATAGTATGTGTGTGATGAAACATTCGCAGTGTTACGTTTGCCTTGACATGCACAACAAATATTCGATGAGGAATAAGTTATTAAAGCAATGGATAACAGCATTCATGTCAGAGAGAAGTGCAGTTACAGATAATCAAATATAAAGTATTTCCAAAACATGTCTAAAAGGAAGTCTCAATTTTTTTAAGAATCAAATTTTTGTATCAGCACATGACATAATATAAATCATGTACCTAATAGGGAACTATATCAGATTTCTAGAGATGAAAACTATAGTTTTAAGTTGCCCAAGTTAAATGCAGATGTTCCGTATGAGTCATCTTTCTAAGAGGAGAGTTACATAATTTCATTTGTGTTTTAAAAGACCCCCTCTGTCTGTTGCATAGATAATAGGCCTTAGGAGGCCAAACACTGGGAGGCAAGAGGATCATTAGAATTGCAGCAGGGCATTGGGAGTTATACCTGATATAAATGATGAATTGATGGGTGCTGACGAGTAGATGGGTGCAGCACACCAACATGGCACAAGTATACATATGTAACAAACCTGCACGCTATGCACATGTACCCTAGAACTTAAAGTATAATTTAAAA
>NW_012118990.1:5235-6792 GCF_000951035.1 Colobus angolensis palliatus | reverse complement strand
CCTGTCAGTCAAGCGCGCCCCCTCCACTGCGCCGCGCAGGGTTGTGGGGTGGTCTGGCGACGCCCCACCTCCTTCCCTCCGCCGTCCAATCGGAAGAGGCTGACGCTAGGGGAGGGGCCGTGGCCACGAGGGCTGTGCGTACCGGGGGCGGGGCCAGACGGGTCAGGCGCTCTGACCGCTCTGCTGCGCGCCGGAAGCAGCCTGGGCCGCTGGGCAGAGGCGCGGCGGCTGGACAGTTGGGCGGTTGTCAGCATGCCGGTCGTCCGGAAGATTTTCCGTCGCCGCCGGGGCGACTCGGAGTCAGAGGAAGATGAGCAGGACTCAGAGGAGGTTCGGTGCGTTTGGGGCGGGGCTCCCATGGGCCTGGTAGAGATAGACTTGCTTGGGGGACTCACCACCGGCTGGGCGCTTCGCTGACATTGTTAACTGAGCCCGGATGGTGGTTCCTTCTGCGGACGCAGAAGTTGAGGCTCAAGTGGTGAGGCTGCGGTCCCAAGCCCGCACAGTTGGGAGAGAAGCCTCCGGGATGCGCAGTGGCTCTGACTCCCGGTGGGTCTAGGCACAAGGTCGTCCTCTGGACCACTGTGCTGGTAGCTCAGCAGCGGGGCTGGGATGCTCACGAAGGTGCCTTGTTGGCTCTGTTAGCTTTGGATTCCGCGGGGAGTCACTCAGCCTATGCATTGCTCCTTCTTCTTTTTTTTAAAGATTAAAACTGGAAGAGACCAGAGAGGTACAGAACTTGAGGAAGAGGCCCAACGGGGTGAGGTGGGTACTACGGCGGGAGGAGGAGGCGGGGACGACAGACACATCCGCGTCCGGGTCGCTGTCGCAAATATCTCCTCAGACGTAGATTTTTCTCGAGACACTAGACACTTTCCACTACCCAAATTGGAGAACAGCGTTCTTTGCAAATGTTTAACCAGGACCTGCCCTCAGCTGTGTCGTCTTGGGGTGTGCTCCAGAGATATAGAAACAGGTCACTAACTCGCCTTTTTTCTTAAAACCAGTTAATTGTGAAATGCATATCGATCGTTAAGAGTTTGTATAATTTAGAAAAATATAGTCAAGACAATAAAAAGCACCCATAATTCTCCATTCCGGAAGTGACCAGTGTTAACATTTTTTTTTTTCCTTGCAAAGCCACCCGAGAATGCCCTGGTATTAATATTTAATACTCTTTCCAATCTGTTTTCTTTCTCTCTCTCTTTCTCAGATTGTGTACAACTTTCTACATACTTTTATTCCCTGTTCTTTTCAACTCATTATGACATTGTGGGCATTCACCCATATTGTGGAGTATTTTTCAGAAAACCTTCTTAATGGCTGCGTAATATTCCACCAGATGTGTGCATCATAATTTGTTAACAAATCCCCTATTTTGGGACATGTAGGTGATTTTGTAAATTTTTACTATCAAATAAGGTTGCAGTGGATATCCTTTTAAATTTATCTTGGCCGGGCACAGTGGCTCACGCCTGTAATCCCAGCACTTTGGGAGGCCGAGGCGGGCAGATCACGAGGTCAGGAGATCGAGACCATCCTGGCTAACACGGTGAA
>NW_012118990.1:0-1020 GCF_000951035.1 Colobus angolensis palliatus | reverse complement strand
CTTTAAAAGTTAACTTAGAGCCAAGCTGGTAGACTCCTTTTGTAAAAGTGTGTTGTAGGCATGATGACTGATGCCTATAATCCCAACACTTTGCCAGGCGCGATGGCTCACGCCTGTAATCCCAGTACTTTGGGAGGCTGAGGCGGGCGGATCACAAGGTCAGGAGATCGAGACCACGGTGAAACCCTGTCTCTACTAAAAATACAAAAAATTAGTTGGGCACGGTGGCGGGCGCCTGTAGTCCCAGCTACTTGGGAGGCTGAGGCAGGAGAATGGCAGGAACCCCGGAGGCGGAGTGAGCCGAGATCGCGCCACTGCACTCCAGCCAGGGTGACAGAGCGAGACTCTGTCTCAAAAAAAAAAAAAATCCCAACACTTTGGGAGGCTGAGGCTAGCTTGAGTCCAGAGTTTAAGACCAACCTGGCCAACATAGTGAGACCCCTGTCTCTACAAAAAAAAAGAAATACATGTACATATATATGTACACACATGTACATGTGTATGTGTATATATATGTGTATGTGTGTATGTATATCTCTGGGTGTGGTGGCATGTGCCTGTAGTCCCAGCTACTCAGGAAATTAAAGTGGGAGAATTGCTTGAGTCAGGGAGGTTGAGGCTAGAGTGAGCCATGATCACACCACTGCACTCCAGCCTGGGTGACAGAGAAAGACCCTGTCTCAAAAAAATAAAATAAGTGAACCCATGGGGGAAGTTTCATATAAAAACAATTAACAAAAATAATACGTTCAGGCCAGCCATGGTGGCTCATGCCTGTAATGCCAGCACTTCGGGAGGCTGAGGCAGGCGGATTACCTGAGGTCAGGAGTTCGAGACCAGCCTGACCAATATGGTGAAACACTGTCTCTTTTAAAAATACAAAAGTTAGCCGAGCGTTGTGGTGGGCGCCCGTAATCCCAGCTACTCAGGAGGCTGAGGCAGGAGAATTGCTTGAACTCGGGAGGCGAGGTTGCAGTGAGCTGAGATCACGCCACTGTACTCCAGCCTGGGCGACAGAGG
>NW_012118989.1:2463-3824 GCF_000951035.1 Colobus angolensis palliatus | reverse complement strand
GTTCACGCCATTCTCCTGCCTCAGCCTCCCGAGTAGCTGGGACAACAGGCGCCTGCCACCATGCCTGCTGGTTAAATTTTTTGTGTTTTTAGTAGAGACAGAGTTGCACTATGTTAACCAGAATAGTCTCGACCTCCTGACCTCGTGATCCGCCCGCCTTGGCCTCCCAAAGTGCTGAGATGACAGGCCTGAGTCACCGCGCCCGGTCCTCCAGTTCTAATTTTATCTTCTATTTTGCCCATAAGTAGGCATTTTCTATATTTTAGATATTAGCAAGACCACTGCTGATGTGGAAACAGGGGGAGTGTGTCCTATTCCACCATGTCTGCCTGCATGAGACAGCAGGAATTTACAAGTTCTTTTTCTTTATGTGTTTCTTTATTACTTTGCCCCATCTTGTCTTATTTTATTTTTCTGGGGTGAATGGGTAAAGATACTTTGTGTTCATGGCAAGAAGTGTAGGATTATGTAGAAAGAGACTCCAATATTGGATGCAAATCGCAGTTAATGTCTTTATTATGCAAATTTTTGTGGTACTTTGTGTAGCAAACCTAAGTTATCTTGGCATTTGTCATACCACTTTTCAGTTGTTCTCAAACGGAAAAAAAAAATCAGACTCTATTTCCTGTGTCCTTAGAAAAGCAACACAAGCCATTTTCTAAAAAGATGACCAATTGATTTGGCAAGAGTTTAGTTAAAACTCCTCAAAAGCATGAAAAAATTGGTCAGACTAATATACTGGACATGACCAACAGCAGATAGCATTTTTAATTTTATATATAAAATAGACTTAACAAGACTGCTATTTATCGATTTAGTTTCTTTTTTCACCTTGAGCCTTATTATCTGACTTTTAGACAATATATTTGAATATTTTTAGAGCAGAACCATAAGTTCTACAATTGTAAATTACAAGCTGTACTATTACTTTGTGTGCACCTGAAATATTGATATATCATCAAATCATTAAGTGAGCACTTCTGTTTTATTTGTTTATAGAGTACAAGTGCCATTTTGTTACATGTATCGATTACATAGTGATCAAGTCAGAGCTTGTGGGTATCCATCATCCAAATAACATACATTTTTGCCCATTAAGTAATTTCTCATCATCCACCCCCCACAACCCCTTTCCTTTCTAAGTCTTCATTGTCTATCATTCTACTTTATACATCCATGTGAACACATTTTTAAAGCACTGATTTATGAGTTAAGAACATGTGTTATTTTACTTTCTGTGCCTGGCTTGTTTCACTTAAGATAATGACACCCCCCATCAGTTCCATCCCTGTTGCTGCAGAATACATGATTTCCTTTTTTTTAATGGCTGAATAGTATTCGTGTGTGTGTGTGTGTGTGTG
>NW_012118989.1:0-396 GCF_000951035.1 Colobus angolensis palliatus | reverse complement strand
ATTAAGAAATGGGCCCAGCCTAGCATGGCAGTGCCCAGTGGCAGAGCTTGGATCAGACCCCAGTGGTCTCTCTGTAGAGCCCATGCCCTAACCATCTTGTTAGATTGCCTCTCAGATGCTTCCACTCTGCTTTCTTCCATGTACAAACTATTGTGTGCAATCCTGTATATGATGATGATCGTATTTTATGTTTTTCTGTCTGAGGAAGACTGTTATTTTTCATAAAAGAGAGTTTTCTTACGTGATATGAATTAAGGTTCATTAGGTTAGTTTTCGAAGTCGCATTCTTTGTATCAAGAATTTATTTTTCCACTGTTTAAATTCTTGGATAGATGTTGCTATCGGAGCTCCACAAGAAGATGACTTGCAAGGTGCTATTTATATTTACAATGGCCG
>NW_012118988.1:685858-693807 GCF_000951035.1 Colobus angolensis palliatus | reverse complement strand
CCCAGTACCTCAGTTCAAAATGCAGAAATCACCGGTCTTCTGTGTCCTTCGCGCTGGGAGTTGGAGACTGGAGCTGTTCCTATTCAGCCATCTTGCTCCGCCCCTACATTCCTTTTTAAGGGTAAATAATGTTCCATTGTATGTACATACTACGTTTTGTTTCATTCAGAATGAATCGGAAATCTACCTTGTACTGTATTAGTTTGTCTTTGGTATCAGGATAATATTAGCCTCATGAAATGAGATGGAAAAATCTGTCTTCTACTTTTTTATGTCTGGAAGATTGTATAACTTTGGTATTCATTCTTCTTTAAATGTTTAGCAGATTTTACCAGTGAAACCTTATGGGTTTGGAGATCTGAAAGGTTTTTATTATAAAATTGATTCATTGAATGGTTATAGGCCCATTTATGTTATCTATTTCGTATTGGATGAATTGTGGTAATTTGTCTTTTTGGAGGATTATTTTTCATTAAATCCAAGTTGTCAAGTTTATGAGTGTAAAGTTTTTCATAGTATTTCTTAATAGCTTTGTTGAGATATAATTAACATATAATGCAACCCAGCAAATTGAAGTGTACAATTCAACATTTCTAGTACAATAACAGATATGTACAACCACTACTATGGTCCATTTTGGAATACTTTTATCACCTCAAAACAAACCTCTTAGCCTGTAGCTATCACTCCCTATGTCACATCTCTCTCAGCTCTAAACAATCACTAGTGTACTTTATATCTTCATAGATTTTTCTATTCTGGACATCCCATGTAAGTGAAATAATGTAATATGTGGTCTCTTATGACTAGCTTCTTTCAGCTGGCATAAGGTTTCCAAGGTCCATTCCCTTGTTTTAGAATGCTAAAGTATTCCCTTGTTTAGCAAGGATTCTCTTGTTTTATCATGTATCAATGCTTCATTCCTTATTGTTGCTGAATGCTATTCCATTGTATGAATATAGCACTTTTTATTTAGCCACTTGCCAGTTGATATGTAGGTTTTTTCCACCTTTTGGTTATTTTGAATAAAGCCTTTTTAAGCATTCGTGTACAAGTGTCTGTGTGAACATATACCTGAATTTCTCATAGATATATACTTAGGAGTAGAATTCCGGTAGTATGTAGTAGTTTTATAGTTAACCATTTGAGGAACTGTCAGATTGTTTTCCAGAGTGGCTGCACCATTGTGCATTCTCACAAACAGAATATGAGAGTCACTGTTTCTCCACATCTTGACCAATACCTCATATTGTCTGAATTTTTTATTTTCACCATCCTAATGTATATGAGGGAATATCTTATTGTGGTTTGATTTACATCAAATAGTCCCTGATGACTAAATATGTTGATCATCTTTTCATGTGTTCATGGGCCATTGGTATAATATTTTTGAGAAATGTGTATTCGGACCTTTTCCCTTTTAAAATGATGAGGTTTTTTGTTGTTGTTGTTGACTTGCAAGAGTTAAGAGTTCTTTACATACTCAAAATACAGATCTCATATCTAACACATTATGTGAAGATTTTTTTTTCCATTCTGTAGTTTGTCTTTTCACTTTCTTAGTAGTGTTATTTGCATCACAAAAGAGTTTTTAATGGTATCCAATATATCTCATTTCTCTTTTGTCACTTGTGTTTTGGTGTCATATTTAAGAATCCATTGCCAAATCTGAGGTCATGAATACATATGACTATGTTTTCTTCTAATTATTTTATAAGTTAGCTCTTACATGTGGGTCTTGATCCATTTTGAGTTACTTTTGTAAATGGTGCAAAGTTGGGATCATTCTTTTGAATATAGATATTTAGTTGTCCTAGTACCAGTTGTTGAAAAGAGAATTCTTTCCTCATTAAATTGCATTTAATGCACCCTTATTGACAATAAATTCACCATAAATACGAGGATTTAGTTCTTGAATTTCAATTCAATTCCATTGACCTATATATGTGTCCTTTATGCCAGTACCATGCTGTGTTGACTATTGTTGTTTAATAGTAAGTTTTGAAATTGAGAAGTGTTAGCCATCTGCCTCTTTTCTTTGTCAAGATTTCTTTGACTATTCTGGGCCTTTTGCAATTCCATATAGATTTTAGAATCTGTATGTCATTTTTTTTGTGAAGAGGTGAGCTGAGACTCTAACTGGAGTTAACCAAACTCAAGGAAATAGGCACAGTCCCCACAAGAGTGTCCCACTTCAAACATCATCCACAAGTTTGGGGTTCCCTAAGTGCCCTTATTTCTGAACAGCTAGCTGCAAATTGAGGGGTTGTTACTACTCTCTTAGGTTTGATAATTCACTGTAATCACTCAAATAACTCAGGAATGTACTCTACTTATTATTATAGTTACATTGTAGTAAAAGGATACAAATCAGAACCAGCCAAAGGGAGAAGCTCTGGGAGGGTCCTAAATATAAAGCTTCTGTCATCTTCAAGGGCATCATATCCTTCGATCAAATTGATGAGTGACAATATGCAGAGTATTGTTAATCAAAAAGCTTGCCTAAGCTTTGATGTCTAGAGTTTTTAATTGAGTTACCATTACATAGGCATGGCTGATTGAATTTTTGGCCATGTGACTCAATCTCCAACCTTCTCCCCTCCCCAGAGATTGTACTCAAAACCCCTACCCCATCACATGAGTCATCTTTCTAGTATAGCCTGCTCCCATCCTGAGTCATTTTGTTAGCATAAACAATCAAGAGACCCACCAAGGCTCACCTCATTAGCATAAACCATCAAGTGTTTTTTGAGGGACCTAGCATGAATAACAGAGACATTCCAAATAGCTGGGAAGTTCCAAGTGTTTGGAGGTTACCTCCAAGAACTAGTACAAAAGCCATCCAAGTTTTTTATTAGATGTATTCTGACAGGGATAGTGTAGAATTTGTAGATTGATGTAAGAAATATTGCCATCTTATAAATATTAAGCTCTTCAGTCCATAAACATGGAAAATATTTCCATTTCTTTGGATCTTTGTTAATTTGTTTCAAAAATATTTTGAAAAAAAGTGTTCATATTCCTTTGGATATATATCCAGTAATGGGGTAGCTGGGTCAACTGGTATTTCTGCTTCTAGGTCTTAGAGAAATTGCCACACTGTCTTCCACAATGGTTGAGCTAATTTACACATCCGCCAACATTGTAGAAGTGTTCCTTTTTCTTTGCAACCTTGCCAGCATCTGTTGTTTTTTGACTTTTTGGAAACATGGAGGGGGAACAACACACACTGGGGCCTGTCCGTGGAGGAGTAGGGGAGAGCATCTGGAAGAACAGCCAATGGATGCAAGGTTTAATACCTAGGTGATGAGATGATCTGTGCAGCAAACTACCATGGCACACATTTACCTATTTAACAAACCTGCACATCTTGCACATGTACCCCTGAACTTAAAATAAAAGTTGAAGAGAAAAAAAAATGTTCACAGTATTTGTTTTGCATCTAAAATTTACTCCTACCTCTATTTTTCTTTTTGATGCTATTGTAAAATGAAAAATTTTAAATTTAATTTTCAGATTTTTCTTTGCAATTGTATAGAAACACAACTGAGTTTTTACATTAATATTCTATTCTGAAAACTTGATGAGCTCATTTATTAGTTAAATAGTCTTTTAGTGGATTCCTTATGACTTTGTACATACAAGTTCATGTCATCTACAAACTGACACAATTTAACTTATTTTCAATCTAGATGCCTTTTATTTATTTTTCTTGCCTCATTACCCTTGCTAGAACCTCTAGAACAAAGTTGAAAGAAGTAGTGAGAGTGAATGTATTTTTTCTGTTCTGATCTTAGGGGTTAAACATATAATCTTTCACCATTAAATGTGATATTTGCTGTGAGTATTGGATAGATGCCCTTTATCAGGTTAGAAATCTTCCTTCTATTCTTAGCTTATTGTGAATGTTGTCATGAAAGGTTGTCACATTTTGTAAAATGCTTTTTATGTATTAACATGATTATGTGTATTTTTTAATTTTATTGATATGATATTTCAATTGATTTTAAGTGTTAAGCAAACTTTCATTCCTGGGATAAATTCCAATTGCTCATTGTATGTAAGGGGTATAATTTATTTTATATTATGATGGATTCAGCTTCCCAGTATTTTGTTAAAAACTTTCGTGTCCATAATAAGAGATATTGATCTTTAGTTTTCTTGTGATGTCTTTATCTGTTTTTTTACTAGTAGACCTAAGAAATGAGATAGATGACAACAAAACAGTAGTGGGGAACTTCGATACTACACTGACAGCACTAAACAGGCCATCAACACAGAAAGTCAACAAAGAAACAATGGACTTAAACTACACTTTAGAACAAATGGATTTAACAGATATTTACAAAACATTCTACCCCCAAACTGCAGAATATATACTCTCTTCATTAGCCTATGGAACATTCTCCAAAATAGATCACATCATAGGCCACGAAGCAAGTCTTAATAAATTTAAGAAAATCAAAATCATATCAAATACTTTCTCAGACCAACTGGAAATTAACTCCAAAAGGAACCCTCAAAACTATACAAATACATGGAAATTAAATAATCTGCTCTTGAGTAATCTTTGGTCTGACAATTAAATCAAGATGGAAATTTAAAAATTCTTTGAACTGAACTATAGCAGTGCCACAGTTTATCAAAGACTCTCCAATACAGCAAAAATGGGGCTAAGAGGAAATTTCATAGCATTAAATGCCCACATCAAAGAGTCTGAAATAACACAAGTAGACAATTAAAGCTCACACCTCAAAGAACTAGAGAAACAAGAAAAAAACAAATCCCAATCCAGAAGAGGAAAATAAATAACAAAGATCAGAGCTAAAATAAATAATTTAAAAAATACAAAAGATAAAATAAACAAAAAGCTTGTTCTTTGAAAAGATAAATAAAGTTGATAGATCGTTAGTGAGGTTAACCAAGGAAAGAAGAGAGAAGGTTCAAATAAGCTCAATTAGAAACAAAACGGGAGATATTACAACCAATACCACAGAAATACAAAAGATCATTCAAAGCCACTATGGACACCTTTGTACACATAAACAAGAAAATATAGAGGAGATGGATAAATTCCTGGAAAAATACAACCCTCCAACATTGAATCAGGAAGAAATAGAAACTCTGTACAGACCATTAACAAATAGCAAGATTGAAACAGTAATAAAAAAAAAAAATCCCAACAAGACAAGTCCAGGACCAGACAGATTCACAGCTGAATTCTAACAGACATTTAAAGAAGAATTGGAACCAACCCTACTGAAACTTTTCCAAAAGATACAAAAAAAGGTGATCCTCTTTAAATCGTTCTATGAAGCCAGTATCACCCTAATAATAAAACCAGGAAAGGACATAACCAAAAAAAGAAAAGAAAAGAAAACTACAGATCAATATCCCCTATGAACAAGGATGCAAAAATCCTCAGCAGTTACTCAGTTACTAGCTAATTGAATCCAACAGCATATCAAAAAGATAATACATCATGATCAAGTGAGTTTCCTACCAGAGATAGTTTAACATATGCAAGTCAATAAATGTGGTATATCATTTAAACAGAATTAAAAACAAAAATCATATGATCATTTCACTAGATGCAGAAAAAGCATTTGACAAAAATCCAGCAACCCTTTATGATTAAAACCCTCAGCAAAATTGACATAGAAAGGGTATATCTCAAATAAATAAAAGCCATTTATGACAAACCCACAGCCAACATCATACTGAATGGGGAAATGTTGAAAGCATTTCCCTTGAGAACTGGAAAAAGACAAGCATGCCCACTTTTACCACTTCTGTTCAATATAGTACTGGAAGTCCTGGCCAGGGCAATCAGGCAAGAGGAAGAAATAAAGGGCATACAAAAAGGAAAAGAGGAAGTCAAACTGTTATTTTTCACCAATGATATGATCACATACCTAGAAAACTCTAGAGACTCATATGAAAAGCTCCCAGATCTGATACATGAATTCAGTAAAGTTTCAGGACACAAAATCAATGTACACAAATTGATGGCACTGCTATACAACAACAACCATCAAGCTGAGAATCAAATCAAGAACTCAACATTTTTTACAACATGTGCAATAAATAAAATGAAATAGGCATATACTTAACCAAGAAGTAAAAGATCTCTAAAATGAAAATTACAAAACACTGCTGAAAGTAATCATAGATGACACAACAAATGGAAATACATCCCATGAGCATGGATAGGTAGAATCTATTTATCTATATATTTTTATTATACTTTAAGTTCTAAGGTACATGTGCACAACGTGCAGGTTTGCTACATATGTATACATGTGCCATGTTGGTATGCTGCACTCATTAACTCGTCATTTATATTAAGTATATCTCCTAATGCTATCCCTCCCACCTCCCGCTCCCCACAGTAGGACCCGGTGTGTGATGTTCCCCTTCTTGTGTCCAAGTGATCTTATTGTTCAATTCCTGCCTATCAGTGAGAATATGCGGTATTTGGTTTTCTGTTCTTGCAATAGCTTGCTGAGAATGACGGTTTCCAGCTGGGTCCGTGTCCCCACAAAGGACACGAACTCATCCTGTTTTATGGCTCCATGGTATTCCATGGGGTATATGTGCCGCATATTCTTATTGCAGTCTGTCACTGATGGACATTTGGGTTGATTCCAAGTCTTTGCTATTGTGAATAGTGACGCAATAAACATACGTGTGCATGTGCCTTTATAGCAGCATGACTTATAATCCTTTGGGTATATCCCTAGTAACGGGATGGCTAGGTCAAATGGTATTTCTAGTTCTAGATCATTGAGGAATCACCACACTGTTTTCCACAATGGTTGAACTAGTTTACAGTCCCACCAACAGTGTAAAAGTGTTCCTATTTCTCCACATCAATTTGACTTCTTTTCCTAACTGAATACGCTTTATTTCTTTCTGTTGCCTGATTACCCTAGCCAGAACTTCCAGCAGTATGTTGAATAGGAGAGGTGAGAGAGCACATCCCTGTCTTGTGCCAGTTGTCAAAGGGAATGTTTCCAGTTTTTGCCCATTCAGTATGATATTGGCTGTGGATAGCTCTTATTATTTTGAGATACATTCCATCAATACCGAATTTACTGAGAGTTTTTAGCATGAAGGGCTGTTGAATTTTGTCAAGACCCTTTATGCATATATTGAGACAATCATGTGGTATTTGTCTTTGCTTCTGTTTATATGCTGGATTACGTTTATTGATTTGCGTATGTTGAAACAACCTTGCATCCCAGGGATGAAGCCCACTTGATCATGGTGGATAAGCTTTTGGATGTGCTGCCAGATTTGGTTTGCCAGTATTTTATCGAGGATTTTTACATCGATGTTCATCAGGGATATTGGTCTAAAATTTTCTTTTTTTGTGTGTCTCTGCCACGCTTTGCTATCAGGAAGATGCTGGTCTCATAAAATGATTAAGGGAGGATTCCCTCTTTTTCAATTGATTGGAATAGTTTCAGGAGGAATGGTACCAGCTCCTCTTTGTCCCTTTGGTAGAATTCAGCTGTGAATCCATCTGGTCCTGGACTTTTTTTGGTGGGTAGGCTATTAATTACTGCCTCAATTTCAGAGCCTGCTATTGGTCTATTCAGGGATTCAACTTCTTCCTGGTTTAGTCTTGGAAGAGTGTAAGTGTCCAGGAAATTTTCCATTTCTTCTAGATTTTCTAGTTTATTTGCGTAGAGGTGTTTATAGTATTCTCTGATGGTAGTTTTTCTGTGGGGTCCATGGTGATATCGCCTTTATCATTTTTTATTGTGTCTATTTGGTTCTTCTCTCTTTTCTTCTTTATTAGTCTTGCTAGCAGTCTGTCAATTTTGTTCATTTTTTCAAAAAACCAACTCCTGGATTCATTGATTTTTTGGAGGGTTTTTGTGTCTCTATCTCCTTCAGTTCTGCTCTGATCTTAGTTATTTCTTGCCTTCTGCTAGCTTTTG
>NW_012118988.1:684856-685242 GCF_000951035.1 Colobus angolensis palliatus | reverse complement strand
ATTTAGGATAGTTAGCTCTTCCTGTTGAATTGATCCCTTTACCATTATGTAATGGTCTTCTTTGACTCTTTTGATCTTTGATGGTTTAAAGTCTGTTTTATCACAGACTAGAATTGCAACCCCTGCTTTTTTTGTTCTCCGTTCGCTTGGTAGATCTTCCTCCATCCCTTTACTTTGAGCCTATGCATGTCTCTGCATGTGAGATGGGTCCCCTGAATACAGCAAACTGATGGGTCTTGACTTTTTATGCAATTTGCCAGTCTTTGTCTTTTAATTGTACCATTTAGCCCATTTACTTTTAAGGTTAATATTGTTATGTGTGAACTTGAGCCTGTCATTATGTTATTAGCTGGTTATTTTGCTCGCTAGTTGATGGAGTTTCTTCC
>NW_012118988.1:673093-683552 GCF_000951035.1 Colobus angolensis palliatus | reverse complement strand
GAGGTGTGGGGTGTCAGACTGCCCTTAGTGGGGGATGTCTCCCAGTTAAGCTACTCAGGGGTCAGGGACCCACTTGAGCAGGCAGTCTTTCCCTTCTCAGATCTCAACCTCCGTGTTGGGAAATCCACTGCTCTCTTCTAAGCTGTCAGACAGAGTTGTTCGGGTCTACACAGGCCTCTGCTGCTTCCCCTGTTGTTTTTTAGCTGTGCCCTGTCCCCAAAGGTGGAGTTTACAGAGACAGGCAGGTTTCCTTGAGCTGCTGTGAGCTCCACCCAGTTCAGGCTTCCCAGTAGCTTTGTTTACCTACTTAAGCCTGAGCAATGGCGGGCGCCTCTCCCCCAGCCTCGCTGCTGCCTTGTGGTTAGATTGCAGACTGCTGTGCTAGCAATGAGGGAGGCTCTGTGTGCGTGGGACCCTCCCAGCCAGGTGTGGGTATAATCTCCTGGTGTGCCCGTTTGCTTAAAGTGCAGTATTGGGGTGGGAGTTACCCGACTTTCCAGGTGTTGTGTGTCTCAGTTCGCCTTGCTAGGAAAAGGGATTCCCTTCCCCCTCGCACTTCACAGGTGAGGCGATGACTCGCCCTGCTTCAGCTCTCGCTGGTCGGGCTGCAGCAGCTGACCAGTACCGATTGTCCGGCACTCCCCAGTGAGATGACCCCAGCACCTCAGTTGAAAATGCAGAAATAACCGGTCTTCTGTGTCCTTCGCGCTGGGAGTTGGAGACTGGAGCTGTTCCTATTCGGCCATCTTGCTCCACCCCGTACTAAAAGTATTCTTTATGGGAAACAAAGAGATGGGTGGAAATAAAGGGATGGGTTTGACTAGTTTTCTGCAGCAGGAGCATGTCCTTAAGGCACAGATCGCTCATGCTATTTGTTTGTGGTTTAAGAATGCCCTTAAGTGGTTTTCTGCCCTGGGTGGGCCAGGTGTTCCTCACCCTCATTCAGGTAAACCCACAACCTTCCAGCACAGGCATCATGGCCATCATGAACATGTCACAGTGCTACAGAGATTCCTTTTATGGCCAGTTTTGGAGCCAGTTTATGATCAGATTTGGGGGTGACTGTTCCCAACAGTATTTATGTCTTATTGTACTGAGTACGACTTGAAACATTGTTGTAGTTATTGCTTTTGAGTTTTTAAATCAGTCTTTTTAGAGTAAGAGTAGTTTACACACTACAGTGACAATGTTATAATAGTCTGTGTTTTTCTGTGAATGTACTATTACCAGTAAGTTTTCAACTTTTAGGTGATTATTTTTTGCTCATTAATGTCCTTTTCTTTTTGATTGAAGTACCCCCTTTAGCATTTTTGTAGGATGGATCTGGTATTGATAAAATCCTTAGCTTTTGTTTGTCTGTGAACGTCTTTATTTTCCCCTTCATGTTTGAGAAATATTTTCTCCATATATAATCATATTTTAGGGGAGTTTTTTTTCTTTTCTTCAGTGCTTTATTATTTATTTACTTAATGAAATGGAGTATTGCTCTGTCACCCAGGCTGTGGTGTAGTGGTGTGATCTCAGTTCACTGCAACCTATGTTTCCTGGGTTTAAGTGATTCTCAATTCTCATGTCTCAGCCTCCATGGTAGCTGGGATTACAGGTGCCTGCGACCACGTCTAGCTAACTTTTTTTTCTTTTTTTTTTAGTGGAGACGGGGTTTTGCCATGTTGACCAGGTTGGTCTTGAACTCCTGACCTCAGGTGGTCCACCTGTGTCAGCCTCCCAAAGTACTGGAATTACAGGCCTGAGTCACCACACCCAGCCTCCTTCAGCACTTTAAATACATCATTCTACTCTCCTAGTCTGTAAGGTTTCCACTAAAAAGGCTGTGTCAACCTTACTGGAGCTCCATTATATGTTATTTGTTTCTTTTCTCTTGTT
This sequence comes from Colobus angolensis palliatus, assembly GCF_000951035.1. Lineage (NCBI taxonomy): Eukaryota > Metazoa > Chordata > Mammalia > Primates > Cercopithecidae > Colobus > Colobus angolensis. Next base: position 681,668 of record NW_012118988.1, on the reverse strand, counting down.
GCTTTTAGGATCCTTTCTTTATAATTGATATTTGGGAGTTCAATTATTAAATGCCTTGAGGTAGTGTTGTTTGGGTTAAATCTCTTTGGTGTTCTAAAACTTCCTGACACTGATATTTTTCTCTAGGTTTAGGTATTTCTCTGTTATTATATATTTGAATTAATTTTCTACCCCTATGTCTTTCTCTATCTCATTTTTAAGGCAAATAAGTTTTAAATTTGCCTTTTTGAGGTGATTTTCTATATCTTCTTTGTGCTTTATTGTTTTTCTATTCTTTTTTCTTTTATCTTTGACTGTGTATTTGAAAATAACCTATTTTTTAGCTCACTAATTCTTTCTTCTGCCTGATCCAATTTGCTATTAAATAACTGATGTATTCTTCAGTATGTTAGCTGCACTGTTCAGCTCCAGAACTTCTGCTTGACTCTTTTTGATTATTTCAATCTTTTTCAAGGTATCAGATATAATTCTGAATTCCTTCTCTCTGTTACCTTGAATTTATTTGAGTTTCCTCAAAACAACTATTTTGAATTATCTTTCTGAATGGTCACATATCTCAATCTCCCCAGGATTGGATTTTTTTGTTCCTTATTTAGTTTATTTGGTGAGGTCATGTTTTCCTGGATGGTGTTGATGTTTGTAGATGTTTTTCAGTGCTTCAGTATTGAAGATTTAGATACTTTTTGTAGGCTTTATTGTCTGCGTTTATTTGTGGCTGTCTTCCTTGAGAAGGTTTTTTCGATATTTAAAATGATTTCTGTTTTGTGATCTAAACCGTGTCTGCTTTAGGGGGCACCACAAGACTAGTAACACTGTGTTTCTTGGAGACCCATGGAGATACTCCTTTGATGGTCTTGGACAAAATCTGTGAGAATTCTCTGGATTATTAGGGAGAGACTCTTGTTCTCTTACTTTTTGCTAAACAAATGAAGTTTTTTTTTTTTTTTCTGTGCTGAGTCACCTAAAGGTGAAGGTAGAGTGACACAAGCATTTCTTTGGCGACCACCACTGTGAGTGTGCTGGGTCAGACCTGAAGCCAGTATGGTTCTGGGTCTTTACCTAGGACTGCTCTAAGCACTACCTGGCTACTGCCTATATTCACTTAAGTTGCTAGGGCTCTACAATCAACAAAAGACAATGCCAGCCAGGATTATGTTTTTCCTTTCAGGGTGACAAGGTCCACCAGGCCCTGGGTGGTTCCAGAAGTGCAATCAGGGAGTCAGTGACTAGAGTCAAAAACCTTAGAATTCTGTCTGGTATCCTGTTGTACTGTGGCTAAGCTGGCACTTGAACCACAAAAGGCAGTTCTTCCCACTCTTTCATCTACTTTGCAAAATCAGAAGAGCCTCACCAAGTAGCCACCACCACCACCCCAGTCAATGAGGACTACTTCCAGACTACCACTGATGTTCCCTGAAGGCCAAATGTTTCTTAAGTCAGCTTGGGTGACTACTGCCTTGCCTGGGACTCATTCAGGGCAGTGAGCAGCCCTCTAGCCCAGGGTAGGTCCAGAAATGCCATCAAAAAGTCAAGTTCTGGAATGGGGGAATACAAGTTTCCACTTTGTGTTCTACCCCTCTGTGACTGTGTTGCTACCTGAGGCCAGCAAGCCACAGAGGCTTACCAAGGCTGATGTTTTAGTACCTGGTTATTGCTGATGATTATTCAGGGTCCAAAAGCTCTTCAGTTAGCAGGTGATGAATGCTTCTAGGATAGGGGCATTCCCTTCAAGGCAGTAGGTTTATTTCTTGCCCAGAGAGTGACTAGCAATGTCGTCTGGGAACTAGGGCCTGGAATGGGGGCCTCATTATTCTCACCAGTGCCCTATACTGCTGTGACTGAACTGGTATCCTAGATGCAAGACAAAGTTCTCCCCACTCTTCCCTCTTCTCTCCTCAAGCATAAGGAAGGGGTCAATTTTGGAGTAGAAAAAGGGGTCTCTTTTGGATCCCTGAGCTGTAAAGCTGGAGTTAGAGGAGGGGTAATGCCAGTACTCTCTTGGCTGCTCCAGCTGGTGTCTCAATATGTCAAGTGTTGTCCCCATTCCACTGTGTCTGGGCCAATTTCTGTCCTAGAACTTGCCTAATACATGCAGTAGTCCTTATAGCCTAGAATACCTTTCAAGTTTACTTAGTGACCAAGAGCACTTTGGACCTCAGTGGTCAGTATGGCAGTCATTTATGTTCAGATAGCTTGGATTGGTGATTCCCCTCTTACTGGGGCTGATTTAAATGCTCTCTCTGTGGGCAGGCATCGGCTGAGTTTGGTCTGGCTTTTCTTTCTGCTCTAACAGAGCACCAGTGAGTTCAGTGCCTTACAGTTTCCAGGTTCTGCTTACCTCACTGCCCAGAGATGCTTCCCCAACAGGTCACCACTTCTGGGGGTGGGGAAGGTGTGGCATCCACAATTGAGCAGTGTTTTTTTTTTTTTTTTCCTATCTCTTCAGTGCCTCTTTCAGCAATATAAAGTTAAAACCAGGTACTATGAGTGCTCACCTGATTTTCTGTTCTTATGAAGTTTCTTTTCTTTCTTTATTTTTTTTTTCTGCATAGATAGTTGTTAACTTGGTGTCTTTGCAGGGGAACAATTGGTGGAGTTTTCTATTTTGCCATCCTGATCTTCCTCCTGTAGATGTCTATTGGTTACATTTGGTCAAGTGTCACATTCAAGTCCCAAATATATTTGTTTGTTTCCTGCTTCAATGATCTAATAGTGTCAGTAGGGTGTTGAAGTTTCCCACTATAATTTTTGGACATTTAAGTTTATTCCCAGGTATCTAAGAACTTCCATTCTGAATCTGAGTGCTCCTATGTTGGATGCGTGCATATTTAAGAAAAGTCTTATTGTTGAATTAACCCTTATAACATTATGTAATGCTCTTCTTTTTATTGCTTTTGTTGGTTTATCATCTGCTTTGTCTGAAATTAGAATAACAACCTCTGTCTTTTCCTGTTTTCCACTTGTTTAGTAAATTGATCTCCATTTCTTCACTTTAAGCCTATGTGTGTCATTGCATATGAGATGAGTCTTACGAAGAAAGTGTAACTTTGGGTTTTGCTTCTCTATACAATTTACTACTCTGTGCATTTTAATTCGGGCATTTAACCCATTGAAATTTAATGTTAGTATTGATATATTCAGGTTTGATCCCGTCATTGTATCTTTAGCTAGTTTCGTTTTACATACATAATTGTGTTTTGTAGTATCAGGTAATGATCTTTTCATATATAGAACTCCTTTAGGGGCCTTTTATAGGGCAGTTTTGCTGGTAACAAATTCCCTGAGCCCTTCCTGATCTGAAAAGACTGATCTCTTCTTCCCTTATGAAGCTTAGTTTAGCTGGATATAAAATTCTTGGTTGTAATTTTTTGTTGTTATTAATGCTGAATATAGACCCCCGATCTTTTCTGGCTTGTAAGATTTCTACTGAAAAGTCCACTGTTAGCCTGATGGGTTTTCTTTTGTAGGTAACCTGACCCTCCTCTCTAGCTGCCTTTAACATTTTTTCTTTCATTTCCACCTTGGGGAATCTGATGACTATTTGTCTTGGGGATGTTCTTCTTATGTAGTATTTCACTGGGGAGATCTGCTTTTTTCTAAATTTAAATGTTGGCCTGTCTAGTGAGGGTAGTAAAATTCCCATGGACGATATTCTCAGGTTGCTTGATTTCTCTCCCTGCTTTTCAGGAATGCCAATTTTCATAGATTTGGTCTCTTTACATAATTCCATATTTCTCAGAGGTTTTGTTCATTTTTGTTTGTTGTTTTTCTTTACTTTTGCCTAAGTTATTTTAGAAAACCTGTCTTGGAAATCTGAGATTCTTTCTTCAGATTTGTTGATTCTGCTATTAGGACTTGGGTTATGTTCTAAAATTCTTGAAGTGAGTTTTTAAAATCTATCAGTTCCATTTTTGTCCTCTTTACTTTTATTTATTTTTTTTTAAATGGACACATAACAATTGTAAGTATTTATGTCATACAGTGTGACTTTATTTTATTTTATTTTACTGTAAGTTCTGGGATTCATGTGCAGAATGTGTAGGTTTGTTACATAGGTATACATATGCCATGGTGGTTTGCCACACCTATCAACCTGTCATCTAGGTTTTAAGCCCTACATGCATTAGATATTTGTCCTAATGTACTCCCTCCCCTTTCCCCCCACACCCCCGACAGATCACTGTGTGTGGTGTTCCCCTCCCTGTGTCCATGTGTTCTCATTGTTCAGCTCCTACTTATGAGTGAGAATATGTGGTGTTTGGTTTTCTGCCCCTGTGTTAGTTTGCTGAGAATGACGACTTTTAGTTCCATGCATGTCCCTGAAAAAGACATGAACTCATTTTTTATGGCTGCATAGTATTCCGTGGTGTTTATATACCACATTTTCTTTATCCAGTCTATCATTGATGGGCATTTGGGTTGGTTTCAAGTCTTTCCTATTGTAAACAGTGCTGCAATGAAAATACTTGTACATGTGTCTTTATACTAGAATGATTTATAATCCTTTGGGTATATAAGCAGTAATGAGATTGCTGGGTCAAATGGTATTTCCAGTTCTAGATCCTTGAGGAATTTCCACACTGGCTTCCACAATGGTTGAACTAATTTACATTCCCACCAATAGTGTAAAAGCATTCCTAATTCTCCACATACTTGCCAGCGTCTGTCATTTCCTGACTTTTTAATGATCACCATTCTTATTGGCATGGGATGATATCTCATTGTGGTTTTCATCTGCATTTCTGTAATGACCAATGATGATGAGCCTTTTTCATGACAGATTGCAAAATTTTTCTCCCATTCTGTAGGTTTTCTGTTCACTCTGATGCTAGTTTCTTTTGTTGAGCAGAAGGTCTTTAAGTTTAATTAGATTCCATTTGTTAATTTTGGCTTTAGTTGCAATTGCTTTTGGTGTTTTAGTCATGAGGTCTTTGCCTATCCCTCTGTCTTGAATGGTATTGCTCAGGTTTTCTTCTTGGGTTTTTATGGTTTTGGTTTTTATGTGTAAGTCTTTAATTCATCTTGAGTTAATTTTTGTTTAAGGTGTAAGGAAGGGATTCAGTTTGTGTTTTCTACATATGGCTAGCTTGTTTTCCCAACACCATTTATTAAATAGGGAAACCTTTCTCCATTGCTTGCTTTTGGCCTGCCCTACAAGGAGGGGAAGAACTCCTGAAGGAAGGACTAAAAATGAAAAGGAAAAACTGGTACCAGGCACTGCAAAAACACACCAAAACATAAACACTAATGACACTAGGAAGAAACTGCTTCAACTAATGTGCAAAGTAACCAGCTAGCATCACAATGACAGGATCAAATACACACATCACTATTAATCTTTAATGTAAATGGGCTAAATGTCTCAATTAAAATACACAGCCTGGCAAATTGAATACAGTCAGGACCAATTGGTGTGTTGTATTCAGGAGACCCATCTCTCATGCAAAGACCAACATAGGCTCAAATTAAATGAATGGAAGAATATTTACCAAACAAATGGAAAGCAAAAAACAACAACAACAAAAGGCAGAGGTTGCTATCCTAGCCTCTGATAAAACAGACTTTAAACCAACAAATATCCAAAAAGACAAAGAAGGGCATTACATAATGGTAAAGGGATCCACACAGCAAGAAGGGCTAACAATCCTAAAAATATATGCAGCCAATACAGGAGAATCCAGGTTCATAAAGCAAATTCTTTGAGACCCACAAAGAGACTTAGACTCCCACAAACTAATCATGGGAGACTTTAACATCCCAATGTCAGAATGAGACAGAAATTTAACAAGGGTATTCAGGTCTTGAACTCAGCTCTGGACCAAGCAGACCTAATAGACATGTATAGAACTCTCCACCCCAAATCAGTAGAATATACATCTTCGCATTTATTCTAAAATTGACCATATGATTGGAAGTAAAACACTCCTCAGCAAATGCAAAAGAACAGAAATCATAATAAACAGTCTCTCAGATGACAGTGCAATCAAATTAGAACTCAGGAGTAAGAAACTCACTCAAAACAGCACAACTACATGGAAATTGAACCTGGTTCTCAATGACTAGTGGGTAAATAACAAAATGAAGGCAGAAATAAAAAAGTTCTTTAAAACCAGTGAGAAAAAAGGGACAATGTACCTGCATTTTTTGGACACTGCTAAAGCAGAGTTAAGAGGGAAATTTATAGCACTAAAATGCCTGCAACAGAAAGCTGGAAAGATCAACAATTGACACACTAACATCACAATTAAAAGCACTAGAAAAGCAAGAGCAAACAAATTCAAATGCTAGCAGAAGACAAGGAATAACTAACATCAGAGAAGAACTGAAGGAGACACAGACATGAAAAATCCTTCAAATAAATCAATGATTACAGGATATGAATTTTTGAAAAGATTAACAAATTAGATGGACCACTGGGTAGACTAACAAGAAAAGAGAGGAGAATAAAAAAGACTCAATACAAAACAATAAAGGGAATATCACCACTAATCCCACAGAAATACAAACTACCATCAGAGAACACTATAAACACCTCTATGCAAATAAACTAGACAATCTAGAAGAAATGGATACATTCCTGGACACATATACTCTCCCAACACTAAACCAGGAAGAAGCCGAATCCCTGATTAGATTAATAACAAGTTCTGAAATTGAGGCAGTAATTAATAGCCTACCAACCAAAAAGAGCCTTGGGCCAGACGGATTCACAGCCGAATTCTACCAGAGATACAAATAGGAGCTGGTGCCATTGATAGTTTCATATGGATTGCATTGAATCTGTAGATGACTTTGGATATTGTGAGCATTTTAACATTGTTTATTTTTCCAACCCATGAATATGAAATATTTTTCTACGTCTCATGTGTTCAATTTCTTTCATCAGTGTTTCATAGTTCTCATTTTAGAGAACTCACTTTAGTTAATTTGTAGGTATTTAGTTTTATTTGTGGCTATTTCAAATGGGATTACTACTTTTTTTTTTTCAGAGTGCTCATTGTTCACATATAGAAATGCTACTGATTTTTTGCATGCTGCTTTTGCATCCTGCAACTTTACTGAATTTGTTTATCAGTTCTAGCAGTGTTTTGGTGAAGTCTTTAAGTTTGTCCAAACGTACAATCACATCATATGCAAACAAGGATTATTTGAGTTCTTTCTTTCTAATTTGGATGTCCTTTATTTCTTTCTCTTGTCCAAGTGATCTAGCTAAGACTTCCAATAATATGTTGAATAATAGGGTGAAAGTTTGCATCCTTGATGTATTTCAGCTCTTGTAGGAAAGGCTTTCAATTTTTTTTCTATTTGGTATAATACCAGAGATTAGACTGTCATATACAGCTTTTATGTGTTGAGGTATATTCTTTTTAAACCCAGTTTTTTTTTTTAGGGTTTTTATCATGAAAGCATGCCAAATTTTATCAAATGTTTTTCAGCATCAATTGGAATGGTCATATGGTTTTGTCCTTAAATCTGCTGATATGATTTATCACATTGATAGATTTACATATATTGAGCCAACCTTGAGTCCCAGAGATAAATCACACTTGGTCATGATGAATGATCTTTCTAATGTATTGTAGACACTAGTTTGCTAGTATTTTGTTGAGAATTTTTGCATGAATATTCATCAGAAATATGGGCATATAGCTTTCCTTTTTGATGTGTCTTTTTTTTGGTTTTGATATCACAGTAATACTTGGCTTGCTGAATAAGTTTGGAAGTATATCCTTCTCATCTATTTTTCAGAATAATTTCATTCCTCTTTAAATATTTGTGGAATTCAGCAGTGAAGTCATTGGGTCCTGGGCTTTTCTTTACTGGGAGACTTTACTATGGCTTCAATCTTGTTTTTATTATTGGTCTGCTCAGGTTTTGAATTTCTTCATGGTTCAGTCCTGGTACATTGTATGTGTCTAGGAATTTATTCATTTTTCTCTAGATTTTGCAATTTATTGGCATATAGTTTCTCATAGTACTCACTAATCATCCTTTAAATATTTGTGGTATCAGTTGTAATGTCTCTGTTTTCACCTCTGGCATTATTTACTTGAGTCTACCCCTTTTTAAGTAGTTAATCTGACTAGAAGTTTGTCTATTTTTAAAAGTCTTTTCAAAAAACCAACTTTTCATTTTATTGATATTTCTATCTTTTTATGGAATTTTACTTGCTTATGCCTGATCTTTTAAATTTCTTTTCTTCTATTAATTATAGGTTTGGTTTTCTATTGATTTTCTACTTCCTTAAGGCACATTAATAGGTTGTTTGTTTGAAGTTTCACTTTTTTTGATATACGTTTTTATAGTTATAAATTTCGCTCTTAGTACTGCTTTCACTGTATCCCATAGGTTTTGGTATGTTGAGTTTTTATTATTTATTAAAATAATTTAAAAAATTTCTTTCTTAATTTATTCATTGATCCATTGTACATTCAGGAGCATACTGTTTAATTTTCTTGTGTTTGTAGAGCTTCTAAAATGTCTCCTGTTATTGATATGTAGTTTTATTCCATTGTGATCAGAGGAGGTACTTTATATTTTTAAAAAACTTTTTCCAACTTGGTTCCATTTTCCC